>NC_080162.1:100942558-101250613 GCF_950295315.1 Erinaceus europaeus | reverse complement strand
TTTTCCTCCTCCACTACCTCCTCCTTCTTTGCTCCATTGCTCCTAAAGCTCCCCCACCCCTTGTGGGTGCTCCCATGTGGTGGCCTGGGGTTCAAGGCTGGGCCACTTTGTGTAGTAATGTGGGTGCTGATACACTGGGTAATCCACCTGCCAGTCCCTGGCATATATTTCTTGAACATAGGGAATTTGTTCCCATGCTTAGTAAATTAAAGTGACACACAAAAGCAGTGAAGCTTTCCTTACATCTGTTTCCATCTCTACTACCCACACCTCCCATAATCATTTTCATTACTTTCTTGTCTTCTTCCAAGCAAACATGAACATATGCTGTTTTTTTCTTTCTAACCCACGAAGTAGCCTGCACAAATTGTGTTCTGACCTGAGGGGTTTCCCATGTCAACTCATGACTTCATTTTGCTTCATAGCTGCATGGTGTTGTATCGCAGAGGTCTGGTATGCCTTGAACAAGACTTTACTGGTCAGAATTAAACAGTGCTGTGGATAGAAAAGGAGGACGGGAGGGGCCGGGTGATGGTGCACTTGGTTGAGTGCACATGCTATAATGCACAAAGGCCTGGGTTTGAGCCTCCATTTCCCATCTGCAGGGGGAAAGCTTTGTGAGTGGTGAAGCAGGGTTGCAGGTGTCTGTCTTCCTCCCTATCGCCCCCTTCCCTCTCAATTCTGGCTGTCTCTATCCAAAAAATAAAGTAAAAAAAAATCTCTTAAATAAAGAAAATAAAGGGAGGAAGGGGAGGAGGGTTCCGGGAAGAAAAAAATTCTCAATTTCTAGGAGCTCTTTATATAGTAAGGAGATTAGCTTTATGGCTATGATATGAGTAAAAAATAATTTGTCAGTCGGTCATTAGTCTTTTAACTTGTTTGTGTGTGTTTTATTTATTTAATTTACTTATTTTTTTGCCACACACAAACTCCTGATATTGGCACATATGCTAATAAATGTACTGACCCAAATTACTGGATTTAAAAAAAAAACCAAAAAACTTAACACACATAGGTTTACAGTATGTATGAAAAATTAAGTTTATAAGAGAACTGATACCCAACTAAAGTACAAGAGAGCATAATTCCTTTAACAATCTCAGTGCTTCAAACACTATCTCCTAACCATCAACCAGTAGGGACAAACCAGACCAGATAGCTTAACACATATAATCACTAAAAATAACTCTATAGGCTTGAAGCCATAGTTGAATCATAACTGGAGGGAAAAAAAAAATCAAAGGGAGATAAAGTATTGCCCTGCTTTTTCTCTTTTCTAATATGTTCTGCTTAAAAAAAAAAAATCATTTTCGAAAACTGATTTCATAAAGACCATGTCTTTTTTTTTTTTTTTCCTCCAGGGTTATTGCTGGGGCTTGGTGCCTACACTACAAATCCACTGCTCCTGGAGGCCATTTTCTTCATTTTGTTGTTAGTTCTTGTTGTTACTGCTGTAGTTATTAGATAGGACAGAGAGAATTTGAGAGAGAAGGGAAGGACAGAGGGGGAGAGAAAGATAGACACCTGCAGACCTGCTTCACCGCCTATGATGCGACTACCCTGCAGGTGGGGAGTCCAGGCTCAAACCAGGATCCTTATGCAGGTCCTTGTGCTTTGAGCCATGTGCGCTTAACCCGGTGTGCTAGCACCTGTGCCCCAAGACCATGTCTTAAAATATGAAGTTATTCTGTGCTTAACAAGGAGCTCTGCTATAAAATAACTTTAAATAGTATTTCTAAGTGGGGAAATGATAGCAGATTTAGAATCAAAGCTTCAATATAAACACAAAATCAACGTGGAGAAGTATGTCTATATGAGCCATATCTGAGTCTCAACTCCACTTCCTGCATGCTGTAAAAAAAATCTTTATTTAGCCCACCCTGAAGCTGCTGCATCAGGGCAAGTGGGAAAGTGTTTCTGCCATAGCACATTAAATAATTAGAAATCACTTAGTTATACGAGAAGCTGAATTCAAGTTTGTAGAAAGCTTTTTTTGGTGGTGGTGGTGTTTGTTTTGTTTCAAGATTTACTTTTTAACTCATATGATAGGAAAAAGAGCATGAGGGAGAGAAACCAAAGCACCACTCTGACACATATGGCATAGGGTCTCAAACCTGAAGCATCAGGAAGGCAAGTCCTGTGCTCTGCTAGTTACCTCTAGTGACCACAGAAACCTGACTTCCACATGATCAGTCTTGAATCCCATATGAATTACTTAAGTCTCCAGAGGATGCTTGTATTATGTTTTGCAGAGAACTGTGTGGTTGAAAATTATGGCGCTTTAAGCATGTGATAAGTAAGGAAAGGGACAAGAGCTATTAATTTTAACTAAATGGAATGCTCTGGTTTGTGCCATCTCCCAGGGCCTATCTCACATTCCCAAACTTCTCATCAGTCTCACAGGGCTTCGAGCCTTTAGGTCAAAGACTAAATTATACAACTATTTAGCTCAGCAATCTAGCAGAAAGGCCTAAAGAAGACACCATAAATTTCCTAATTAAATATTTATCACTTAGGCTTTGATACCCTCCTCTCCTACCCCCTACTTCACTTCCCTCAGTCAGATTACCTACTCAACTAATTACACAGAAGATATGCCTTTTAATCTCTTCTGACAGTATCAGCATTATTATCTTCCCCTGATAATCTTTACATCTCACTTATTTTTTAATTATCTTTATTTATTGGATAGAGATAGAAATTGCAAGGGAAGGGGGAGATAGAGAGGAAGAGAGAGAGAGAGACATCTGCAGTCCTGTTTCACCAGTCACAAAGCTTTCCCCCTGCAGGTGGGAACCAAGGGCTCGAACCTGGGTCCTTGCACATTGTAACATGTGTGCTCACCAGGTATGCCACCACCCATCCCCTCCTGATAATCTTTAGAAGAAACAGTGTATACGATTGGCTATACGACTGGCAAAAAAAACACATTAACTGAAAGACATTTATTGTCTCTATGACAACCTTTATTAGAATCTCCAAACAAATAAATACAGTAAAACTCAAGGTTACCTTAGACCCCACAAAAATCCTAGGTGATTTTCTTCTCATAAACCTAATACTGGTTTGGATACAATAAATGACGCTCAATGCTTTATCAACTGGGAGAAAGCCTAAGCTTAGTTATAGAAATAGTCAACCCACAGGGGTTGGTAGCACAGCGGGTTAAGCGCAGGCGGTGCAAAGTACAAGGACAGACATAAGGATCCTGGTTTGAGCCCCAGGTTCCCCACCTGCAGGGGGGTCGCTTCACTAGCGGTGAAGCAGGTGTGCAGGTGTCTTTCTCTCCCCCTCCTCTCTCCATTTCTCTCTGTCCTATCTAACAATGAAAACATCAACAACAACAATAACAACAACAATAAAACAAGGGCAACAAAAGGGAATAAATATTAAAAAAATAAAAAAAGAAATAGTCAACCTATATCTGTGACCTTGGGAGAGCTACTGTGGTTTCCAATGGAAGGAATATGGACACAGAACTCTGGTGGTGCAGAAGGTGTGGAACTATGGCCCTGTTATCTTATAATTTTGTAAATCAATATTAAATCACTAACAAAATAAAAAGACTAAAATAGTCCATACCTTAAAACTCTTGCTTTTCACCACAACAAAAATAAATAAATAAATAATGGGGGGAGAGCATAAACTCCAACTAAATTAAGATCAGGCTATTTTCTCATTTTCCCAATAAAGAGATCCTTATAAAGCGACCTATTAACTTTTCTTTTTTAATGTTTATTTATTCATTCTCTTTTGTTGCCCTTGTTGTTTTATTGTTGTAGTTATTATTGTTGTTGTTATTGATGTTGTCGTTGTTAAATAGGACAAAGAGAAATGAAGAGAGGAGGGGAAGAAAGAGAGGGAGAGAAAGATGGACACCTGCAGACCTGCTTCACCACCTGTGAAGCAACTCCCCTGCAGGTGGGGAGCCAGGGGCTAGAACCAGGATCCTTATGCTGGTCCTTGTGCTTTGTGCCACATGCTTAACCCACTATGAACTTTTCATGGTGAAAACCCTTTAATTTTTCAGGGCCAAAGAGGATTCCAAGTGCCATGATTAAGACTGAGTTGTTGGAACAGGAGGGGATAGCATAGTGATTATGCAAGAAAACTTTTTAAATTATTATTTATTTTCCCTTTAGTTGCCTTTGTTTTTATTGTTGTTGATGTCCTCATTGTTGGATAGAACAGAGAGAAATGGAGAGAGGAGGGGAAGACAGAAGGGGAAAGAAGGATAGACACCTGTAGACTTGCTTCACTGCCTGTGAAGCAACTCCCTTGCAGGTTGGGGGCCGGGGGCTCGAACAGGGATCCTTATGCAGGTCCTTGTGCTTTGTGCCACATGTGCTTAACCCACTGCGCTACCACCTGACCCCCACAAGAAAACTATTATGCCCAAGGCTCCAAAGTCCCAAATTCAATCCCCCACACCATCATCTGCCAGCGGTAGGCAGTGTTCTGGGTGGTGGTGGTATGTGTGTGTGTGTGTGTGTTCTTCACTGCAATCAAATAAAAACTACTTAAAAAAATAACTGAATTATTAACCACATCCACTCTATGATCTGTGCTTTCATGGTGCATCTATTTCCCTATGCTAATATAAATACACTGCACTACCTCTTGGATTAATTAATACTGTATACAAAGTATATATATATGTACCTATACAACTATTATCTACCCTGCACAATAAGCTTATTATCTTTTTTAAAAATTCTTTTTAATTATCTTTATTTGTTGGACAGACAGTCAGAAGTCGAGAGGGGAGAGGGAGACAGAGATGAAGAGTGACAGAGATCAACATCTGCAGCACTGCTTCCCCACTCACAAAACTTTCCCCCTGCAGGTGGGGACCGGGGCTCAAGCCTGGGCCCTTGTGCATTGTAATATGTGCGCTCAACCAGGTGTGCCACCACCTGGCTCCAGTGCATTAGCTTTTATTGCAAGTTTTTAGCTTTCTCTTTTAAATTAAAAAAAAAAGTGAATAACTGAATAGGGACTTTTCTACTTCCTGATCAATTCACACTGTAGCCCACTACACTAGATGAAGACTAAAAATAGTCTTAATGCAGCCTTTCCCTCATCTCGTTTGTATTAAACAACATATGCAAAATGTTCACACCAGACTTGAAAAAGGCAGACACTCTGCTAAATATTGCATACCTCTCTCACTTGTCAAACTTTTTAGAATTCTTAAATTGAAAAATGTGGGAAGTGAGCCAAATATACCCATCAGACAGTCACTTTCCTGTGCTTACAGATGGAACTGGAGGGTGGAATGTCCTTGTGCTACTGTCTCCACTGTCATCCCCTTCTTGTCACCCCAGTGCCCCACTTCCCTCACTGCATATGCTTCCTGTAGTGTGACAGCAAACAGGTAACAACTAATGACAAGCAGAATTTAGCCAGGATTTCCTGAACTGTACTTTGATATGTTAAATCAGACATATAGTTGTTCGAGTGAATTGACAAATGAGGGGGTTGGGTGGGAGTGGGGTATATAGGAAAGACTTGGAATAATTTTTTTTAAAAAAGGGCCACAACCCATTCAGTATTCTCAATCTTGAAAGGCGTACGCAGGAGATAGCTCAGTGCATTAGAGCACAAGACCTGCATGCCTAACAGCCCAGGTCTGATCTCTAGCACCACATCCTAATAGAGATATGAAGAGCTCAGGTCTCTCTTCTCTCTCATGGAAAAATAGAGACTCTGAAAAAGTTTTTTTTTTTTTTTTTTTCAAAGAAGAAAGTAACTGAACACCCTCACCAGAACAACCATCAGGAAATTTACCACTGTTGTGGGACATGAGGAGTTAGGTCCTGAGGATGTCATCCATTCCATGAACTTGGCCTTATTAGCATTGGAGGTAACTACCTCCTCCCAACCAAGGACACATTATGGTACAAAGGTTTACTCAGGCAAAGACATCTAAAAAGTGATCTTCCTTTGGTATATTGCATCAAAGTAAAAGACTCTGGGGTGGGTGATGGGGAGAGTACAGGTCCTGGAAAAGGATGACAGAGGACCTAGTGGGGGTTGTATTGTTATGTGGAAAACTAAGAAATGTTATGCATGTACAAACTATTGTATTTGCTGTCAAATGTAAAACATTAATCCCCAATAAGGGAAAAAAAAAAAGATCTTCCTACTGATAGTTCATTAGGTGAAGATAAAGGTTTTAAAAAAAGTTGAAAGTTGAAATATCAATTTACAGAGCCCCTGTCCTACCTAAGGGGGGGGGGTGCCATTTACATAGATACTGGGTTAGTAGTTTGAAAGTTGCTACAAAGTTTTTTTAAACAGCCTCAGGTCAACAAGATAGTCTTACATTTGAGTGCCGTATTAATTTTTGCCTTTATCATGAGTACCTGGGACACACCAAGCATCTCATTTAATAGGAAATCAATCAGAAATGCCTCAACTCTATGACTCAGGAGGCTTCTTACTAAACTTCATTTTACCATGTTTGATAAATGTGCTGTTCATCATACATCTCCCAACTCTAAAATGTGATGTGTTAGGGGATATTTCTGTGTTTGCTTCTTTACTCCCAAGTACTGGCAAGAATGTGGGGAAGTCTGATTTAAGCCTAATCACCATTGCTGTACGTCCAGAGGTATTTTCAATACTTATCAGAAAAGAGCTTTCTCCTAAAAATTTACAGAACTTACATTAGTTTTCATAGAATTTTTTCAGGGGTAGGACTTGGCCAACTTAAGCTTCTCTAAACTGAGTTCAGTCTTTCTGTATCATATAGATTACTTTCCTCTCTTTATGATCTCTATTCTGAGCATCAAGTCAATTTCTTAACATTGGAGACTGGGAAAAAAACCTCTTGAAAGGGGAAGCAATTACAGAAGCCAGACCTTCTACCTTCTGCAAACCTCAATGACCCTGGGTCCATGCTCCCAGAGTGATGGAAAATGGGAAAGCTATCAGGGAAGGGGGTGGGATATGGAGATCGGATGGTAGGAATTGTGTGGAATTGTACCCCTCCTACCCTATGGTTTTGTTAATTAATCCTTTCTTAAAAAAAACCTCTTGTGATTGTACAGGCACAAAGTGTATAGGAACTTTCTGTCTTGAAAATATGCATAAGACTTTAATTTCCCAATTCCTGGACTATTTAGTAAGTGCTTTTTCTCTTTCAACTGTTAATTTTTAAGAATGGGGAAAATTCTTAAAAATTTAGGAGCCATTGACCTGTATTGTTTAAAGGAAACTGGGCTGTTTTGTGAATAAAATGAATGCATGTTTGTGTCACAAAAAAGAAAAAAGAAAGAAACCACTAATCTAAAACAGCATACTAACCCCCCTCCTTGGATCTGGGAGCTAAAGCAAATTGCTAAAACCTGAATCTTTGTTACCAATGTCAAATAATAACACCCTTATGCTGGCATAAGACTTACCATAGGGGATGAGAAATGGAAGAGGAAACAAAAGAAACTATATAGGAGAGTAATGAGAATAACCCTCTAGTAGAGAAGGGGAGAAGTAAGTTTCCCCAAATGCATGAGTGCATGGCCATGCAAAAGTAACCCTGAGTTTCTGTGTGAGCTAAAATGCTTCCAAGAAGATTTATTTTAATTCTGTATGGACCACACCTCTTGTGTATTCGACATGCTGCTCCCATTTGGCCCCTGGCTTACTGGGGCCTGAAGTGCTCTCCCCCCACACACCCCCACCCTGCACACGCACACGCACGCACACACACACACACACACACACACACATACACACACACACCTTTCTTTCTTCAATGCTCTGTTCCTTTAATGAGGCAATACAGGCCCATCATTATGAGTTATTCTCTTAAACATTCTACTTCATAAATTGTGACTTCTAAGGTCTTTCAGGAACATCTTGATAATGACTGGATTTTTAATTTTTATTTTCATATTCCCATGGAGCTGGGTCTTCTCACTACAGTATTTCATATTGCTCTGGACCACTTTTTCATTTAGCTAGAGAGACAGAGAAGGGGAGGGGAAGGAGGGGAGAGACACCCCACACTGGAGCTTCCTCTAGTTTAACAATAAATCCCATGTCGTGCTGAAGCCAAGCCCATGGAAGACAAGCACCCTAACCATTCACCTCTCTCCAGCCCCTAATTATTAGATGTATTTTAATATTTAATTTCCTTTTTTGTAACCTAAAAAAAAAAATCCTTGGGCTAGGGAGACAGCACAGATGAGAATTCAGGTTAGATCTTTGGCACCACAGAAGTCAGAGTTGTATGGTGCTCTCTCTCTCAAAAAAAATTATATATATATATTTTTTTTTTTTCAAATTACATAAGACTCAATTTTTCCTCTCAGAACATTGGATTCTCTCATCCCCTTTTTGAATCTGTTAATGCAAGTTTCTACAGACCTAGTGCTTCATAATGATAATAATAAAGTACAGCACTTACCACATTAATAGGAGGTCTTTTGAAGTAAAACGGTAGCTTCTCTGTTACAGTTATGCAGACTAAATCTACATCTAAGTGTGTACAAGAAACCTGTCAAGAAGGAAAATACAGATAATGATACAACGAAAACTAGTTTACATTAAAAATGGCACTTATGGGCAGAGGTAGATAGCATAATGGTAAAGCAAAGACTCTTGTGCCTGAGGTTCTGAAGTCCCAGGTAAAATCACCACAAGCCAGAGCTGAGCAGTGCTCTGGCAAAAACAAAACAAACAAACAAAAAACCTCACTATCAGTCAAACCTGAAACAAAGAAATATAGAAATATAAACAGACAGGATTCACTCCATAGGCATTATGTTGACTCTGATGAAATACACATGACCCTTTAAGTCAATGGTTAGTCTCCCCCCTCCCCCCCATTTCTGTATTAAAGGTTTAAACTGTAATCAGTTAAAAGCATCGAGACAGACCATCTCCACAGAGAGGGGATAGTGACTCTCTTAACTCATAATCACCTCAATCAGGATGAGTAAGAAAGGCTTAGTTTCTCCAAAGATATTTGAAATTACTCCAAAAAAAAAAAAGAAAATTTCACTATTCTGAAATCCAGGAGTGGGTCAGCAGAATAGCTCACTGGGATAGTGTGCTATTTTGCCATGTGCACAACCTGGGTTCAAACCTGGCCTCCATCGCACTGTCTGAAGCCTTGGTGCTGCTGTGGCCTCTTTCGTTTTCTCTACTGTCTAATATCAAAAAAAAAAAAAAGAGAGAGAGAGAGAGACAGATAAAAAGAAAGTGAAAAAAAAGAAGGAAATAAAAATAAAATAATATCCAATGTATTGGGTGAGGGGGATAGTTAAGCAAAAAAAAGATTTTCGTGCCTGAGGCTCCAAGTCACAGTTCAATTCCCCACATGACCATGAGCCAAAGCTGGGCAGTGCTCTGATAGAAAGGCTCCCCACCTGCAGGGGGTTCGCTTCACAGGTGGTGAAGCAGGTTTGCAGGTGTCTGTCTTCCTCTCCCCCTCTCTGTCTTCCCCTTCTCTCTCGACTTCTCTCTGTCCTACCCAACAACAATGGTAACAATAACAACAAAAACTATAAACATCAAGGGCAACAATGCAATGTATGTATCTATGTATGCGGGACACTGTCCTAGGCCTATGGCTCTTACTAGTCTATAGAGTGACTGAAAAAAAAAAAAAAAACACCAGCACAGTACCACCAATGGTATCTTGTTCAAACACTTTGAAGTAAGTGGTACAGGTGTCTCTCTCTTCCTCTCTACTCCACCGGAACCTGAATTTTTCTCTTTCCTAGCATATGGGGGGGGGGGTGAAAAAAAGGAAAAGCATACACCAGAAGTGGAGTATTCTCATGCTGGCACCAAGGCCCTACTGTAACCCTAGTGGCAAAAAAATAAATAAATAAATAATAGTAATTAATACAAGTCAGAGGTCAGAAAGGTGGCTGTGCATGTATGAGTGGACCTGGTTTCAGTCTCTCAAATCTGTTGTTATTGTTGCTACTACTGTGTGTACATGATTTTAATGAGCACACCAACAATAATGAAACAAAAATAATTTATAGTAAACATAACTAAACTGGAAATGCAGGGCTCAGTCTTTTTCCAAATTAATTGGGTACATAATCAAACAAGTGGGAAACCCCTGGGTTAAATAACCTGCATTCACTTCCTTCTGTTCAGCCACTTCAAATCTTAAATGAGAGTAACTACTTTGAAAGTGCTGAAGCTTCTATGTAACTTGCTCTTCCAAAATTCCACCACCACCTATAGTCCCAAGAAGTCTGGGCCAGTGAACTCCTTTCACAATTTCTGGTTTTTAGAGTCTGCCCTGGCATAACAATGCAGAAACATTATCTCTGAGACATCTCCCAGATAATCTGAGTGGAAAACAGTAAGTCATTTCCCGTGGAAACAATGCCATTTAAAGTAGTTAAATTTCATGCCGCTAATTGTTAACATATGTATGTGCGTGCCTTTATGATCAGCTTAGAGATCTAACAGTTTTAGAATGTCACATCTAGAGGGGTATCTGTTTTAATTCTATAGTCAACTTACAAACCCAATAAATAAAATCACTTGTAGACTCTAAACTATTAAAAAACAATCTGCTTGTATCTGATTTGATTCCAAACCACAATATACTCACAAAAATATGTGAGTTGATTTTTTTTTAATTTAATTTATAAAAAAAATAATAATTTATGGGGGCTGGGTGGTGGCGCACCTGGTTGAGGGCTCGTATTACAATGCTCAGTGACCCAGGTTCCAGCCCCTGGCCCCCACCTGCAGGGGGGAAAGCTTCATGAGTGGTGAAGCAGGGCTACAGGTGTCTGTGTTTCTCCCTCTCTATCGCCCCCTTCCCTCTTGATTTCTGGCTGTCTCTATCCAATAAACAAAGATAATAAAAAAATTTAAAAAAACCAAAACCTTAAAAAAATTATTTATTATTTGATAGAGACACACACAGAAAGAGAGAAATTGAGAGAGGAGAGGAAGATAGAGGGGGAAAAAGGACAGAGGGACACCTGCAGTCCTGCTTCCCCACTTGTGAAGCTTTTCCCCTGCAGGTGGGAACCAGGGGCTTGAATCTGGGTCTTCGTGGACTGTAGCACGTGTGCTTAACCAGGTGTGCCACCTTCTGTTTTCTCTTTAGAAAACAGAGAGCCGTGGTCCGGGAGGTGGCGCAGTGGATAAAGCACTGGATTCTCAACCATGAGGTCCTGAGTTTAATCCCCGGCAGCACATGTACCAGACTGATGTCTGCTTCTTTCTCTCTCTGCCTGTCTTTCTCATGAATAAATAAATACGTTCTAAAAAAAAATTATTAAAAAAAAAAAGAAAGAGAGAGCCTTGACTTCAACCAAATCTGGAGAAGTAGTTAAGATTTGAATAAATAACAGGAAGATATTCCAACTGAAAAATGTTTTCCTGTAATTTTTTGAGTCTTAATGTATGGTTAACTACTAACAAGTACATTGTAAATGACCTATAGCTTTCTCCCATCTTCCAGAAATAAATTGTTATCTCCACCGGAGCTTCACTATTCTGGGCTGACTTTCAGGTGTGTGTGGGGAAGGGGAGCGCATGTCAAGACAGCACTAATGTTTTCTTCTCCAATACAGTGTGGACTGGGCTTGAACCTGGATCGTGTGCATGGGAAAGCAGGGGTACTATTCAAGTGAGCTAATTTGCTGACCTCTTTAAGAACATTTCTTTTTTTTTTTCTTTTTTATTTAAGAAAGAATTAATTAACAAAACCATAGGGTAGGAGGGGTACAACTCCACACAATTCCCACCACCCAATCTCCATATCTCACCCCCTCCCCTGATAGCTTTGTCAATACCATCAAATATGTATTCACATGTCTGAATTCAAACTTTTTAAAGCCTGAGAAAAACAAGTTAGAAGATAAGTGAATACAATAAAATGATCATATGGAACTATAAAGCATTCTAAAGTCTCCAAATTTTAGCTCTATATACTGTCTAAAGTTTAAAGGAAACCATTTTATCTTGCAAAATCAATTCAAAAAAATAAATGTATAGCAAAACCTTGAGTAGGTTCCCAATTTTTGGTGTACATACTGAGCTGTTATGATTTAATGACAAAACTATTGTTTTACAAATCAGAAAAAGTCCATAGTCTGCCTTATATTATGCACAAAGGATGGAGAACATCCAGTCCAAGGGCTAAATCATTTGGTCTGACCATGAAAAAGAAACCACAGGAGGAACTTGAAATTTAGTATGTCTAGGGACATTTTTCATAGCAACATTAAGCTAATAATTTTGCATGATGTTATAAGTATCCAAATGACCTTGTGGTCAGGAAGTAGTACAGTGAACACTGTTAGGCTCCTAAGTATCAGGTGCTGCTTCACAAGCAGTGAAATAGATCTGCAGGTGTCTAGCTTTCTCTCCCTCTCTAATTTCCCTTCCCCTCTCAATTTCTCTCTGTCCTATCAAAAAAAAAAGTAACAAAACAAACAAACAAAAAGGTGGCCAGGAGAGGTGGATTTACAGTGCAGCCACTGAGCCCCAGCAATAATCCTGGTGGCAAAAGGAAAATCAATAAATAAATATTCAAATGACTCTTGGTAGCAAAAAGGTTCCCCACCCCAACTACACAATATGATCTCATTACCAAATCAGAATCTCCCATGGAAATTGATAAAAATAAATGTGCAGCTACCATGATGCTAACCAGACTTCCCTGGGCAGACGACCCCACCAATGTGTCCTAGAGCCCCACTTCTCCAAAGTCCTGCACCACTAGGGAGAAAGATAGGCTGGGAGTATGGATCAACCTGTCAACACCCATGTTCAGTGGGGAAGCAATTACAGAAGCCAGACCTTCAACTTCTATCCCATAATGACCCTGGGTCCATACTCCCAGAGGGTTAAAGAATAGGAAAACTATCAGGGGAGGGGATGGGATGCAGAGTTCTGGTGGTAGGAATTGTGTAGAGTTGTACCCCACTTATCCTATGGTTTTGTCCGTTTTTCCTTTTTATAAATAAAATTAAAAATATATATATGTGCAGACTCAACCCCAAATGGACTAGAGCAGTATTTCCAGTGGTGGGAAGTTTCCCAGAAGTCTCTGATGACTAACAACCACTGACTTTACTCGCCGTCTTTCTGAATGAAAGTCTTTAGAATTAATATAATTGCTGAATTATAGTGGAAGCATCTTATAATGGAAGTCATAAAAAAGTAGCACCTACAGCCAATTTGAACTGCTTCTCCACACTAACATAAGCATGCAAGATTTTGGACTGTGCCTTGAAAACTTTTTTTTTTTTTTAGTCATTTAATTCTCTCCTTTTTTAAAGGTTGTACCTATTTATTGATGAGAAAGGAGAAAAGAGTGAAAGAACCAGACATCACTCTGGTACATGTGCTGCCAAGGATTGAATTCAGGACCCCATGCTTGAGAAGCCTTATCCACTGCAACATCTCCTGGACCACACCTTGAAAACTAAATTTACAAGTCAATCTGGTGAGACAACAGCTCCATCTACTGGATAAACTCAGTGAAACAGCTTTCTATAATTTTAGGAGGGGTTGTTTAGAAGTGAATTATGCCATAAAACTAAAACATCAGAAAGCAGTTATTATTTTTTTCTCTGCTATCTCTCTAGTGACTATATTTTTGGCAGATAGAGACCCTATAATCAAAGGAAAACATCAGTAGCTATATATTATTTTATACAGTGAGATATATTCCTGAAAAACTATTACTGTTGATTTCTCCTTTTTTGTAATTGAAAATGTCCTGTGTGCTGTCTCAAGCTCACAAAATGAGCACATATCTTAAACAGTATCACCTCCTGAGCAGTCAGTACCATGGCAATTTTTTAAAGTACAAAATTAGGGGGCCAGTTGGGGGCACGACCAGGTTGAAGGCACATGTTACAATGCTGCTGAAGCTGGGTTCAAGCCCTCAGTTTCCACCTGCAGAGAGAAGCTCCACAAGCAATGAAGCAGTGGTCCAAGTATCGTTCTCCCCACTTACCCCTTCCCTCTGGATTTTTCTGTCTCAACCCAGTAAGTAAATAAAATTAGCTAAAGTACAAAATTAAGTTTAAAAATACAAAGGCTCTCACAACGCAAAGGAGAATGGTATCAGCAGGTGGTTAATTTTGAAGTAGTTCTGGAAGATTAAAGGTTCAAATGACCACAGTGGCCTATGGACCACTCCTCAGAGCAGACAACGGAGAAAGCTGGAGCACAGATGGGCGTTTATATGCTACAAGGTACATCCCTGTACTTTTCTTCCCTCAAAAACCAGTAAATACTAAAGGCAAGAACTGAAATGATTTTAGAAACAGAGAGGGCAGGGACCTCCCAGACACCAAGTTACAGATGCTATCAAGATTCCACCCTGACTTCTCTGGGCAGAGGACCTCACCAATGTGTCCTAGAACCTCGCCTCTCCAGAGCTCTACCACACTAGAGAGGGAAAGAGAAAGGCTGGGGGTATGGATGGACCTGCCAACACCCATGTCCAGTGGAGAAGCAATTACAGCTGCCAGAAGTTCTACCTTCTGCACCCCAAAAACAATTTTGATCCATACTCCCAGTGGGTAGAAGTAATAGGAAGAAGAAGCTAAGAGGGCCCTGAACTCCAGCTCCATCATGTCCCAGAAAGGGGATGAAAAGGAGAGAACTATTTGGATGTAGTAATGGGGTTATGTGTGGCTTGGAGGGGAAGAGAGGACTGGATCTGGAAGAAAAAGGGGGCAATTATGTACAAATGTAGACAGATAGTTGTAGAGATGACAGTTAACCCATGTCTTCCACCTTAGGAGAACTGCTCTTGCTTGCAATGAAGGGATTGAGGATTCAGAACTCTGCTGGTGGGAATGGTATGGAAATGAAATCTTGTAAATCAATTATTAAATCACTAAGAGAGAAAGAAAGAGAGAGAGAGGGCAAGGGAGACAGCAAACCAGTTATGCAAAATACTCTAAAGCCTGAGCTCTGGGCTCGAAGGTTCAATACCCAGCACTACCAAAACCAGAGCTATGGGGGGAAAAGGAGGAAGAAGAGGAGAAGGAAGAAGGACACGTTTTCCTAAGAAAAGGCTCAGATGAGTGGATAAATGAAGAAATTTAAAGAAATACACACAGAGAGAAGAAAACTTGAAGTGCTATTTCTTTATTTATGAGCAAGATACAGAGAAAGAACACAGCACTACTCAGCTCTTGCTTATGGTGGTGCTAAAGATTGAACCTGGGACCTCAGAGTCACAGAGATGAAAGTCTTTTGCATAGCCATTATGCTGTTTCCCCAGCCCTTAAAGTGCTATTTATCTCCAAGTCCATCAAAATTGCTGTTCAAGTTAAATAGTACAAACAAAACAAAAACAAACAAACATGCCAACTAAATATACCCTTGAAAAATTTCAGGACTTCAAATATAAATGAAAGAACTTAAAAGTTTCTAAAAGGGACATGACATGTCACTTACAAAAACTAGTTTATAAGCCTGCTTATAGAAAAATTTTTTTAAATACTATATTCTGTTACTTACATGAAAAAGTTTTTCTGTCTTTGGAAAAACTGCAACAATATCATATAGCCGAACCCTTGAAGAAGTTGCTCTCTAGTAATATAAGAAGAGTATTATCACACAGTATCAAAACAAAATACACATACCTGCGAACAGGGCTAGTAACTTCGTCACACCCATATTTCAATCATATAACATCTCTAAGTCAGTGGAATATCTGCTTTGCTTTCTATGTTGGTAGAAAAAAGAATTGCTAAGCACATGAGAATTTAAATGCCAACAACCAGCCACCACCATCTCCTCTCTCCTCTTCCTTAAACTATTCCACTTTACTGTGTGTGTGTGTGTGTGTGTGTGTGTGTGTGTGTGTATCACTGTGTTTGAGATACAAAAACCAAATTTGATAACCCTTATAAACTGAAGAAGTTTGCCAGACAACTATTGAGCTACTGCTATGTGGGGGACACTAGGAATACAAGTCATTTATAGTCTATGCACTCCCTGAAACTATTTTTTTTTTTGCCTCCAGGGTTATCGCTGGGGCTCCGAATCCACTGCTCCCAGAGGCCATTTTTTTGTTGCCCTTGTCGTTATTATTGTTATTGTTGTCATTGTTGCTATTGTTATTGGATAGGACAGAGAGAAATGGAGAGAAGAAGGGAAGACAGAGGCGGGGAGAGAAAGATTGATACCTGCAGACCTGCTTCACTGCCTGTGAAGCGACCCCCCTGCAGAAGGGGAGCCAGGGGGCTTGAACAGGGATCCTTTACGCTGGTCCTTGTGTTTCATGCCATGTGTGTTTAACCTGTTGCGTTATCACCTGGCCACCGAAAATCTCTATTTTTGGTGATACATAAACTACACATAACTTGTGGCCTGAGAGGTAGTGCAAAGCCTTAGGGCTTTGGACTTGAAAGCATGAGGTCCTAATTTCAGTCCCCAGAATTGCATGTGCTAGTGTGATTCTTTGGTGTTGGTACTTTTTCTCCCCTTTTTTCTCGCATGTGAAAAAACTGTCAGGCCTGAGGCTCCCAATACAATAAGTAACACAAATATTCCCTGGCCTTTCAGCTTGGCTACTCAGGCACACTGACGCTCTCTCTCCTGTCCTCCAATTTTTCTCCTATGCTCCTATCGCTCAGAGAGCACCTTCCTCCCTCCACTCTTGAACCACCAGTCTAAGCTTTTCACTCCTGTACTCCACCATTAAATGCTTAAGTTCCTTTTCTTTCA
The DNA here is from genome assembly GCF_950295315.1 of Erinaceus europaeus. Classification (NCBI taxonomy): domain Eukaryota; kingdom Metazoa; phylum Chordata; class Mammalia; order Eulipotyphla; family Erinaceidae; genus Erinaceus; species Erinaceus europaeus. Next base: position 101,233,921 of record NC_080162.1, on the reverse strand, counting down.
TTCATTTTTGTTTGTTTTTTGTTTTACCAGAGCACTGGCTTTGGCTTATCATGGTGCTAGGGATTGATCCTGGGACTTTAGGTGCCTCAGGCATGAAAGTCTTTTTTCATTATTATTATGCTATCTCTTCAGCCCCTCAGATCTTTTCTTACCCTATTACACCTTCATCTGGAAGTCTCACCCATTCCCATTTCAGTTATACTCTACAGAATAACCATTAACAAATCAGTGTACTTAGGAGTTGAGCAGTAGTGCAGTGGGTTAAGCGCAGGTGATGCAAAGCACAAGGATAGGTGTAAGAAACCCAGTTCAAGCCCCTGGCTCCCCACCTGCAGGGGAGTCGATTCACAGATGAAGCAGGTCTGCAGGTGTCTATCCTTCTCTCCCCATCTGTCTTTCCCTCCTCTCTCCATTTCTCTCTGTCCTATCCAACAATAATGACACCAATAACAACAACAATAACTACAACAATAAAACAACAAGGGCAACAAAAGGGAATAAATAAATATTAAAAAAAAAAAATCAGTGTCCTTAATTCAGGTCACTGTCCTGAAAATAACACTTTTACTTCCAACCTTCCACTTGTCAGGCTTCACTGGGACTCTCACAGTATCTCACCATGTCTCAAACTTGATGAATTCAAACCTAGTTTTTTTTGTTTTTTTTTTTTGCTTATTTTGTTAGATTCTATCTGGAAAAAAAATGGGACCACCTGATTGCTCAAGTTATGCCAGGGAGTTATAATTCTATCCTCAAATCACCTATCAAATCTCATCAATCCCCTCTCATAGATGCTTCTTAAACCCTCTAATTAATCTATCCTAATCCACTCAATGAGGTAAACCTAGTTCATGTGAATTCAGTGAATAACACTTATCAAAGGAGTCTTTAACTATGTGTTATAAGTAGAATAAACATGTTACACAGAGTAAAATTTGAGGATTGGGAGAATAGCTAGGTGTCACTCATTGGTGGGTGAAGCAGAGGTAATATAAGAATGGGATGAGTTGAAAATTGAAAAGTAGCACTGCCCAACATCATTATAACACACAAGACCAAAAAGAAAGAAAAAAAATGTAACTTACCAAAACATTGCAGTGTGATGGGTCAGAAACAATAATCGTCAACCTAGTTAAAATTTTAATGGGCCTTGATTTTCCCTATAATTAAAACATACTGTCAAAGAACATATAATACAACTGACTGCTTTTCCTATTCACCAGTGGAAAGTATTCCACAGGCAGGCACCAGGAAATATGGGGTGGTGAAGATTAATAAAACCTAAACTGGGAGTCGGGTGGTAGCACAATTTCTCCCCTAGGGATCTAGGTAAATCCCCAGGGGAGAAATTGAGACAAAAAACACTTATCAGAAGAAATCTATATATACTTATGTTCGTAGCAGCACAGTTTGTAATAGCCAACATTTGAAAGCAAACCAGATACTCAACAGAAGATGAGTGGCTAAAAAAATTGTGGTATAGATACATGATAGAATACTACTCAGCTATAAATAATGATAAAGCCATTGCCTTTACTTTATCTTGGATGGAATTTGAAAACATCATATTAAATGACGTAAGCCAAAAAGAAAAGAACAAATACCAAGTGATCTCACTTATAGGTGAGAATAAATAGGGACAGGGAGGGAGAACACAAAACATGGACTGGGGGCTGGAGATGTGGTGGCACATCTGGTTAAGCACACACACTATAGTGCACAAGGACTGTGTTCAAGTCCCTGGTCTCCACCTATAGGGGGGGAAGCTTCACAGGTGGTGAGATAGAACTGCAGGTGTATTTCTGTCTTTCCTCCTCTGTATCCCCCCCCCATTTGTCTCTAATAGATAAATAAAATAATTTAAAAAAAATAGGTATCACGTATTACATCAAAGCAAAGGATTTGGGGGAGTAAAGGGAGGGAAGGAATGAAGAGAAACTTGAGGTCCTGGTGCATGATGACGTAAAAGGACCTAGGTTGTGGGTCGGAGTATTCTGCAGAGAACTTTCATGGGGAAATGAAAAACTGTACCCTTGTATCAATGACTGCACTGTAAACCATACCCAGCCACCCCCACTGAAATTATAAAAAAAGAGAAAAAGGAAGAAAGAAAAGTCTTGTGTAGAAAAATCAGACTGGTAGACAAAGGGGCAAAGCAGGTTAGAGAACCACACATTAAATTACATTTCACTGAATATGTACTATGATTTTTTAAATATTTATTTATTTATTTTCCCTATTTTCCCTTTTGTTGCCCTTGTCTTTTATTGTTTGTTTTTGTAGTTATTATTGTTATTGATGTCGTCATTGTTAGATAGGACAAAGAGAAATGGCGAGAGTTGGGGAAAACAGAGAAGAGGAAAGAAAGATAGACACCTGCAGACCTGCTTCACCTGTGAAGCGACTCCGACTCCCCTGCAGGTGGAGAGCTGGGGGCTTGAACCGGGATCCTTACACTGGTTCTTGCGCTTCACGTCACGTGAGCTTAACCCGCTGCGCTACAGCCCGACACCCTTTTTTTTTTTTTTTTTTTCCTTTTGGGGTGGTGCGGGGAAACTGAACCTGGGACTTTGGAGCCTCAGACATGAGACTTTATGCATAACCATTATGCTATCTATCCCCTGGTACTATGACTTTCAACAAAATACATACCTGTACAATTGGCAAGGTTGTGAAGAGTTCAGAAACAGCTACTGGTTTCTCAATTTCCTATAATAAACAATAAACAGTCACCCAAAATTAACAATGTTAATGAGATAAACAGTGGAAAGCCTACAAAGTTTTATTGTTATTGTTCATTTTTCAATATTTATTTTACTTAGTTCATATGAGAGGGAAAGTTTCACCAAATAGAGGGATAAACTGCCATGAGGGGATCAAACCGGAAACTTCAGACATGCCAAGTCCTGTGTACCTTACTATGTAAGTTATTTTACAAGGTCCCCCAGCCCAGATTTTTAAAAAGATAATTTTTAAAAGAAAGCAAGCTAATTTCTAACAATCCAAAACAAAAAGAAAGTTCTCTATTTTTAAATGAAGATAATAAGCAAATAAGTAACTAAGACTATCAATTAGTAGCAGGGATAAATAGCTTTTAGCATGAAATAATCTAGAAGGTATAATTTTTGGCTTCAAAAGACTTATTTACTAGTATACTTAAGAATATCAATTAATGGGCAGGGGTAGATAGCATAATGGTTATGCAAACAGACTGTCATTCCTGAGGCTTCAAAGTCCCAGGTTCAATCCCCTGCACCACCATAAACCAGAGTTGATCAGTGCTCTGGTAAAAATAAAAATAAAATAAAATAAAATAAGATAAAGTATTAAAAAAAAAAAAGAATATCAATTAATGGTCTGGAAGGTCCAGAATGGATAAAGCATTGGGACTCTCAAGCATGAGGTCCTCAGTTCAATCCCTGGCAGCACATGTACTAGAGTGATGTCTGGTTCTTTCTCTCTCTCCTTCTTTCTCAATAATAAATAAAATATTGAAAAAAGAATATCAACTAATAATCCTATGACAATAAAATATAAAAGAATAAGACTTGTGATTACAGTTCTGTCAATAATATACTTTCTAAAAATTAGTGAAAGTGACTTGATAACATATCAATTTTAAGAATCACAAGGCTGTCTGGGAGGTGGTACAGTGGACAAAGCACTGAATTCTCAAGCATGAGGCCCAGAGTTCTATCTCTGGCATGGTATACGTTAGAGTGATGCTTGGTTATCTTTTCTGCCCCATAAATTAAAAAAAAAAAAAAAAAAAAAGAATCCTCATACCAGGATCTAGTACTCTATACAATTTTCTTCTTCAGCACAAAAATGTATTAGCTCAACTTGTAACATGTAAACACAAATAATTATAAATACTAGTTATTATTAACATCAGACATTGTATCTTACCTGCTTTTTTTCCTTAAATTCAACAACATGATTGATGGCAACAACTGAATAGCCAACTGAAAAGGAAAAAAAAAAGAAGAATCTTCACGTTGAATGTAATAACCTCTTCCCTGTACATACAGACTCATCTCAATACCAGATGTTAAGATTATGAAGCAATTAAGAGAGTTAAGGATATGGACTCTGGTTTCAAACTCAAGCATTGCCACTTACAAGTTCATTAACCAACCCTATGTTGCAGGTCCTTCACCTGTCATAGCATAATAACTGAACTTTATAGATCTGTAATGACAATAAAATAATATACTAGAATGTTTTAAGACAGTGTCTGGCACACAGAACTTTTTTGACCTCTGTGAATGTATTTTACAGCCCGATACTCAAGACCCAAAACTTTGCGTTTCTTTCTAATCATCCCTTTCCATAACTTTTTTTTTTTACATTTTCAAATCACCAAATTATTTTTCATATTATTGATCATTACTTTATGCTTCCTCATTTCTTTTTACCCTTCATACCTCCTGGGCTGAAGAGACAGTATAATAACGCAAAAAACTTTCATGCCAGAGGTTTCACAATCCTCAGCATCATCTAAAGCTCAGGAAGGGGGTTGTCAAAAAACGTCTGTGCATATACTCCCCTCAAGACTCTTTTCCTGAGAAGAAATGATGCAATGACCTCATGACCCAAAATATCCAGTTTTTCCAAGAGGCCACAGACCTCCCTGGACTGTGCTAGCTTTTCTCAAGCATTTACTCCAACACTTTCTTAAGTGCGGGGGGGAAAAAAGTGATAATAAAAGCACTGGCAACGAGGATGGGAGTGGATAGATAGCATAATGGTTATGCAAAGAGACTCCCATGCCTGAGGCTCCAAAGTCCCAGGTTCAATCTCCCGCACCACCAGAAACCAGCGCTGATCAGTGCTCTGTTAAAAATAAGTAAGTAAAAAGAAAAAGAAGTACTGGCAATGGAGACTGTATTTGCACGCACAGCCCATTCATCAGCTGCAGAGTTCATACAAAACCCTACCACTTAAGGGTCTTGGTTTCAAGCCACAGAAGAAATGCAACAGATGTGTGTGACAGTTTCCAAATCCAGGGCCACTGAGTTCCCCGCACCTAGGATCACAGTAGGATCTCGGGTGCCATCAGCATCCAAAGACGCGCCAGACAATTTATTAGAAACCGTGCAGGAGGCCGGGCCCTGAGCACTCCCTCCAAGTATGGCCTGACTATTGTAGGGGATGGCGAAGCTGGGCAAACACAGGGGCTCGCAAAGTCGGGGCGACTCACGGTGAGCAGCGTTTTCCACAAGTCCGCGGAGCGCCTTCAGATCCGAGCCCACTCGTAGGTCCAAATCCGCAAACACCGCCATGCTGAAGTCACGTGACCGACTGCTCCGCAGTCTGCGCGGTCGCTGGGTCCATCCGCGCAAAGCATGCTGGGAACTGTAGTTTACCTTGCTTCCTGGTCTATCACTTCCTCAAACTGACAGTTTTGCCTTAGGGCGGCCAGGGAATTGCCTCGCTTTAAAGTGGAGGTAGCCTCCAGTAGCCTCGCGTCATCTTTCTTTTTCTTTTCTTCTTTTTTTTTAAAATTTTAAAAATATTTTATTTATTTATTCATGAGAAATGATAGGAGAGAGAAAATGAACCAGACATCACTGGCACATGTGCTGCCAGGGATTGAATTTGGGACCTCATGCTTGAGAGCCCAAAGCCTTATCCACTGCGCCACCTCCTGACCACTCTTTTCTTCTTTTATTTATGGCATTGTAAGGGAACTTCGGACTTCTGGTGCCTCAAGCAGGAAAGTCTTTTGCATAACCATTATGCTACTTCCCCCCCCCCTTTTTGAAAGCTTCTTCTGAAATAAACATAAAAAATAATATGGGGGACGGGTGGTGTCACACCTGGTTGATGCACATGTTACAATGAGCAAGAACCCAGGTTCAAGCAAGCACCTGGTCTCCGTGTGTAGTGGAAAAGCTTCACAAGTGTGAAATGGGGCTGCAGGTGTCTCTTTGTCGCTCTCCCTCTCTATCTCCCCCTCCCCTATCAATATCTGACTGTCTCTATCCAGTAATAAAGATAATAAAATAAATTAAAATAAACAAATAAATATTTGATTTGCAAGGGTGTCATCCTTCCTGTAACATCACATAGAAAAAATCGATTTACACAGGTTTTTTTAATTTTTATTTATTTATTTCCTCTTTTGTTGCCCTTGTTGTTTTATTGTAGTTATTACTGTTGTTATTGATGTCGTTGTTGTTGGATAGGACAGAGAGAAATGGAGAGAGGAGGGGAAGACAGAGAGGAGGAGAGAAATAGACTCCTGCAGATCTGCTTCACCACTTGTGAAGGGACGCTCCTGCAAGTGGGGACCTGGGATCCTTAAGCGGGTCCTTGTGCTTTGCGCCACGTGTGGCTAACCCACTGTGCTACCGCCCAACTCCTGGATTTACACACTTTATTGAGCGTCTAGTACGGACTAGCCTTTTTAATTTTTTTTTTTTTTTTGTCTCCAGGGTTATTGCTGGGCCTCGGTGCCTGCACCACGAATCCACTGCTCCTGAAGGCTATTTTTTCCCCCTTTTGTTCCACCCTTGTTGTTTTATCATTGTCGTGGTTATTATTACTGTTTTTGTTATTGATATCATTGTTGTTGGATAGGACAGAGAGAAATGGAGAGAGGAGGGAAAGACAGAAGGGGTAGAGACACACATTTGCAGACCTGCTTCACCGCTTATGAAGTGAGCGCCTGCCGTTGGGGAGCCAGGGGCTCGAACCAGAATGCTTACCTGGTCCTTGGGCTTCACGCCATGTGCGTTTAACCCGCTGTTCCACCGCAGGACCCCTGGACTAGACTTTTACTAAGTAGTGGAATCATAATGTAAGAAGTCATAAGAGGAAATATAATCTTGTTTTTAAAGAGAATCAAGGCTTTTTCTTTCAAAGTAATTTTTCTTAGACGTCCTCCTCTAATCTAAGTGAATCCAGAGTTAATGAAAAATATTCCAGGATAAATGAATTGACAGTCGGGACTTTGATATCATTTAGGAGGCAAATCCTATTTGAGGAGTTAAAAGAGCTGTCTTTGTTTTAAAATAGTTTTTACAGAATAAAAGATATGGCTTTAGGAACAACTCAAAGTCCATCTATCCTCACCATCAGAACCCCATTCATGTCAAATATCTGATCAACGTATCATAATGAAAAATTTTACTTAATCAACTGTATAGTAATGGACGTTTTTAATTCTGGTCACTTTAGATATTTTTATTTTTTATTATCTTTATTTATTTGATAGAGACATCCACAAATCAAGAGGAAGGGGAGTATAGAAGGGGAGAGAGACAGAGAGACGCCCACAGCACAACTTCAACCACGTGAGGTTTCATCCTGTGGGTAGGAACTGGGGGCTGGAACCTGGGTCGTTGTGTATTGTAACGTGTGTTCAACCAGATATATACCACCACCCAGCCCCTATGTATTTTTAAAAAATATTTATTTATTCTCTTTTGTTGCCCTTGTTGTTTTATTGTTGTAGTTATTATTGTTGTTATTGATATCGTCGTTGTTGGATAAGACAGAGAGAAAAGAGAGAGGAGGGGGAAGACAGAGAAGGGGAGAGAAAGACACCTGTAGACCTGCTTCACTGCTCGTGAAGGGATGCATTGGATCGACCTTCCCGTGGTGCATCCCGTGAGTACCCATTCATTGGGGAAACTGACGATCCTTCCTAGCCGACTTAATCCACATGGATCCCAGTCACTTCCAAAGCCATTAACTGGCTAGGGAAGAAGGGCAAACGCTAGAAGAAGAAGAACTGCTTGTGAAGCAATGCGCCTTCAGGTGGGGAACCAGGGCTCGAACGGGAACCCTTACACCTGTCCTTGCGTTTTGTGCCACGTGCGCTTAACCTGCAGCGCTACCGCCCGACTTCAGCCCCTAAGTATTTTCTTAATTTAGAAAGTGTTTACTCTAGGGGGCTGAGCGGTAGTGCAGCGGGTTAAGCGCACAAGGCACGAAGACCGGCATAAGAATGGCAGTTGGAGACCCCAGCTCCCCACCTGCAGAGGGATTGTTTCACAGACTGTGAAGCAGGTCTGCAGGTGTTTATCTTTCTCTCCTGCTTCTTCCCCTCGATTTCTCTGCCCTATCCAAGAACAACAACACCAATAATAATTAACAACAACCACAACAAAAGGGAAAAAATAACCTCCAGGAGCAGTGGATTCTTAGTGCAGGCACGGAGCCCTAGCAATAACCCTGGAGGCAAAAAAAAAAAAAGCTACTGTATGCTAATTTTTATAGTCTGTGTTTAAAACCTTGTCTTGCCTTTTAGAAATTCCATTTTAAAACTGATGGCAAATTTCATTTGGTGGTCATTGTTAGGTGTTTGGGGTTGGTCACAGAAATTTATTAGTAAGTGTAGTGTAGAACTATACCCCTGTAATCTTATGAACCATTATTAATTAAATCACTGATTAAAGAAACACTAATTTTTTAAAATTATATTTATTTATTTTCTCTTTTGTTGCCCTTGTTTTGTTTTGTTTTTGTTGTTGTTGTTGTAGTTATTGTTGTTTTTATTGATGTCGTCGTTGTTGGATAGGACAGACAGAAGTGGAGAGAGGAGGGGAATACAGAGAGGGGGAGAGAAAGACAGACACCTACAGACCTGCTTAACAGCCTGTGAAGCGACTCCCCTGCAGGTAGGGAGCTGGGTGCTCGAATCCTTACACGAGTCCTTGTGCTTGCACTTTGCGCTGCGTGTGCTTAACCTGCTGTGCTACAGCCGGACTCCCAAGAAACACTATTTTTTTTAGGAAGACCAAAAGCAAGTAAAAAGCAACAGTCCTACAAATCAACATTTTCTCCATAAATAGATTTATAAAAAATATAAGTAAGTGGGGCCAGACCGTTACACACCTGGCTGAGTGCACACATAACTGTGTGCAAGGATCCAGGTTCAAGCTCCTGGTCCCCACTTGCAGGAGGAAAGCTTCATGAGTGGTTAATCAGGGCTGCAGGTGTTTCTCTCTTCCCTTTTCTACCTCTCCCTCCCCTCTGTATTTATCTCTATCTAATAAATAAATTTAAAAAGTTATATAATTCTATTATGTTGATTAAGCTGTCTTCTTTTTCCCCTTCTCAATAGCAGAATTTTAACTTTAAAGGTTAACTTAAAAGGTATTCTAGGGGTAGCAAAGCGGGTTAAGCGCACGTGACGCCAAACGCAAGGACCGGAGTAAGGATCCCGGTTCCAGCCCCTGGCTCCCCACCTGTAGGGGAGTGGTTTCACAAGAGTTAAAGCAGGTCTGCAGGTCTCTCTCTCCCCCTCTCTGTATTCTCCTCCTCTCTCCATTTCTCTCTGTTCTATCTAGCAACGACAACAACAATAATAATAACCACAACAATAAAAAACCAAGGGCAACAAAAGGGAATAAATAAATATTTTTTAAAAAGGTATTCTAGGGAAATTTATTGTAAACAATGACTGTCTTAGTAATTGGATGTTTACTGCTTAAGTATATACCTGCTAGTCATCATTAGCCCATGGTATCACAATAAGAAGGCAAACTACAGTAGACTGTAAAATGTTAAGTATAATTGGGACAAAAATTAAAAAGGCACAGGAGCCCAGAAAATAGGTTAGGAAGACAGAAATTCCTGAACCTAGGACTTCAGAGCTTCAGGCATGAAAGTTTTTTGCATATCCATTTTGCTTTCTCTCCCACCCAATATAAAATCTTTTACAATGGGGCCAGGTGGTGGCGCACTTGGCTGAGTGCACATGTTACAATGCTCAAAGACCGGGTTGGAACCCCAAGTCCCCGCCTGCAGAAGGAAAGCTCTGCAAGTGGTGAAGCTGAAGCAGTATTGCAGGTATCTCTCTGTCTCTCTCCCTATCTTCCCCTTTTTTCTTTATTTCTGACGCTCTATCAAATAAATAAAAATAATAAAATATTTTTAAACCTTTTAATATTAAATTATTTATTTCACCCTTTGTTGCCCTTGTTGTTTTATTGTTGTAGCTATTTTTGTTGTTACTGATGTCGTTGTTGGATAGGACAGAGAGAAATGGAGAGAGGTGGGGAAGACAGACAGGGGGAGAGAAAGACAGACAACTGCAGACCAGTTTCATAGCCTGTGAAGTGACTCCCCTGCAGGTGGGGATCTATGGCCCTTGCGCTTTGTGCCACGTGGGCTTAACCCGTTGCGCTACCATCCCCCCCCCAAATCATTTTAAATGATGGTACTTGGTTGCCTCAATGCCTAGAGAACACTTTTCATAGAATACTGTCAGTTATGTTATAGACAACTACAGGTTTCCTGTGAGTTGAAGAGGAACACCTCACCTGTAGGCTGAGAAGACTGCATGATTATGCAGAAGATTTTGAAGAGGAACACCTCACCTGTAGGCTGAGAAGACTGCATGATTATGCAGAAGATTTTGAAGCCTGAGGTTCTAGGATCCCATATTCAATCCCCAGCACCGCCACAAGCCAGAGCTGATTAGTGCTCTGGTGCCTCTTCTTCAGTCATCCTATCATCTCTCATCAAAAAATAAATGAGGAGAAAGTAACTTTCAAAGAACGTGAAATAAAGGAACTCGGGTCAGCTACTAGAAAACAGGAGAAAAACTATAGGGAAAACCTAAGAGTAACTGAAGTTACTAAAAAAAAAAAATTGTTCCCTAAGTATAATTAACATTGTCTTTTTTTAACCGTGTCATTCAGTCTTCATAAAGACTGTCAAAAATTGCCAATGACAACTGTATTTCAAGTTATCACGGCGGGGTATTGGGAAAAGTTTTCAACTAGCAATAATCGCGCCTCGGATAAACCTCATTGGCTACGATACTGCCACTGCGCAAAGCTAAAGAGGTAGACTCCCGCCGCCGTACCCAATAAACAAGATCCCTATTACAGAAAGGTGAATTTGGGGCGAGTGGAGAACTCTTCCGTTATTGCTTGTGGGAACATTATATACGCTTGTGCAAGTGCCTATTAATTTTCTAGGCAGTCTATCGTGATTCACTTGCTCGATTTCACTGGATTTTGATTGAGTCTGAAGCAAGGCATTGTGGGAGGTTCATGTCCATTGATTGACGTGGGAGGTGGTGCAGTGAATAAAGAATTGGCCTTTTTTCTTTTTAAAGACTTTTATTTATTTATTTATTTATTTATTTATTTATTTATTTATGAGAAAGATAGGAGGAGAGAGAGAAAGAACCAGATATCACTCTGGTACATATGCTGCCAGGGACTGAACTCAGAACCTCATGCTTGAGAATCGAATGCTTTACCCACTGTGCCACCTCCCGGACCACTCCTTTTTTTTTTTTTAAAGATTTTATTTATTTATTAATATGCTTGAGAATTTACCTCCTGGACCATTATTATTTTTAGTATTTATTCTTATGTATAAGAGAGAGAGAGAGAGAGAGAGAGGAAGAGGAGGAGGAAGGGGAGGGCAGGGGAGGAGAGATTGAAAAACAGAGAACCAGAACATCACTCTGGTATATGTGGTGCCAGGGACTGAATTTACCACAGGCTCCAGAGCCCACTGGCTTATCCACTGTGCCACCCCCCATGCCACAATGAGAGATTGCAGCTCTCTTCATTAAAGAGCCCCCTCCCCCCTGCCCCTGCTTGAAGAATCAGGAACATCTTCAGTCACTGGTTTACAGCCAGATGTGCTGGAGGTTTCTGGTTCCTTGGTATTTTTGACAGAGGAAGACAACCCATTTCGCCCTTCATTCATTCCTTCCTTCCTTCCTTTCACTAGAGCACTGCTCAGCTGTGGCTTCTGGTGGTGTGGGAGATTCAACCTGGGTCCTTTGGAGCTTCAGGCATGAGATTTTGCAGAGCCATTATGCTATCTCTCCAGCTCTATTCTTTAGGGTGAAATACAGAAAGATGAGAAAGAGAGAGGAGACAGACAGACGGAAAGGAGATGCGTGGTCCGGGAGGTGGCACATTGGCTATGGCACTAGACTCTCAAGCATGAGGTCCTGCATTTAATCCCTGGCAGCACATGTACCAGAGTGATGTCTAGTTCTTTCTTTCTCTCTCTCCTATCTTTCTCATTAATAAATAAATAAAAACTTTTTTAAAAAGCATTTCAAAATATTAAAGAGAAAGAAAGAAAGAAAGGAGATGCACTACTGCACCCACCACTCCACCTTCTACCGAGTTCCCAGCTGCTCTTTAAAGCTCAGTTCAGCTGTCCTCTCCTGCAGGAAGCCCTTCCTGACTGCTAGTCCAGGTCAGGTACCTCTCCAGCAGGGAGGCCAGCCAAGATACCCCAAATGCCTGGAGGGCTCTTAGGTGGATGCAGGCATCCTTCCTTCTTTACTTCTTGACCTGTATGGTTATAGCATATTTGGAGCGCTAGCTAGCTAGGCCAACTCTCTACCACTTAGGGGATGACTCCTTTTGGCCTCTGGCCACAGGTTTTTCTTCTTCAAATTCGACTGAGGGGTGTCTTAGACACAGGCCCTAGTCCAGCTAGCTTCTGGACTAGGGTGATAAAGCACCTGGGTCCCTTTTATTTTTTTGTTTAAGAGATTATTTTTTAAAAATCTTAATTTACTGATTGGATAGAGACAGCCAGAAATCAAGAGGGATGGGGAGATAGGGAGAGAGACAGAGAGACACCTGCAGCCCTGCTTCACCATTTGCAAAGCTTTTCCCCTGCAGGTGTGGACCAGGGGCTTGAACCTGGGTCATTGAGCACTCAACCAGGTACACCACCACCCAGCCCCCATCTCTCTCTTCTGTAAATAAGACACTTTTTTTAAAAAAAAGTATCAGATTGGGGCTGGGGAGACAGCAAAATGATTATGCAGAGACTTTCATGCCTGGGGCTCCAAGGTCCCAGGTTCAACCCCCAGTCCCACTATGCCAGAGCTGAGCAGTGCTCTTATCTGTCTCTCTCCCTTCCTCACCCTCTGTATCTTTGTCTCTCTTTCACTAAAATAGATAATTTTTATTGTTGTAGAAATAAATAAAATAAGTAAATAAATGGGGAGTTGGGTGGTAGTGCAGTGAGTTAAGCACGGGTGGCACAAAGTGCTAGGACCAGAGTAAGGATCCTGATTGGAGCCCCCGGCTCCCCTCCTGCAGGGGAGTCACTTCACAGGCAGTAAAGCAGGTCTGCAGATGTCTCTCTCTCCCCCTCTCTGTCTTCCCCTCCTCTCTCCATTTCTCTCTGTCCTATCCAACAACAATGACATCAATAACAACAACAATAATAACAAGGACAACTAAATGGGGAAAAAATGGCCTCCAGGAGCAGTGGATACACAGTGCTGGCATTGAGCCCCAGCAATAACCCTGGAGGCAATAAATAAATAAATAAATAAAATAAAAAATAAACAAATGGGGGCTGAGCAGTAGCACAGCACAGTGTAAGTATCGCAAAGCACAAGGACTAACATAAGGAACCAGGTTTGAGCCCCCAGCTCCCCACATGCAGGGGCTGTTCGCTTCACAAGCGGTGAAGCGGGTCTGCAAGTGTCTTTCTCTGCGCCCTCTGTCTTCCCCCTCCTCTCTTGACTTCTCTCTGTTCTATCCAACAACGACAGCAATAACAACAATAATAACAATGCTAAAGAAAATGGCAACAAAAGGGGGGAAAAAAAAACCTCCATGAGCATTGGATTCATAGTGCAGGCACTGAGCCCCAGCAATAACCCTGGAGGTAAATAAATAAATAACAAATTAGGAAACTGGTGGTGTAATATCTGATGTACTACACATGTTACCAAGTGCAAGGACCAGATTCAAGCCCCAGGCCCCCACCTGCAGGGCTTAGCTTTATGAGTGGTAAAGCAGTGCTGCAAGTCTTTTTCTCCTCTCTTGCCTCCAGGGTTATCTCCCCTCCCCTCTCAATTTCTCTCTATTCTGTCCAGTAAAATGGGAAAAAAAAATGGCCACAAATAGCAGTGAATTCTTAGTGCTGGCATTGAGTCCCAGCAATAACCCTGGAGGCAAAAAAAAAAAAAAAGAGAGAGAGAGAGAGAAAGAAAGGAAGAAAGAGAAAGAAAAAGAAGAGAAATAAATTTTAAAAAAAGATATGAACTCACCCAGTAGGTAGATTGCACAATACCAAGCAGTGATATATATTGAAACCTCACCACCACCACAGTAGAACATTGTGCGAAAAGGAAACTTTTGAGAGGTGGAGCAGTGCTATGATGTTTCCCTTACCACATTCTGTCTCCCACCCCCTTAATAAATACATTCCTTGCCTTTAAAAAAATGGAAAAGCTGTTTGATATTAAACTTAATGAGTGATAAGAAAATTGATAAGTGAATTGCAACAGAATTGATTTTGTAATGCAAGTAAAACATGGGTACATATGTTACAAGATCTGCTATTTGCAAACTAGAGACCCAGGAATGGTAATGGTGTAGTTTCAGTTCCAAGACAGAAGGGAGACTTGTCATTTCAGTTTTAGTGATAGGAAGAAGCCATTGTTTCTGTTCACAGGCAGTCAGGGAAGAGAAATCATTCCTTGCTTGAAGAAGGGTCAGCTTTTCTATCTTATTTAAGCTTTCATTTTATAGAACCAGGCCCACCCATGTTAGGGAGACTAGTCAGTTTTATTTAGCCACTAATTCAAATGCTTATCTCTTTCACAGAAAACCTTCTTGCTGCATTTCCCCCAGAATAATGCAGAAAATAACTGACCAAATACATGTGCCCAATTTGATCAGTAAAATTCACAACCATAGTATTGCAACTTAAAAATTGTTGCATACTAAAGAGAGAAAATTTTACTCAGACAACAAAAATGTTCACAGGCAAGTTTACAGAAAACATTAATGCCCAAAGAAAGAACAAGTCCTAAACAGAAACTGATACTTAACAGATGTGGTAACTATAAATTCAATTGTTCAGTATATTGAGAATATAGTTTAGAACATGCAATATAAAGTACCTGAAAAACTAGGTATTTCCTAACACTTTATATTGCAGTTGATAAGCAAGTAGACATATGAAAGCTATTTGTGTTGTTGAGAATTTTGACATGACTAAGTATCTTTTGGAAAATGGTACCCCCCAAAAAAGGCACATTATTAGGAAGAAGGTTATTTTTGTGTATAGAGAAGAATTTTGAGAATTTTAAAGTAGATTTGTCAGAATTGGTAACCATGACAACAGATGGGACTCCTGCAGGGGTCAGTGTTAACATCAGGCTTATGAAACATAAGCACAATGTGACAAAATTTTGTCAAGATACAGAATTCTAGTTAATTTACTGCACTATTGACCAGAAATTACTTTGAGTTCCTAACTTAAAAGCTCTACCAAAAATAGCCATGGTAACTAGCCAGAGCCCCCACACAGTTCATGCTCTGAATAGCTGTATTGGCATAGTGGATGGTGAAAATTTTTTGAACAGCTGAGAGAAATTGACTTATTAGTGTTATCAAGGAGAATGCTGTCACCTCAGCTCATCAGTAAGGAAAATCTGGCAGGACCAGATTTGGTTCCTTTGACCAGTGACAGAATCACTTGAATTAATATTCTGAATCCTTACCTCATCCCCAGTACAGACACACCTTAAAAAAAATAATGTTAGAAACCATATAGACTGATGCATTTTTAAAAATTGACATGTCTAGTCTGATGGAGCCAATTCATTCTTGTGCCAGAGACTTATCTCATTGAACTTTTAAGTGCATGTGCGCACGCGCACACACACACACACACACACACACACACACACACACATTTACTGATAATACATGTAATGTAAGATCCATGTTAATTGAATGTTTATGTCATCCTTATAGAATATTGCCAACAAAAATTCTTTTTTTGGTGTTTTATTTATTTATTATTGAATAAAGACAGAGAAATCAAGAGGGAGAGAGAAAGAGAGAGAAAGAGAGAGAGAAAGAGAGAGAGCGAGAGAGAGACCTGCAGCCCTGCTTCACCACTGTGAAGCTTTCCCCCTGCAGATGGGGACCAGGGGCTTGAACCTGGCTACTGGTGCACTGTAATGTGTGCGCTTAGCCAGGTGTGCCACCACCTGCCCCCCCCAGATTCTTAACAGTTAAGTTTAGGGGGAGTCAAATGTTTTACTTAGTTTTTCAACTGTTGGTGCCTCTGGCATCCATGGTTTTTAGGAGCCAACTGTATAGTGAAATTGAGCCTCTGGAAAACTTATCATGTTCATTTTCTTCACTGAGATTGATTTCTATATTTGAAGACCGTAGTCCAGAAAAAAAATAGCCTGACTTAAGCCTTTAAACTCTTTGACAATAGTGCCTAATTTACCTTTTCCAACTAATACAACCATTAATTATTTAGACTAGAATAAAAATCACAAGAAGATGTTTTGACCACTAGTATGCTACACTGGATACTAAGTATGACACTAGTGAGATAATAGAACTTTACAAATATCTTGCGTGTATTCACTTACATTGGAAACTAGCAAATTATGATCTTGGACCATAATGCCCTGGGACTCCAATGACTTCCAAGTTCTGTATGCCTCACCATTTAAAATCCTTAACTCAGCTGCAACAGATCCCAACTAGTTCAAAGTAAGCTGGAAAAGTGTTACTTTAAAAAAAAACTTTGGGGGGTTGGGTGGTGGCTCAGAGGGTTGGGCGCATGTGGCACAGAGTGCAGCCCCCAGCTCTCCACCTGCAGGGGAGTGGCTTCACAGGTGGTGAAGCGGGTCTGCAGGTGTCTATCTTTCTCTCCCCTCTGTCTTCCCCTCCTCTCTCCATTTCTCTCTGTCCTATCCAACAACGACATCAACAATGGCAATAATGATGACCGCAACGAAGCTACAACAACAAGGGCAACAAAAGGGGGGAAAATGGCCTCCAGGAGCAGTGGATTCATGGTGCAGGCACCGAGCCCAGCAATAACCCTGGAGGAAAAAAAAAAAGAAAAAAAACTTTAATGAAAAAATTGTTAATGTATTGAGAACAAGTAGTATCTGTTAAGTCATCAACATTATGAGCTACCATTGGGAAATTTGTCAGAAATAGAAACTGAATATCCTTGTTCAGTTAATTATATAGAAGTCCAATGGGTCAACAGTGTGAATTTTGATGATTTTTAAAAAATATATATTTAATTTACTCATTTATCTGATAGAAACAGAAGGAAACTAAAGTAGAGGGAAGAAGTAGAGAGAAACAGAGAGGAAGACAGAGAGAGAGAGAAATAGAGATATCTACAGTACTGCTTCACAGATCATGAAGCTTCACCCATCCTCCCTCACCCCTGAAGGTGGGAACTCAGGGCTTGAGCCCATGTCCGTTTGCATGATAACATGTGCTTTCAATTGAGTGCACAAACACCTGGCCCCTTCAATAATTTTCTTTTTCTTTCTTTCTTTCTTTCTTTCTTTTTTTTTTTTTTTTGCCTCCAAGGTTATTGCCTGTGTTCGGTGCCTGCATCACAAACCCACTGCTCCTGGAGACCATTTTTCCCCCTTTGTTGCCCTTATTGTTTTATCATTGTTCTGGTTATTATTATTATTGTTGTTGTTGCCATCGTTGGATAGGACAGAGAAATCGAGAGAGGAGAGGAAGACAGAGAGGGGGAGAGGAAGAGAGACACCTGCAGACCTGCTTTACCACCTGTGAAGCAACTCCCCTGCAGGTGAGGAGCTGGGGGGTTGAACCGGGATCCTTAAGCCGGTCCTTGCGCTTTGTGCCACGTGCACTTAACCCACTGCTCTACTACTCGACTCCCTCTTTTTTTTTTTTTTTCAGCTTTGTGCAAAGACTGAAATTTAAAAAATAAGAAACACCATTCTCAATCACAAGCATCAAACAATCATTTTAGAAATAAATTTTCAGATTTCATGTCAGTTAATAATTCTAACCTACAACCTGGCGTTGGCAAAATAAATAAAGCAGTGAACTCTCAAGCATGAGGCCTCAAATTCAATCCTGGCATTCCCAATATGCTGAATGAAATGACATTACCCAAGGACCTACCTTTTTTTTTTAAGTTGAGTTTATTATTAATTTTTAAATTTTTTATTTATTGGAGATAGAAATCAAGAAGGAAGGAAGAGACAAAGAGGAGGAGTGACAGAGAAACACCTATAGCAGTGCTTCACCACTTGTGAAGCCTCCAGCCCTGCAGATGTGGTCCTTGTGTGGAGATTAGAATGTTACTTGTTAGAGACTTACATTGAAACCAACAGTTCCTTGTTACAACCTTTAAAGCCCTTAAACTGAAACCAACCGCTCTTGTTCTGTGTACTATAAAAAGCCAAGAGCAACAATGTTGCGGGTCGGCTGCAGACTCTCCCCTGGTGTGGAAGAGTATTGGCCACCCACGCTTAAGCTTGCTAATAAAGGCTCTTGCTAGTGCACGTGATGTTGGTCTTCCTTGTGTGAGATCCGGACTCGAACTTCTGGGCACAACATTTGGGGCCTCGTCCTGGATCCCCATCTCACTAAAGGAACGCTAGCCTCACTGAGCCTTCTGGACCGGTCTATCTGTAGTGAGAGGACCCTTGGAGTCGAAGGCAGACTCACTGGGCGACTCGGGGTCCAGGGTCCTGGGAGACGTCTCAGGCCCTGCTGTAAGAGATTGGATCTCCCTCGCAAATTTGGAAGGGGAGAGTGGGTCATGCCCACGAAGCAGCAAAAGGCCGTCCTCCCATCTGTAGGGAAGTGGCAGCGTGAGAGGCCGTCCTCCCATCTGTAGAGAAGTAGCAAGACAGGTCAAACTTCAGGCATTTGTAGCAAGAGACCCTTGGAGTCGAAGGCGGAAGCGCTGGGACGCTCGGGGTCCAGGGTCCTGGGAGACGTCCCAGATCCTGCTGTAGGGGATTGGATTGGATCCCCCTCACAAATTTGGGAGAGTGGGTCACGCCCACGAAGCAGCGAAAGGCCATCTTCCCATCTGTAGGGAAGCAGCGAAAGGCTGTCCTACCACCTGTAGGGAAGCGGCGTGAGAGGCTGTCCGTCCTTCCATCTGTAGGGAAGTGGCGTGAGAGGCCGTCCTCCCATCTGTAGGGAAGCAGCGAGAGCTGTCCTCCCATCTGTTGGTTCAGAGTGTTGGCGGATGGGCCTCTAGAGTTCTCTTTAAAAATGTTGTTGTCTCTGTATTCTCTTTGTGTATGTGGTCTCTGTATTTTCCTTGTGTGTATTGTCTTTGTATTCATATTCAGTTTTGTCTTTCTTAAGTCCAAAGTCAGGAGTCAGGCTACTTCAACTCCTCTGACTATGGGCCTGGATCATTTCAAAGAATTCAAACCGAGAGCTTACAATTTAAGTCTAGGAGTAAAACAAGACCGGATGATCACTTATTGTCAAGATAAGTGGCCAACCTTCTCTACCAGTTGGCCCCTGAAGGAACACGGAACCTGCCTACTATCTATGCTACCAGAGACGGCATCTTCGGACACCCAGGATACCCGGACCAGATTTCTCATATCCTTACTTGGCAGGATCTGGTAGAGAACCCCCCCTTGGCTAAAACCTTTTCTTCCTCCACAGGGTTCTTGCTTTAAAGAATTCTCGTTGCCAGCCTACTGCCCCCTCCATGCCCCTCCCACTTCCCCCTCCTACCCTATTTTCCAAGGTGGTCCTGAAGTAGACCTCCTAGAGTACTCTCCTCCCTACCAACCTCAACCTCAACCTCCCCCAGTCCCACAGGAACCCCCAGCAGCAGGCCAGGACTTACAGAGCCCTCCTTGTACGAGAGCCCATACAGCCCAGAGAGCCCCTGATTCGGTGGCTCTGCCCCTCTGAGCCCTAGGACCCCCGAACAAGAATGGTGAACAATTGATGCAGTATTGGCCGTTTTTCACTAGTGACCTTTATAATTGGAAAAATGCAGATCCCTAAGTTTTCAGAAAAACCAGCAGCACTCATTGACCTGTTAGTCTGTTATTTTAGGTCCATGAAGGATGATAAATGACATAGTGGGGGTTTTATTGTTCAATGGGAAACTGGGGGATGTTATGCATGAACAAACTATTGTATTTATTGTTAAATGTAAAACATTAATTCCCCAATAAAGAAAAAAAATACACAAGAAAAAAAATAAGATTCTGTTATTTTTACCCATCAGCCAACCTGGGATGACTGCCAGCAGCTTTTATAGATTCTTTTTACCACGGAAGAAAGAGAAAAGATCCTCTCAGAAGCCCAAAAATTCATGCCCGGGGTAGATGGAACCCCACCTTAAAGCCAGCCCTGATAGATGCCAGTTTCCCTCTGATAAGACCCACTTGGGATTTTAACTCACCTGAAGGTAAGGAGAAGCCCTGGGTCTATCGCCAGACTCTAATGGGAGGTCTCCAGGTGACTGCATGCCGACCCATCAATTTGGTTAGTAGTGTGCAACAGGAAAAGACAGAAACCCCAGCTGCCGCCTTAGAAAGAATTATGGAGGCATATCGAATGTTCACTCCCCTAGATCCAGAAGCTCCAGAGAATGAGTTAGCAGTAATTATGGCCTTTGTAAACCAGGCTGCCCCTGATATCCAAAAAAATCTCCAGAAAATAGATTAGAACTACAAGCAGTAGTAGAGAAAGTCTTTAAAAGACCCTTGAAGAATGCCAATTATGGACAATGACAGCAGCTAGGGAGCGACAGACTCGCAATCTCACTAAGGTATTGTTGGCAGCTACCGCAGAACGCCCTCAGTGGAAAGGCCAAGAAGCCCATCCTCCCCGAGGGTTTGAAAAGAGCAGAGGTATACTTAAGATACCTACTCCCACGACCCAACAGGTGGTAAGAGAATTCTTGGGTTTGGTGGGATTTTGCCAGCTGTGGATCCCCAGTTTTGCTGAAATAGCAAAACCCCTTTAAGAGGTGACCTGAGAAGGGAAGCCTTTTAAATGGACTGAGGCTCATGAGAGTGCCTTTCAACAACTAAAGCATGCCCTGTTGTCGGCTCCGGCCTTGGGACTACCTGATGTGACTAAACCCTTTCACCTTTTCATAGATGAAAATCAAGGGATAGCAAAAGGGGTCCTAACACAAACAGTAGGGCTCTGGATGCGGATGGTAGCTTATTTCTCAAAAGAGCTAGACTCAATGGCAGCCAGATGGCCACCGTGCTTCCGCATTATAGCTGCTATGGCTATGTTGACAAAGGATGCTCAGAAGTTGACTCTTGGTCAGAAACTGACCTTGATTACTCCTCATGCTGTAGATGGAATCCTTCGACAACCTCCTGACAGGTGGATTAGCAATGCTCAATTAACTCATTATCAAAGCTTGTTGCTAAACCCATCTGTCATTCAGTTCTCATCCAGATCATCCTTAAACCCAGCTATCTTGCTCCCTGACCCCGAATTAGACGCTCCCTTACATGACTGCTCTGAGATTCTGAGCTGCACATCCAGCCTCCAGGAAGACCTGAAAGACCAGCCTTTAAAAAGAACAGAAGTGAACTGGTATACTGATGGGAGCAGCTTCATCAGAGATGGGGTATGGTATGTTGGGACCGCGGTAACTACTGAACATGAGACTGTGTGGGCAGCCGCCCTGCCCACAGGGACTTCAGCCCAAAAAGCTGAATTAATTGCCCTCACAAAAGCCCTCAACCTAGGAAAAGGGAAAAGACTTAACATCTACACTGATAGCCGCTATGCCTTTGCCACAGCCCACATCCATGGGGCTATATATCGAGAAAGGGGACTGCTCACAGCTGAAGGTAAAGCTATCAAAAACCAACAAGAAATATTAGACCTATTAGAGGCTATCTGGATGCCAGATGAGGTGGCCATAATACACTGCCCTGGACACCAAAAGGGAGACAGTCCTGTGGCATGGGGCAACCACCTAGCAGATACCACAGCCAGACAAGCAGCATTAGAAAGAACTGATGAATTAGCTCTTTGTCTGCCGAACCCTGGAGAGCCCACCCTGCCTGATAAGCCGGAATATACACCAGATGATGAGCTCCAGATAAAAAAGTTACCTCTTGCTGACAAGTGTGGTAACTGGTGGGTGACAGCTGATGGTAAACTCATCTTACCCCAAGCCATGGCCAAACACCTGCTACAGCACATACACAGAACCACCCACCTGGGGACAAGGAAAATTGCTGAACTTTTGCAAGAAGCCAGCCTGAAAATCCACAACAAGAGCCAACTGATTAAGGAAATAGTTGCAGAATGCAAAGCCTGCAGACTTGCAAATGCTAGCAAACAGCCTAGAACTTCCGGGGTGTGTGAAAAAGGAACCAGACCAGGCGCCTACTGGGAGATAGACTTCACTGAGGTAAAACCAGGAAAATATGGGTATAAATATATGTTAGTGTTTGTAGATACCTTTTCAGGATGGACTGAAGCATTTCCGACTAAGAGAGAGACGACCCAGACAGTGGCGAAGAAACTACTCGAAGAGATTTTTCCCAGGTTTGGTATATCTCTTCAATTAAACTCAGATAATGGTCCAGCCTTTGCTTCCCAGGTAACCCAGAACTTGGTAGGTGTCCTTGGGGCAAAATGGAAATTACATTGTGCCTATAGGCCCCAAAGCTCAGGACAGGTAGGAAGGATGAATAGAACTCTAAAAGAGACCTTAACAAAATTAACTATGGAGACTGGCATAGACTGGGTAACTCTCCTTCCCTTTGCCCTTTATAGTGTAAGAAATACCCCCTATCCTACGAGGCTGACCCCATTTGAGATCATGTTCAGTCATCCCCCTCCCATAATCCCAGCCTTGAGATCAAACTTGCTTGCTGATATTAATAATCAGGACATGCTTGCCTCTTTACAGACAATAGCTCAGGTCCAAAAGCATGTGTGGCCAAGACTGAGAGCAATATATGAAGCTGCACCTCCTCCAGACCCTCATCCCTTCCAGCCTGGAGACTTGGTCTTGGTGAGATGCCACCAAAAAGAGACACTCGAGCCCCGGTGGAAAGGACCTTATACTGTTATCCTAGCCACCCCCACGGCTCTGAAGGTGGACGGTATCAGCCCATGGATCCACCACTCCCACATTCATGCAGTAGAGACAGAAGAGTTACTCTAATCTTCATTCCTGCTACTACTACTACTTACATCCCATCGAACCTCACCTAGATACGGGGACAGTAGTCAGAAACAGAGATTGGCCCAAGATTGGGCCTTAGAAGTTACAAAAGACAAGGGGGGAATGTGGAGATTAGAATGTAGAGAAACTGTTACTTCTTAGAGACTGCTACACTGAAACCAACTGTTACTTGTTAGAGACTTTTACATTGAAACCAACAGTTCCTTGTTACAGCCGTTAAAGCCATTAAACTGAAACCAACAGCTCTTGTTCTGTGTACTATAAAAAGCCGGGAGCAACAGTGTTGCAGGGTCGTGGGCAGCAGACTCTCCCCTCGTGTGGAAGGGTGTCGGTGACCCAAGCTTAAGCTTGCTAATAAAGGCTCTTGCTAGTGCATGTGATGCTGGTCTTCCTTGTGTGAGATTGGGACTCGAACTTCTGGCACAACACTTGGACATGAAGCACATACATGGTACTATGTGTATGTGCGCTCAGCCAGGTATGCCACCGTCTAGGCCCCCCCAATCTGCTTTTCTTTCATATCTTCCTTTCTTTCTCTATTTCTTTCTTTCTTTTAAAAATATTTTTAATATTTATTTATTCCTTTTATTGCCCTTGTTTTTTTATTGTTGTAGTTATTATTGTTGTTAGATAGAATAGAGAGAAATGGAGAGAGGAGGGGATGACAGAGGGGGAGAGAAAGAGAGACACCTGCAGACCTGCTTCACCGCTTGTGAAGCGACTCCCCTGCAGGTGGGGAGCAGGGGGGCTCGAACCGGGATCCTTTACGTTGGTCCTTGCACTTTGTGCTACCTGTGCTTAACTCGCAGTGCTACTGTCCAGCTCCTTATTTCTCTCTCTCTCTTCCTTTCTTCCTTCCTTTCTTTCATACTTTCTTTCTCTTCCTTCCTGCCTTCCTTCCTTTCTCTCTTTCACTCTTCCTTCCTTTCCTTCTTTTCTCTCTTTCGCTCTCTCTCTTTTTTATTTTACCTCCAGGGTTATTGCTGGGGCTTGGTGCCTACATACACCACAAACCACTAATCCTAGAGGCTATTTTTCCCCCCTTTTTTTGCCCTTGTTGCTTTATCATTGTTGCAGTTATTATTATTGTTTTTATTTAATTGTTGTTGGATAGGACAGAGAGAAATCGAGAGAGGAGAGGAAGACAGAGGAGAAAGACACCTGCACACCTGCTTCATTGCCTGTGAATCGACCCCCTCTGCAGGTGGGGAGCCAGGGGCTCGAACCAGGACCCTTAAGCCGGTTCTTGTGCTTCAGGCCATGTGCTCTTAACCCACTGATCTACCGCCCGACCCTCTGACCTGCTTTTATTATACTTTTTTTTGACTAAAGTCAGTTTCTAAGAATCTATCAGTGGTTTTAAGTGAGGACTGATAGTATATGAATCATCATGTGTGTAACTGCTCTGCTTGCACAGTGATAACACATTGGCTGCATTGTAAATAAGAGCAGTGTTGTCACAATGACAAGAGGATCAATCCACAGTTCTAAGCAAAGCAAAGTACAATCCTATTTACTCAACAGATAAATTTTTGGACAATTCTGGAGATTTTTTAAAAATTTCTATTTATTTCTTCATTGGGGAATTAATGTTTTACATTCAACAGTAAATACAATAGTTTGTACATGCATAACATTCTCCAGATTCCCATTTAACAATACAACCCCCACTATGTCATTCATCATCTTTCATGGACCTGTATTCTCCCCACCCACCCACCCCAGGGTCTTTTACTTTGGTGCAATACTCCAATTCCATTTCAGGTTCTACTTGTGTTTTCTTTTCTAATCTTGTTTTTCAACTTCGACCTAAGAGTGAGATCATCCCATATTCATCCTTCTGTTTCTGACTTATTTCACTCAACATGATTTTTTCAAGGTCCATCCAAGATCGGCTGAAAGCAGTGAAGTCACCATTTTTTTACAGCTGAGTAGTATTCCATTGTGTACATATACCACAACTTGCTCAGCCACTCATCTGTTGTTGGACACCTGGGTTGCTTCCAGGTTTTGGCTATTACAAATAGTGCTGCCAAGAGCATATGTGTACACAGATCTTTTTGGGTGAATGTGTTGGGTTCCTTAGGATATATCCCCAGGAGAGGAATTGCAGGGTCATAGGGTAGGTCCATTTCTAGCCTTCTGAGAGTTCTCCAGACTGTTCTCCACAGAGGTTGGACCAATTTACATTCCCACCAGCAGTGCAGGAGGCTTCCTTTGACCCCACAACTTCCCCAGTATTTGCTGCTGTTACCTTTTCTGATGTATGACATTCTCACAGGAGTGAAGTGATATCTCATTGTTGTCTTGATTTGCATTTCTCTGACAATCAGAGACTTGGAGCATTTTTTCCTGTGTTTCTCGGCCTTTTGGATCTCTTCTGTGGTGAATATTCTGTCCAAGTCCTCCCCCCATTTTTGGATGGGGTTATTTGTTGACTTGTTGAGTCTGGCAAGCTCTTTATATATTTTGGTTATTAAACTCTTATCTGATGTATGGCATGTAAAGATCTTCTCCCATTCTGTGAGGGGTCTCTTGGTGTGGGTACTGGTTTCTTTTGCTGTGAAGAAGCTTTTTATTTTGATGTAGTCCCATAGGTTTATACTTGCCTTAGTCTTCTTTGTAATTGGTTTCGTTTCATTGAAAATGTCTTTAAAATTTATGCGGAAAAAAGTTCTGCCAATATTTTCCTCTAAGTATTTGATAGTTTCTGGTCTAACATCCAAGTCCTTGATCCACTTGGAATTTACTTTTGTATTTGGTGAAATACAGTGATTCAGTTTCATTCTTCTGCATGTTTCAACCCATTGTTTCCAACACCATTTGTTGAAGAGACTCTGCTTTCCCCATGTAATAGTCTGGGCCCCTTTGTCAAAGATTAGATGTCCATAGGTGTGGGGGCTCACTTCTGGGCTCTCAATTCTATTCCACTGGTCAGTGTGTCTGTTCATGTTCCAGTACCAAGCAGTTTTGATGACAATAGCCCTATAATACAGTTTGAGATCTGGGAGTGTGATGCCTCCGGTTCTGTTCTTTTTTCTCAAGATTGTTTTGGCAATTCTAGGTCTTTTCTGGTTCCAGATAAAAATTTGTAACATTTTTTCTATTCTCCTAAAAAATTTGCTTGGGATCTTGATGGGGATAGCATTAAATTTGTAGATGGCTCTGGGTAATATATTTATTTTGATGATGTTAATTCTTTCAACCCATGAACATGGAATATCTTTCCACTTCTTTATGTCTTTTTCAATTTCTTTGAGTAGTGACTCATAATTTTCAGTATACAAGCCTTTTACTTCTTTGGTTAGGTTTACTCCTAGATATTTTATTGTTTTTGTTGCTATAGTAAAAGGAACTGATTTCTGGATTTCAATTTCTTCTAACTTAGCGTTTGCATAGAGAAATGACACTGACTTTTGAGTGTTAATTTTATAGCCTGACACCTTACTGTATTGCCTGATGATTTCCAAAAGCTTCTTGCTGGAATCCTTAGGTTTTTCCATGTATACTATCATGTCATCTGCAAATAGGGAGAGTCTGACTTCTTCTCTTCCAATCTGTATGCCTTTAATTCCTTGCTCCTGCCTGATTGCTATGGCAAGAATTTCCAACACTATGTTGAATAGTAATGGTGATAGTGGGCATCCCTGTCTAGTACCTGATCTGAGTGGAAATACTTCCAGTTTTTCACCATTGAGTATGATGTTGGCTGTAGGTTTGCTATATATAGACTCCACTATCTTCAGAAATTTTCCATCTATTCCCATTTTTTGTAGTGTTTTGATCATAAAGGGATGTTGTATTTTGTCAAAGGCTTTCTCTGCATCTATTGATATGACCATGTGGTTTTTGGTCTTGCTTTTGTTGATGTGGTGGATCACATTGATTGATTTACGTATATTAAACCAACCTTGCATGCCTGGAATAAACCCCACTTGGTCATGATGAACAGTCTTTTTGATATACTGCTGTATCCGGTTGGCTAGAATTTTGTTCAATATTTTCGCATCTATGTTCATCAGAGATATTGGTCTGTAGTTATCTTTTTTGTTTGTGTCCCTGTCCGCTTTTGGTATCAGGGTGATGTTGGCTTCATAGAAGCTGGCAGGGAGTATTCCAGTGTCTTCAATCTTCTGGAAGACTTTTAAAAGTAGAGGTATTAGTTCTTCTTTGAAGGTTTTGTAGAATTCATTTGTAAAACCATCTGGTCCAGGACTTTTATTTTTGGGAAGATTTTTGATAACTGTTTCAATTTCATTAGCTGTGATGGGCCTGTTCATGTTATCCACTTCCTCTTTACTTAGTTTTGGAAGTTGGTAGGTATCTAGGAAATCATCCATTTCTTCCAGGTTCTCTAGCTTGGTGGCATATAGTTGTTCATAGAAGCCTTGCATGATATGTTGAATTTCTGTGGTGTCTGTTGTGATATCTCCTCTTTCATTTACAATCTGATTTATTTGGGTCTTCTCTCTTTTTTGTTTTGTGAGTCTGGCTAAAGGTTTGTCGATTTTGTTTACTCTTTCGAAGAACCAACATTTACTTTCATTGATCTTTTGTATGGTTTTCCTATTCTCAATGTTATTTATTTCTGCCCTAACTTTAGTGATTTATGTCCTTCTGGTTGCTTTAGGATTCCTTTGTTGTTCTTCTTCTAGGTCTTTAAGATGTGCAATCAGGCTGTTTATTTGTGCTTTTTCTTGTTTCCTAATGTGTGCTTGTATAGCTATGAACTTCCCTCTTAGGACTGCTTTAGCTGTGTCCCAAATATTTTGATAGCTTGTGTCTTCATTTTCATTGAACTCTCGAAACATTTTGATTTCTTCCTTGATTTCCTCTTTGACCCAGAAGTTGTTAAGAAGTGTACTGTTGAGCTTCCACATTTTGAGACTGTTACTAATCTTTTGTTGATTGTTAAGTGTTAGTTTAATTCCACTGTGGTCTGAGAAGATGCTTGGGATGATTTCAGTGCTCTTGAATTGGCTGATGCTGTCTTTGTGGCCTAACATATGGTCTATCCTTGAGAATGACCCATGTGGATTTGAGTAAAATGTGTATTCCAGTTTCTTGGGATGAATGACTCTGAAAATGTCCAATAGTTCTAGTTTATCTATCTCTTCATTTAGCTCCCTTATGTCTTTACTGATTTTCTGCCTGGATGATCTTTCAAGTTGAGAGAGTGGGGTGTTGAAGTCCCCTACTATGATTGTGTTACTGTTAATATATTGCTATAGCTCTTTCAGTAGAAGTTTGATGTATTTAGATGGCTTCTCATTGGGTGCATAGATGTTAATAATTGTTAAGTCCTCTTGATTGACTGATCCTCTGAGCATTAAGTAGTGTCCATTCCTATCTTTTTTAATCTTATCTATTTTAAAGTCTATCATGTCAGATATGAGAATAGCTGTTCCTGCCCTTTTTTGTGGGCCATTGGCTTGTATGATAGTTTTCCATCTTTTCACTTTAAGTCTGTGTTTGTCTTGTTGAGTTAGGTGAGTTTCCTGTAGACAACATATTGTTGGGTTGTGTTTTCTGATCCATCTTCCTACTCTGTGTCTTTTAATAGGTGAATTCAGGCCATTGACATTTATTGATATCAAAGATTGAAGATATTTTAACGCCATTCTTGTAGAGTTTTAGAGTGTTTTGATATATGTCCTATTTGTGTTGGTTTGGTTGTTTATAGAAGGCCTTTCAGAACTTCTTTCAGGACAGGCGTGGTGATGGTTGCTTCCTTCAACTGTTGCTTGTCTGAGAAGGTTTTGATGCTTCCATCTAGTCTGAATGACAGTCTAGCAGGATATAGTATTCTTGGCTGAAAGCCTTTCTCATTGAGCACTTGATAGATATCTTGCCATTCTCTTCTGGCCTGTAGTGTTTGTATGGAGAAGTCTGCTGCTAATCTTATGGGTTTTCTTTTGTAGGTGACTCTTTGTTTTTCTCTTGCAGCCTTGAGGATCCTTTCTTTATCCTTATTCCTTTCCATTCTAAGTATGACCTGTCTTGGTGTCTTTAGGTCTGGGTTAATTCTGTTTGGGACCCTCTGGGCTTCTTGAATCTTTATGTCTTTGATGTTGTCTAGACTAGAGAAATTTTCAGCTATTATGGCCTGGAGAATGCTTTCTTCCTCTCCTTCTCTTTCTTCCTCTGGTATGCCAATAATGCGTATATTGTTTCTTTTGAAGTCATCCCATAGGACTCTGTTGTTGTTTTCAGCATCTCTTAATCTCTTTTTGAGATCTCTTACTTCTTTTTTAGTTGTCTCTAATTCATCCTCAATCTTGCTAATTCTGTCTTCAGCCTCATAGATTCTATTTTCTCTGCCCTCTACTGCTTTCTGGAGTTCATCTATTTCGTTGCCCTGCTCTGATACTGTTTTAGCTTGTTCAGCTAGTTGCATTCTTAGCTCAGCGACTTCAGCTTTCAGCTCTCTAATAACCATGAGATAATTAGAATTTTCTTCCATATTCTCATTTGTTGTTCCTGCATTTCTGATTACAATTTTTTCAAATTCTTTACTCACTCCTGTTATTATTTCCTTAGCTAATGTTTGGATGTTGAACTCGCTGTTTTGTGCTTCACCCTCTGGAGGACTTTTAGCTGGACACTTGTCCTGGTTCGAGTCTCCAATATTTTTTCTTGTTGTTTTAACCATTTTATATATTATGTTATGAGTTCCCTTTATCAGTACTTTTCAAATTATTGATCACTATTGCCTGGATTGACTTGTGTCTAAGGGTTTACAGTCTTCTTCTTCTAGCATTTGCCCAGGGTTTACAGTGGTGGAAGTTAACAGTTTTTTCAATCCCTGAGTTGGAGCTCTGTGGTTTAAAAGCCTCTTTTTTTTTCTTCCCTGTAGGCTATGGGAGCCTGAGGGCTTTTAAACTATCAATAGGCTTCTTAGCTTAATCACTGACTCCTGACTAAGAGATAAAGCAGGGTGTGGCAGAGATAACCCAGTGGTTATGCAAAGAGACTTTCACAGCCCCTCAGCTATGCCACCGAGGTATAGGTCTTTTCCTGAGTTTCCCAGTTAGATCTCTGTCCCCTGGTGTCCCTCCCTGCCACTGCTCCAGATTCTGAGGGTAGTAGCAATGGAGACTCACAGTTGCACTTGGTGAGTCTCTGGGGAGTCCTCTCCTCCCTTCAGCTGTCCCCTTGTTGGTGGAGCAGACTGGAGGTGGTGTCTCAACTGATAAACTGCTGAACTGTTAGCAGTCACTTCATCTCTCCTTAGGCTCCTCTCCTCTCTGTCACCAGCCACATGTGTTTGTACTCACGGGTGATTTACTGGGTTCCTGTGGTCATTCTAGTCCTGTCTTGTTTCAGTCCTAGGTGGTCTCCTTTGGTATTCCTAGTTGATCCGGGAGAGGAGAGGAGAGGAGAGGAGAGGAGAGGAGAGGAGAGAAAGTGATCTGCTGCTCGTAGCTCTGCCTCCGGAAGTCCAATTCTGGAGATTTTTGTCCTGTGCTTCTAGCTATCAATAGCATGTCCTCACTTGTGAAAACTGAAGATGTTGCCAAACACTGCCAGATGTATCCTAGAAAACAAAATTCTAGACTAGTAACATGTCAGCATTTGAAGTAGTGTATTGTGACTTTTTAAAAAAAATCTTTATTTATTAGATAGAGGCAGCCAGAAATCGAGAAAATAGGGGGAGAGAGGGACAGAGACTGAGAGATACCCGCAGCCCTGCGTCACCACTCGCAAAGCTTTCCTCCTGCAGGTGGGGACTGGGGGCTTGAACCCTGGTCCTTGCACATTATAACATGTGCACTCAACCAGGTGTGCCACCACCCAGCCCCATATTGTGACTTTTTTTCTTCCTTTGAGAAAGTTTTAGAAAACCAAAGGGAAAGGAAATGGCACGTTTTCTGACATGGGGTAGGTGTGGTTGTTTTTTTCCTTATCTGGTAGGGATGCTCTGGGAAGTGGATAGACCTACTGGTAAATGAATCTTCCACAGTCCTACAGGGGTCAAGTCTTGGGCTATAGGTGCCCAGCTGCAGTTAAGGTTTCCATTCTCCTGAAGGGTACGGGAGCTGCAGTGCTGGCTCATGAAATTGTTTTTGGACAATATTGAGAATCATAGCAAACCTCTGTAATGTTTTAATTAAGGTGTAAGACTCCAGATCCATCACATAACCTAACCTAGACATTGGGGAAAGGTAGGGAGTGACAGAAGAAGCCGCAATAAAAATAACTTGAATTTCTCTTGTGAGAGAAATTAAGATGGGTGAGATAGGTTGGAAATAGAAGGATGAATATGGGATAATCTCATTCATAGGTATAAGTTGAAAAACAAGATCAGAAGGAAAACACACAGCAGAACTTGGACTGAAGTTGGTGTATTGCACCAAAGTAAAAGACTCTGGGGTGGGGGGCAGGGTTCAGGTCCTGGAACATGATATCAGAGGAGGACCTAGTGGGGGTTGTATTGTTATGTGGAAAACTGGGAAATATTATGCATGTACAAACTTTTGTATTTTACTGTTGACTATAAACCAGTTATCCTCCAATAATGAAATTAAAAAAAATAATATGGGACATACAGATATAGTTAATTTCAGAAAAATTGTATAACATTCTTTTTTGTCTCCAGTCATTGGGGCTCGGTGTCAGCATTACAAATCCACTGTTCCTGACAGCTAATCCCCCCATCATTTCATTTGATAGGACAGAGAGAAATTGACTTTACTAATTTTTGCCTGAGCCAGCTAACATGCAGGTGGGCTGGGAGTATTCTCTGGGAAAATGGAGACACATATTTTTATGATCTTCCCCCACCAGGTTTATCTTTACCTAATGCATTTTTCAGGACACATTTATGGCAAGGATTTCACATATATTTGCAGAACCCTGCCAACATTGCACTCTCTTCTCTTCCTGTCTATGAATGGAATTTCTACTTTAGTTGAAAAATTATCTCTGGGGGGCCGGACAGAAGATCAGCCAGTTACGTGCACATGGCGCAAAGCACAAGGACTGGCATAAGGATCCCGGTTCAAGCCCTGGCTCCCCACCTGCAGCGGGGTCGCTTCACAGGTGGTGAAGCAGGTCTGCAGATGTCTAATTTTCTCTCCCCCCTGTGTCTTCCCTTTCTCTCTCCATTTCTCTCTGTCCTATCCAGCAGCAACAACAATAATAACAATAAACAAGGGCAACAAAAGGGAAAAAATAGCCTCCAGGAGCAGTGGATTCACAGTGCAGGCACCAAGCCCCAGGAGAAAAAAAAAGTTATCTTTGTGAAGTTTTTTGTTTGCCTATATTCCTTTGCTCTGGAATTCCCTATCTTTGTTTAATGCCTATATTGTGAGGGTTTTCACATTATGCTATAATTTGTCTGTCTTTTTAATGAGGTCAAAGATAGAGAAGCTGCATTATACAACCATCCCTGAATTTAGCACAGTGCTTATTAATAAGTAACTGGTATGTATTTGCTGAATGACCACTGAAAGAATGAATAATATATAGCTTTAGCTAGAAAGGAGACCATGAACGTAAGGTACCTTTCATTTCAGATAATATTTGGAAGAATGCTGAAAGATTCATGAAACAGCATTAGAAAATGTAGAGTAGGGGATGGGCTGTAGTGCACCTGATTATATGCACTTAGTACTAAGTCCAATTAGTATTAAGTGCAAACAATCCAGGTTCTAGTCCCTGTTTCCCATGTGCAACAGGGACGCTTTACTAGTGTTCTCTCTCACTCTCTATCTCCCTTTCCCCCTCTCAATTTCTCTGTCTTATAAAGTAAAAAGCAGAAAAAAAGTGGGCCCCGGTAGTGGTAGATTCACAGTGCAGGCACCAACCTCCATCAATAAATTCTGGAGGCAAAATAATAATAATAATAACAATAGAAATGGAATAAACTGTATCTTATCAGTTATTACATGTAAACTTTCCTGCTTTTATGTTGATTATTTTTAAATGCCACATACCCCTTCAGCTTCTGCCCCAATTCCCTGTTATGCCTTTTAATAGAATCACCCCAAATGTTGTCTGCCCAATTAGATGAAATTTTCTTTGACCCATTCCAGTTGACTTTTTTTTTTTTCCCTCCAGGGTTATTGCTGGGCTCAGTGCCTGCACCATGAATCCTCTGCTCCTGGAGGTCACCTCTTCCCCCTGTTTCCTCCCCCCCCACTGCCCCCCCCCCCCGTTGTTGCAGCCTTGCCGTGGCCATCACTATTACCATTGTTGATGTTGTTTGCTGCTGGATAGGACAGAGAATGATGGAGAGAGGAGGGGAAGACAGAGAGGGGGAGAGAAAGATAGACACCTGCAGAACCGCTTCACCACTCAAACCGGGATCCTTACGCCGGTCCTTCCGCTTTGCGCCACGTGCACTTAACCCACTGCGCCACCGCCCGACCCCCTCCAGTTGACTTTTATCCATACCAATACTGAAAGTGTTCCTGCCTTAGTTGGAAGTGTAGAAACGATCCCTGAAAAGTAGAGTTATTTGCCTTGCTTGGTATTTGACTCCTTCCATCAGTTCTTTCTCCTTAAGACATTTTCTTCCCATGTCTCTTAAGTATCCAATCTGTCAGGGTCCTTCTCTTAATTCACTGGCTTTTCTTCAGTCCTTTCTTGTCTTTGACCCCAGCAGAATTCTAGGTTGGATTATCAAGCCTCTTCTCTCTGTGCCCTTTTTCTTGAACAAGGATATTGGAGTTGTTAAAACAAAACAAAACAAAACAAAACAAAACATGTAAAACAGTATCAGCTATGTATTAGACACACAATAAATGTTTACTCAGTCAATGAGGTAATGTAGTCTTTTAAAAAAATTTCCTTTTGTAGCCCTTGTTTTTTTATTGTTGTTGTAGTTATTATTTTTGTTGTTGATGATGTCGTCATTGTTAGATAGGACAGAGAAATGGAGAGAGGGGAATACAGAGAGGGGGAGAGAAAGATAGACACCTGCAGAGCTGCTTCATAGTGTGAAGCGACTCCCCTGCAGGTGGGGAACCCGGGTAACAGAGCTCCTTAAGCTGGTCCTTCCTTGTGCTTTGTGCCACGTGTGTTTAAACCGCTGTGCTACCACCTGACTCCCCCCCCCCTTTTTTTTGCCTCTAGGATTATTGCTGGGGCTTGGTGCCAGCACTATAAATACATTGCTTCTGGAGGACATTTTCCCCATTTTTGATGCCCTTGTCAGATAAGACAGAAAGACATTGATAGAGGAGGGGAAGACAGATAGACACCTGCACACCTGCTTCACTGCTTGTGAGGTGACCCCCTTGCAGGTGGGGAGCTAGAGACTCAAACAGGATCCTTGTGCTTAGTGCTATGTGCGCTAAACCCGCTGTGCTAAGCCTGCCCCCCAAAATAGTTTTGTTTTATTTACTTTAATAGGACACCGAAAACTTGAAAATGAGGAGATAAAGTGGGAGAGAGACACCTGCAGCTGTGAAGCTTTCCCCTGCAGGTGGGGAGGTGGGTCTTGAACCCAAATGGTTGGATATGCTAATATGTGTGTACTCAACCAGGTGTGCAACTGGTTAACCCCCATCTGACAGTTATTGTTATCATTATTTTAATACTAAAGAACTTAAAATTTTGTTATTGTCACTGTTGTTCACCACCCCAGGATTTTTCAGAAATGAGAGACAGAGAAATATGAGACTATCAAGACCTCCCCCAGTACCATGCTTCCATGCAGAGTTCAAACTGCGTCAAGTACATGGCAAAATTGGCATCCTCCAAGGTGAGCTATCTTGTTGCCTCCCCTCCCCTTAATTTTCCTTTTAGTTAGTCCTTCACATTTGGAACAGGGAAGCTGCCTGTTGCTTGAACAAAAGTTCTCCTCATTGACTCTGCATTGAAGAATATATTTTCCACTAGGGGGTGTGCAAGCACCATTTATATTTCAATAGTGGTCCTAGTTAAAAAAAAAATCAAGAAAATGAGTGTTCTTGGATAGATCTATTTTTCAGATTTTCTTTTTTTTTTTTTTCAGAAAAAAAATTTGAAAGTTTCTAGATGGAAGGAATCAAAGAAATGAAGTACATTTCATAGTTAGCATAAAGGGATAATGCATAGTGACATAATTAAAAGACATGTGATTTTATAACCAAGCTCACAATTCACTTAAAAAAATATAGCCTTTAATTAAAAATATTTATGTATGTATTATGAGAGAGGGGAAGGATAAAAAGAGATAGAAAAGAATACAGAGCATGGCTCAGGTCCAGCACTGGGGATTGAACCTGTGACCTCTGGCTTGCAAGTTCTGTGCTTTAATAGGCTGAATTACCTCCTCAGTCCATCTTAAACAGACATTTAAGATGATAATGATAAGGATCATTATTATTATTTTATTAGATAGGACAGAGAGAAATTGAGATGGTAGGGGTAATTGCAGACCTACCTCACCAGTCCTGAAGCTTTCCTTGTTAGGTGGGGTTTGAACCTGGGTCCTTCCACATGGTAACATTCGCCATCAACCTGGTCCTGAGGAGTTATTTAAGATCATGAATATTTATTGGTTGTAGGCATTGATTTACACTGAATTTATTTGACACATGTCTGTGGAGACCTAGTATACAGCAGAAACAGAAAACATTCTTGCTCTGAGGTACATTAGAGTCTAATGGGGAAAATAAAAATCATAGTGCAATAATAAGTGTTATAATATGTACATGAAAAAGTGTTTAAAGAGTCTAGAAGAAATGAAGATTAAGTTATGGTGGAGGGGACTTATTCCTGGGTTCCCACACTCATCCCTCCCTTTCGTGCCCCTCCCCTCCTTTCCCCTCTTCTCTTCTCAAGATTTAATTATCTTATGAGAAAGTAAGGGAATATCAGTGTATGACTTAAGCATATTTAGAGAAAAAACTTGGATATATATATATATATATATATATATATATATATATATAGTTTCTACATCATCTCCACTGATTAATTACTTTTATCCCAACTGAGCCTCCCAAATGTTTACTACCAGACTCATTACTTGTTACTAGGATGTATGTTCTATGTTACTGCATCACAGCCACAGGGTAGCATTTGAATGTTTATATACTAATCTTAATACTATTCCTGTCAAGAATTCTTGTGTTCTTGGTCTTTTCTCATTTAACCAACCCAGAAATTTTGGTTAGCTGAGTGAAGCAATGAGGTTATAAAAGTGAGTGGCTGAAAAAAAATTAGAGAAGTGAGAGAGTAAGAAGTCAACTGTATTAGTCATCAGAAGTTACTGGAACCCCAGTCAACAATAAGCTTATTTGGCTAGTCATCTGTGAACAATTCTATGAAAAAGGAAAACTTTGCTTTATTTATTTATACGCTTATTTTGGTCAACTCCAGGGATACACTGCTCTGGGCTGACTTACTCAGATATGGACAGAGAAGTGGAGAGAGAAAAGAAACCACAGCACTGAGAATTCCTTCAAAGTGATGGGGGCCAGGCTCAAACCCTGGGCACAAACATAACAAAACAGTATACTATCTTTCTGAGCTATTTCTTCAGTCCAGAAAACTTTATTCAATTTCTATTTATCTTATTCTATTTATCTATATATATATATATATATATATATATATATATATATATATATGATAAGAGAACACAGGTTATCATTTTGGTATATATAGAACTGGGGATCAAACCTGGGGCCTCATGTATGCGAACCCTGCAACCTATCCTTGGAGCCACCTTCCTGATGGCAGGAAGTTTTTACTTTATTTGTGTGTCTGATAGTAAATCCAAATTGTTAGAATGTTCTGGTTTGTAGGGGGGAAATAAAATAGTCTAAGCATATGGCCTCTGAATGGGAATGTGTGGGTCTGCAGACACATGATTAAGCATATGCATTTAGATGAGCTAGATGAATCCCTAGAGGGAAGAAGAGCTTATAAAAAGATGCTAATTCCAGTTGTAGGACTGCTGCTCTTCCTTTACTCTCCCAGAGTAGTTTTGAGAGCAGAAGCTTGCCAGTTGGAAGCATCAGAAAGCTATATTCTCAGGTGCACTTGCTGACAATTTTATAAGAATGCTGCTAAAGGCAATGAGAGTCTAGACATAGATGGGTACTTTTTAAAGCAGTCAAATCATTTTTTTTAAATGAAAGAAATGAAAGGGATAAAAATGAAAGAAGATGTGCTTTACCTTAGATGCCAAACACTTTTTTTTTTTTATTACCTCCAGTCTAACTGTCAAGAGTGGGCAGAGAGAGGCTGAGGGAGATAATACCTTGAGATGGACTTTTCAACTCCAGGAAACCCAGGGCAAAACAAGTAACAGACCTACGTGAATATTTTTGTATTTTTTATGACTATTTTGTTAGGCTGTATCCTCACTTTCCCTATGCAAGAAAATTATGGAAAGGCCTGCATGAGATTTTAGCACTTTTATACAGATGTGATTATTTGTTAGTCAAGGTTAGGGGAAAATGGGAAGAATTTCAGATTGTTTTGTCAGGATTTTGTAAATAGAATGATAGATGTGATATGAAGTCAATGCAAGCATGGTAATGCCACAGACACTGAGATTTTCAATAACTATGCTTATGTATTGTGACAGCTTATAAATTAAAAGCCTAGCAACTCTGTGGAAATAAAACTCAGCTCTCATCAGGGATAATATAACAGAGGTGGCTGCTCTATAAAAAGATTTTGAACTTACTGCTACATTGAAGATGGAAGAGGAAGTACTTTAAAAATAAAAGCATTTAATGTTTATTTGGTGTGCTTTTGTGCTCTACATTTTAAAAAGAGCAAAAAAAAAAAGTCAGAAGCTGCTATGTAATATAAGTGGCTGGGGAAGGACCAGTAAGAGTATCCA
The DNA here is from genome assembly GCF_950295315.1 of Erinaceus europaeus. Lineage (NCBI taxonomy): Eukaryota > Metazoa > Chordata > Mammalia > Eulipotyphla > Erinaceidae > Erinaceus > Erinaceus europaeus. Next base: position 101,196,189 of record NC_080162.1, on the reverse strand, counting down.
CGGCAAGGGCCTGGCAGTGGCACATCTGGTTGAGCACCATGTGCAAGGACTCTAGTTCAAGTCCCTCGTCCTTACCTGCAGGAGAGAAGGAAGCTTCACAAGTAGTGAAGCAGTGCTGCAGGTGTCTCTTTCCTTTACCATCATTCCCTTTTTCTCTTGATTTCTCTGTCTCTGTCCCATCAATAAATATTAAGAAAAGAGTATATGTGGGAAATTACATTGATTGTAGGTCCAAATAAAACCCAAACAACTGCTTTTCAAATTCTTTGTATAATTTATTAACATGGAATGTTATTCAAAGGAGCCAAGACAGATTGTATAAAATGAACTGACTAGAATATTCAAGAAACAAAAAGAGAAAAGTTAAAGGGCATTTAAAGATTAAAATAAGAAAATCAAAGGTATTTCATGAAATTTTCTGTCTTACAGAAGTAATAAGAGGTCTTAAGGCAATTAGAAACCTCATAACCCCAAATAAAGACATTCCAGTGCAGTCATATATGATCTTGGATAAGTGGCTAAATTTTCCCCAGCTGTATGTATGTATGCATTTAGCACTGCTCAGTTTTGGTTTATGGTGGTGGTGGTGGTGGTGGTGGTGGTGGTGGAGGAGCATACAGCTTCCATCTGCATGGAAGAACAAATGCCTGTCAGTTAAAAATTAGTTTTCTTTCCTCTGAAGTGATGTTTACTACTAACATAAATAAGTAGGGTTGAAGAAATATCCTTGCTCATGGCCGTCACTGTTAGCTAGAATTGTTTTGTGTCCAAGATTTATCTCCAACTTTTCTTTTGACTGAGTGACTTATTTTTTAATTTTTTATTTTATCCCAGTAGAGATAGTTTTGTTCCTGACAAAATAGTGAGTGTTGTGAAAGCTGACCCATAATATAGGATTTAAAAAAAAACCTGTTTTGAATGTGTTGAGTAAATATAGGCATCTTACTGAGATAACCCTGGGTTTGAAACTTAGATGACTAGTTAATTGCAATAGTAAATGTGTTTCCTTATCTTAAAATGTAGGTCTAATAACCCCTCTTGAAGAAGGTATTATTCAGCATTCAGAACAATACCTTTTGAGGCTCATGCTCCTTATTATTTACTATAATCCACTAGGACCTAACTAGAAAACAAATTTTATTATTTTCAGAGTCTTAAAGTCACTGCTGGCTTTCAAGAAAACCTTTCAGTGAAACGGAATGAAATCTCACAAATAATAAAAATGAGACATTCTGACAAGGTTTGAACACCGAGGGGGTTTTAGGCAACAGGCATTAAATCAACATTCACCTCCAGAGTTCTTCTGTAGAGCATTACAATTGGCCATTTCTTCATTGATATGCAAGATTTCCGGAATGCAGGGTGGTGGATTAACCCTCATTTCAATAAATTAGGCTTTGCAGTCTGAAGATAAAGGCAGTTAGGGTTTATTTCCAAAGCAGAAAGGCCTGTTTCTACACCCCAGAAGCTTCTCTCAGAACGAGTTAAAGCACCCCCAGGAGGTCCTTTCCCTCAGGCTCCCAGCTCCTCCTCGGCGCCAAGGTCTGAAGGCATATCCTTTCCTCTCCATTTTTTCCTTCTTAGTCAGAGCTTCCACCCCCACCCCATTCAGCAGCTTCTCCATTTCCATCTTCGCTTTCTCCCATAAGTGGTCAAAATAGGAAACGGAAGTATCTATTTGTTGCTTGGTGCAGGATTTAAAATCAATTAAGAAAGGACCAAAAAACAACAGAACACATCCTTTAGATGTTCTTAAATTTCGCACCGTGTCCCCAGTCATCCCCAACCCACCCAATTATCATTTGCAACTGTGAGCAGGTTGGAGTGTCTGCTGGCGGAGGTGTGAGCTTCGCAATCGCAAAGAAAGGGAGCGCAGCCCTAGAGAGCCGGCTAGGGGATTCGGGGAGGCGCGGGGAGCGCCGCCCCCCGAGCGCTGCGCGGAGGCGCGGGAGAGGCTGCGGTGTGCACAGCTCGGGAAGCGCGTCTTGGAGCCCGCGGGGCGCAGGCGGCTGTGGCGGCGAGAACGCGGCGCGGTTGCCGCAGGGGAGCGGCGGCAGCAGCTGCGGCGGCGGCGGGCGCGAGGGGCGGGGCGCTCTCCGCAACTTCTGCCGCTGCCTCTCGGGCGCTCTCGGCCGAGGCGCGCACTGCTGCGGCTTGCTGGCGGCGGCTTGCGGGCCGAGCCCGGGCGGCGGTTCCCTGAACCCGCGCAGATTCCGGGCGTCCGTCGGGGGCTGCACGCGCCTCCCGCCGGGAGTATTCGGCGCCGGGGCGCTTCTGCGTGGTCCGCAGCCGCTGGAAGCCTGGGACGTGAGGGGCCGCGAGGCCGAGTCGGGGCGCCCCCCAGCGGCCGGCGCGGGCTCAATGGCCCGGGCAGGCGAAGCGGAGCCGGCGAGGTGAAGCCCCCGGGGCCGGCAGCCGGAGCGCGCGGTGAGGGCGCCGGCTCCATGGGCAGCGGCGCGCAGAGGCAGGATGATGGACGTTAACAGCAGCGGCCGCCCGGACCTCTACGGGCACCTCCGCTCTTTCCTTCTGCCCGAGGTGGGGCGCGGGCTGCCGGCCCTGAGCCCCGACGGCGCCGGCCAGGTGGCGGGTTCCTGGGCGCCGCACCTGCTGCGCGGCGACCCCGAGGTGACGGCCAGCCCCGTGCCCACCTGGAACGCGCCCCCGGACAATGTCTCTGGCTGCGGGGAGCAGATCAACTATGGCAGAGCCGAAAAAGTTGTGATCGGCTCCATCCTGACGCTCATCACGCTGCTCACGATCGCGGGCAACTGCTTGGTGGTGATCTCGGTGTGTTTCGTCAAGAAGCTCCGCCAGCCCTCCAACTACCTGATCGTGTCCCTGGCTCTGGCCGACCTCTCGGTGGCCGTGGCGGTCATGCCCTTCGTCAGCGTCACTGACCTGATCGGGGGCAAGTGGATCTTTGGCCACTTCTTCTGCAACGTTTTCATCGCCATGGACGTCATGTGCTGCACGGCCTCGATCATGACCCTGTGCGTGATCAGCATCGACAGGTAAGGTCGCTCTATCCCCAGGTCCTGCAGGGTCAAGTGTTGGCAGCCCAGTCCTGCACGCTCACCTTGCTTGGGAGGAGAAGCCAGGCAGACTTCCTGGCCAGAAGGACTGCACTTTGAAACAACCTCCTCCATGCATATCAGCCCCTACACCAACCAAACTTCAGTCATGGCATATAGAGCCCCTATCTACCTTTTAAAGAAGAGCCCAAAATGTTCAGGCTTACTGTAGTTGATATATACATATATGTGTATATATATATATATTTTTTTTAAGGTCAAGATATTTTAAGCACTTAACATTTCCACCTGAGAATCCCTTGGCTTGATTTTTTTTAGAAGCAAGGGATTTGAACTTGTCCATGTTTGAACGGCCTATCTTATGAACAAACCTTTAAAGAGTTAAAAAAAAATTAAAAAGACTTTTGCTTTCTCAGTTGTAGGAGCTTCAGGTCAATGAAAGGACCTAGAATGGTCTGACATATTTTACGATGGCACCCCTACTAATGCTGGTTCTGGATTGATTTCTTGTGGATGTCTGGCTTTCATATTTGGCAATGCTGTGTATATTCTGTAAGCCTACTAGCTGGAAACTTACTCCTTGTCTGAATGGTTGGTTGTAGCCTTTCATCATTTCCCTTGGGAATCTTCTCTTGTGGACTTCCCCCACTGGAGTAACTGTAGCAGAAGCTGCCCATCTGTCATGGATACTGAGGGAAAAAAATCATTTCTTGTCAGATTGGACTATGAGAGCTCCAGGGTTTCTTCAGACTCTACAGTTATTAGACTCTGTATGGAGCTAGTCTTTGGTCCTAGAAATATTGTGCAGTTGACAACTTGAAGTATGGTTCCAATGCTCCTGGGCCACAGCACAACTCTCTGCTTTTCTTGAAATAGAAATATTAAATCTTGATGTTCTCACTCTGAATTCTGTTAGTGTTTTAAAACCAGCTCAGGCGAGTATCATGTTGTGTTTAATGATATGAAGACATGGTTGCTTATTTTCTTGGTGGACCTACTGAAGCTTTAAATGTGTAGACCTTTCAGCATCATAGAAGTAATTGATGCTTCTACGTGAAAATGACAGTGCCTTAAAGGATGATCCAGCATGAAACTTGAGATTTCCTTCTTGTAAAAGCTGTTATTTGTGGTTTGTTGATATTTGATATGTTTTGCTATGTTACTGTTCAGCCAGACTTTATAGTTATGGAATAAAGGGAATGAAAGGAAGGGGCATATTTTCAAGGGAAATATACAAAGTAGCTGGCCTCTTTGAGTTAAATATCTAGATTACTTTTTTATAAGTTTTTTAATATTTATTTATTTATTTTCCCTTTTGTTGCCCTTGTTTAACATTGTGGCTATTGATGTCGTTGTTGTTGGATAGGACAGAGAGAAATGGAGAGAGGAGGGGAAGACAGAGGGGGGAGAGAAAGACAGACACCTGCTTCACAGCTTGTGAAGCCACTCCCCTGCAGGTGGGGAGCCAGGGGCTCAAACCCAGATTCTTATGCGGGTCCTTGTGCTTTGCATCACCTGCTGTTAACCCACTGTGCCACCTCCTGACACCCTTCTAGATTACTTTTAAAGAATTGATGCTTCCATTTTTTTTTAAAGATTTTATTTATTTATTCATGAAGAGAGAAGGAGAGAGAGAGAGAGAAAGAACCAGACATTACTCTAGTACATGTGCTGCCAGGGATTGAACTCAGGACCTCATGCTTCAGAGTCTGATGCTTTATCCACTGTGCCACCTCCTGGACCACTGATGCTTCCATTTTTATGTACTAGGACATGAGTGTATGACAGTAAACAAATAATTATAGTTTAGAGTAGAGCATGAACTGTGTAGATGAGAGTATTAGCTCCAAACTTGACAACTGAAGTTCTGAATTACTGTAGTCAATAACACAATTGCATGTACAGTCTGACTCTGGCAGCAAGAACTAGGAGAGTGAACACAATATACATAATAGGTGTATATGTGAGCTTAGAAGTGCAGAAATCCACCAGCTCACCAATTAGAAACGGTGCTGTTTGTGTTCATGGTGTCCTTTCAAATGGAACTTAGTGTAACAAAAAAAACATGTTATGCTGCAATTAATGCATTTACACTATTTAAAAAAAAATGATAAGTGGTGTATGATAAACAATATGTTGCTAGAGGCAGTATTTTGTTCTGGGCACATTTAGGCTTCACTTGGTCCACCCTGAGATTCCAGTACTTGGACTAAAGGCTTTCCTCATTCAGTGTGTGTGTGACTTAGCAGCAGCAGGAATGCTCTGCAGACTGACAAAAGGTTAATCCTTCTTGGCAAGAGCTTCTAATTTCTTCAATAATTGTATCCTTCTGAATGTCACAAATTGTAGTAACACAGATATAGACTCTATCTCCATTTCCTGTGAGAACTGCTCAAAATTTATTTAGTAGATGGAAGCATGAAGAAAAATGTTTTTATAGAGGAAATAATTTATAGCCTTGAGAGATACAGGTTGCTTTTCTTTTAAGAACACAGAATTGAGGAAAAAAAGGAAATATATATTTTTTAAATCTAAGGTTTCTGAAAAGACAGTTTTTTCCTTCAGTATTCTGTTTCATTGTAGAATATGAACAATGATAATAAAAAGTTTTAAGAAACAGTGAGGGCAGGGGAAGAGCTTACTTGGATAACATATTGCTTTGCCTTGTGCTTGGCACAGGTTTAAGCTCAGCTGCTGCCACACTGAAAGAAACTTGTTTTCGTGCTGTGGTGTCTCTCTATCCCTCTGTCTCCTCTCCCCCTTTCTCTCTCTATCTTAAAATTAAAAGAAACAATCTTCCTTTTTCTGTTTATCCAGTTCCTCTAGGTTATGTTAGTCAACAAAGAACTGCATTCCTACATTTGAGCTCATACTATATTGTGAGAATTTGGATATCTGTTGGGCATTCAGTCCCTCCAAAATAAACCTTTGCTTTTTTTTCTTCAATTTTAACAATTTTTGCCTTTCTTGGATGATTTTCCAATACAATTGGACTTCAACACTTTCATCCCTACTCTTTTCAGATATAGCAGTTAGTAGCACAGTGCGGAAAGTACAGAATGTGTGTGTATGAAGTCCTGAGTTCAGTCTCTGGCATCCCATGTGTTTCGGCCTGTCTGTCCTTCATGAGGAAGCTAGAATATTTTAAAAACTATTTTTAAAAGGTTTATTTTATTTATTACAATGAGAGAGAGTTTTATATGAGACAGACACACAAGCCACACAAAACACATTACCCCCCCCCCCCCCAACAAACACCATCTGGTACATGTGTTGCTGGGAATTGAACCAGGAACCTCAGACATGCAAGTTTAATACTCTACCAGTTGAGCTATCTTCCTGTTCACTTAAAAATACTTTTTTTTTTTTTGCCTCCAGGGTTATTGCAAATACAAATCTATTGCTCCTGGAGGCCATTTTTCCCATTTTGTTGCCCGTGTGTTACTGTTGTTGTTATTGCTATTGCTGTTGTTGTTGGTTAGGACAGAGAGAAATGAAGAGAGGATTTGCACATAGTGTGCGCAAGGCCCGACATAAGGATCCTGATTCATAGCCCCAGTTCCCCACCTGCAGGGGGTCACTTCACAAGTGGTGAAGCAGGTCTGCAGGTGTTTATCTTTCTCTCCCCCTCTGTCTTCCCCTCCTCTCTCCATTTCTCTCTGTCCTATCCAACAACAACACCAGCAGTAACAACAATAACAACAACAACAACAACGATAAACAGCAAGGGCAACAAAAGGGAAAAATAGCCTTCAGGAGCAGCGGATTCATAGTGTATGCACCAAGCCCCAGCAATAAGCCTGGAGGCAATAATAAAAAAAAAGACTTAAGTGAGGCAAAACTTACCTGTAATGAATGAAATGCACAGATATTAATCTACAAGTTGATTTAACTATCTCACTGATGAATAAATATGGCCATTGACCTAGCTTGCCTGGGAGAGTGCTTCTTTTGCTGTGCACACAACTGAAGTTCAAGCCTGGCCTCCACTGTATTGGGGGAAGCTTTGGTGTTGTGGTGTCTTTCCCTCTGTCTTTCTGTCCAAAAATAAAGTTAGCCGAATTTGGTGAACGCTTGGTGATGACAAAAAACTTGAGAAAAAGTTAAAAAATTTTTTTTAAGGCTTTATTTTATTTATTGCATATGAAAAAGGGTTCCACATGAGAAAGACAGAGAAAAGCTAGAGAACCATTCTCTGATACATCGTGGTGTTGAGATGGAACCAGGAACCTCAGGCATTCAAGTTTAATGTTCAGTAACCAGCAGAGTTATTTCTATAGCCACCTTTACAAAAAGAGACATTTGAATGATTTTTAACCTTTTTTTTTTTTTTTTAGTGTATTGCACCAAAGTAAGACTCTGGGGTGGGAAGAATGTCTAGGAGGTCCTGGAACATGTTGGCAGCGGAGGACCTAGAGGGGGCTGAATTGTTATGTGGAAAACTGAGAAATGTTACACATGTACAAACTACCATATTTTACTGTTGACTATAAACCATTAAGCTTCTGATAAAGAAAAAAGAATGAATAAAAATTATTTTAGGTCGGGGGGGGGGAGAAAGAATAATGGTTATGCAAACAGATTCTTGTGCCTGAGACTCCAAAGTCCCAGGTTCAGTCCCCTGCACAACCATAAGCCAGAGCTGAGCATGGAAGTTAGGTAGTAGCACAGTGGGTTAAGCGCATGGGGTGCAAAGTGCAAGGACCTGGGCAAGGATCCCAGCTTGAGCCTCTGGCTCCCTACCTGTGGAGGGGTTGCTTCACAAGCAGTAAAGCAGGTCTGCAGGTGTCTATCTTTCTCTCCCCCTCTCTGTCTTCCCCATCTCTATCCATTTCTCTTTGTCCTATCTAACAATGATGACCTCAATAATAACTACAACAATAAAAAACAAGGGCAACAAAAGGGCAAATAAATAAAAAAATATACAAAAAGATAATTTTGTATAAACACACACACACTCACTGGCCAGAGCATCTTTGACATTTGTAGTGCTGAGGATTGAGTTTAGGACCTTATATTTGCAAACCTATTACTCCTCTGCTGTACCAACTTCCTTTGTAGCTTTGTGCTTTTGTTTTTTTCCTCCCCTCCATGGTTATTGTTGGGGCTCATTGCAGACACTATGAATCCATTGTTCCTGTGGCTATTTTTTTTTTCTTTTCAGATAGGAAAAATTGAGAGGGGAGGGTAAGACAGAGAGGTAGAGAGAGAAAGACACCTGAAGACCTGTTTCACTGTTTGTGAGGTGACCCTCCCTGCAGGTGGGGAACTGGGGCTTCCAGCCAGAATCCTTGAGCTGCTCTTTGTGCTGTGTGCACCTAACCCAGTGCACCACTGCTGGGTTCTCGCCTGCCCCCCCCCAACTTTGTGCTACTTTTAGAATGATATTTTCAAAAATAGAAATAAAATTACCTTTTATAGAGACTTGTAAAACATGAAAAATAGTTCTATATATTGCTCAGGGAAGCTTCAATAAGAAATAGAGGTACGGTGGTGGCGCTCCGGGTAGAGCAAACATGTAATAGTGTGCAAGAAAACAGGATCAAGCTTCTGGTCCCCACCTATAGAGTGGGTAGCTTCTCCCTCTCTATCCCCCCCCCCCATACATTTTAGTTTTTATTGGTCTCTAAAAAGAAAACATTTTAAAAAAGTGAAAAAATTATATATAGTATTTGCCTCCATGGACTCCTGTGGCATGGTGTCAGCACTACGAATTCACTTCTCCTGGTGGCCATCACCCCCACCTCCCCTCCATTTTAATAGATAAGACAGAGAGAAATTGAGTGGGGAGGAGGAGATAGGGAGAGAGAAGGACAGACACTTGCAGACCTGCTTCACTGCTTGTGAAGCAATCCCTCTGCAGGTGGGGAGCCAGGGGCTTGAACTGAGATCCTTGGGGTAGGTCCTCGGAGTTACTATATGTGCCTAACTGGATGTGCTACTGCTCGCTCCCCCACCAAATAATATAGTTTTAAAAGGAAGTAAAAATATAAGGTAGTGGGAGTCGGGCAGTAGTACAGCAGGTTAAGTGCAAGCGGTGTGAAGCACAAGGACCAGCTTAAGGATCCCCACTCTCTCAACTTGACAGATCATCCAGGCAGAAAATCAATAAATAAATGAGGGACCTAAATGACAAGATACATAAACTAGAACTATTGGACATTTTCAGAGTCATTTACCCCAAGAAACTGGAATACACATTTTACTCAAGTCCACATGGATCGTTTTCAAGGATAGACCATATGTTAGGCCACAAAGACAGCATCAGCAAATTTAAGAGCATTGAAATCATCCCAAGCATCTTCTCAGTGGAATTAAACTAACACTTAACAATCAACAAAAGAGTAGTAATAGTCCCAAAATGTGGAAGCTCAGCAGTGTACTACTCCACAACTACTGGGTCAAAGAGGAAATAAAGGAAGAAATCAGAATGTTTTGAGATTTCAATGAAAATGAAAACACAAGCTATCAAAATATTGGGACACAGCTAAGGCAGTACTGACAGGGAAGTTCGTAGCCATATAAGCACACATTAGGAAACAAGAAAAAGCACAAACAGCCTGATTGCACATCTTGAAGACCTAGAAGGAGAACAAAGGAACCCTAAAGCAACCAGAAGGACAGAAATCACTAAAGTTGGGGCAGAAATCAATAACATTGAAAATAAGAAAATCATACAAAAGATCAACGAAAGTAAATGTTGGTTCCTTGGAAGAGTGAATAAAATCAACAAACCTTTAGCCAGACTCACAAAACAAATAAGGGAGAAGACCCAAATAAATTGGATACTAAATGAAAGAAGAGATATCACAACAGACACTGCAGAAATTCAACATATCATGCAAGGCTTCTATGAACAACTCAACTATATGCCACCAAGCTAGAGAACCTGGAAGAAATGGATGATTTCCTACATACCTACGAACTTCCAAAATTAAGTAATGAGGAACTAGGTAACATGAACAGGCCCATCACAGCTAATGAAATTGAAACAGTTATCAAAAATCTCCCCAAGAAAAGAAGTCCTGGACCAGATGGTTTTACAAATGAATTCTACAAAACCTTCAAAGAAGAACTAATACCTCTACTTTTAAAGTCTTCCAGAAGATTGAAGACACTGGAATACTCCCTTCCAGCTTCTATGAATCCAACATCACTCTGATACCAAAGCAGACAGGGACACAACCAAATAAGAGAACCACAGACTATTATCTCTGATGAACATAGATGCTAAAATATTGAACAAAATTCTAGCAAACTGGATACAGCAGTATATTCAAGAGACTGTTCTTCATAACCAAGTGGGGTTTATCCTAGGGATGAAGGGTTGGTTTAATATACGTAAATCAATCAGTGTGATCCACCACATCAATAAAAGCAAGACCAGAAACCATATGGTCATATCAATAGATGCAGAGAAAGCTTTTGACAAAATACAATATTCCTTTATGATCAAAACACTACAAAAAGTGGGAATAGATGGAAAATTTTTCAAGGTAGTGGAATCCATATATAGCAAACCTACAGCCAACATCATAATCAATGGTGAAAACCTGTAAGCATTTCCCCTCTGATCAGGTACTAGACAGGGCTGCCTACTATCACCATTATTATTCAACGTAGTGTTGGAAGTTCTTGCCATAGCAATCAGGCAGGAGCAAGGAATTAAAGGGATACAGCTTGGAAGAGAAGTCAAACTCTCCCTATTTGCAGATGACATGATACTATACATAGAAACACCTAAGGATTCCAGCAAGAAGCTTTCAGAAATCATCAGGTAATATAGTAAGGTGTCAGGCTACAAAATTAACATTCAGAAGTCAGCGGCATTCCTCTATGCAAACACTTAAGTTAGAAGAAGATGAAATCCAGAAATCAATTCCTTTTACTATAGCAACAAAACCAATAAAATATCTAGGAGTAAACCTAACCAAAGAAGTGAAAGACTTGTATACTGAAAATGACGAGTCGCTACTCAAGGAAACTGAAAAAGACATAAAGAAGTGGAAAGATATTCCATGTTCTAGGGTTGGAAGAATTAACATCATCAAAATGAATATACTACCCAGAGCCATATACATATTTAATGATATCCCCATCAAGATCCCAACCACATTTTACAAATGTTTGTCTGGAACCAGAAAATACCTAGAATTGCTAAAACATTCTTGAGAAGAACAGAACTGGAGCCATCATACTTCCAGATCTCAAATTGTATTATCAGGCTATTGTCATAAAAATTGCTTGGTACTGAAACATGAATAGACATAATGACCAGTGGAATAGAATTGAAAGCCCAGAAGTAAGCCCCCACACCTATGGACATCTAATCTTTGACAAAAGTGCCCAGAATATTAAATGGGGGAAAGCAGTCTCTTCAGCAAATAGTGTTGGAAAAAATGGGTTGAAACATGCAGAAGAATGAAACTGAACCTCTATATTTCACCAAATATAAAAATAAATTGTTTTTAAACATTTATTTATTTATTTTTCCCTTTTGTTGCCCTAGTTGCTTTGTTGTTGTAGTTATTATTGTTGTTGTTATTGATGTTGTCCTTGTTGGATAGGATAGAGAGAAATGGAGAGAGGAGGGTAAGACAGAGAGGGGGAGAGAAAGACAGACACCTGCAGACCTACTTCACCGCCTGTGAAGTGGCTCCCCTGCAGGTGGGGAGCCAGGGGCTTGAACTGGGATCCTTATTCCGATCCTTGTGCTTTGCGCCATGTGTGCTCAACCCGCTGCACTACTGCCCGACTCCCATAAAAGTAAATTCTAAAGTGGATCAAGAACTTGGATGTTATACCAGAAACTATCAGATACTTAGAGGAAAATATTGGCAGAACTGTTTTCCACATAAATTTTAAAAGACATTTTCAATGAAACGAATTCAATTACGAAGAATACAAAGGCAAGCATAAATCTGTGGGATTACATCAAATTAAGAAGCTTCTGTACAGCAAAAGAAACCACTACCTAAACCAAGAGACCCGTCACAGAATGGGAGAAGATCTTTACATGTCGTACATCAGACAAGAGGCTAATAACCAAAATAAAGAGCTTGCCAAACTCAACAACAAGAAAACAAATAACCCCATCCAAAAATGGAAAGAGGACATGGACAGAGTATTCACCACAGAAGATGTTCAAAATTCTGAGAAACACATGAAAAATGCTCCAAGTCTTTGATTGTCAGAGAAATGCAAATAAAGATAAATAAAGACAAATAAATAAAGGGTGTTGTATTGTTATATCGAAAACTGGGAAATGTTATGCGTGTACAAACTATTGTATTTGTTGTTGAATGTAAAACATCAATTCCCTGATAAAGAAATTGAAAACAAGAAAAGAAAAAGGTTTCTGTTCTTAATCAAAATTAAAATTTTTTAAAAAAATTTTAATTTATTTATAAAAAGGAAACACTGACAAAACCGTAGCATAACAGGGGTACAACTCCACACAGTTCCCACCACCGGAACTTCGTATCCCTTCCCCTCTTCAGATTGCTTTTCTATTCTTTAACCCTCTGGGAGTATGGACCCAAGGTCATTATGAGGTACAGAAGGTGGAAAATTGCTTCCCCACTGAACATGGGCATTGACAGGTAGATCCATACTCCCAGCCTGCTTCTCTCTTTCCCTAGTGGGCCGGGGTTCTGGGGAATCCAGGACACATTGGTGTGGTTGTCTGTCCAGGGAAGTCTGGTTGGCATTGTGCTAGCATCTGGAACTTGGTTGCTGAAAAGATAATTAACATATAAAGCCAAATAAGGCCTTTTAAAAAATTTTTTAAAAAAGTTTTATTCAGGAAAAGTCAAAGGACATGAATAGAGAAGCACATTGGCAAATGGTAAAGTGGAGCTGAAGTTGATCCCTTTTTGCAACTCTTTAAAATTTTTAAAAATATTTATTTATTTATTTATTTATTTTCCCATTTGTTGTCCTAAACAAGGCCATTTTTTTTTCTCATTTTTGTTGCCCTTGTTGTTATTGTTGCCATTGATGTTGTTGTTGGATGGAAGGGAGAGAAACTGATAGAGGAGGGAAGACAGAGGGGGAGGGAAAGATATAGACCTGCAGACCTGTTTCACCATCTGTGAATTGAACCCCTTGCAGGTGGGGAGCTGGGGGCTGGAACTGGAATCCTTAAGCTGGTCCTTATGCTTTGCACCATGTGTGCACTTGACTGGCTGTGTCACTGCCCGACGAACCCCCCCCCCCCCCTTTTTGTTTTTTGCAAGCACAGGGTGCACTTGATGTTTCTCCCTGGGTAGTTCAAAACTAACTTTCTCTTAATATTCTCCTCAGTCAAAATCCCCCCATTTCCACTGAGAAGTTTTTTTGTTTTGTTATTATGTCCCCCAGACCCCCCCCCCCCCCATTTCTGTTTCAGTTCAGTTCTGGTTTATGGTGGTCCTGGGGACTTTGGAGCCTCAGGCTAAAAGTCTTTTTGCATAACCATTATGCTATCTTTTAAACCCTCTTAGGTTCAGAATCAGCTAATGTTTAGTAGAATATTGGCCTGATGTGGGTATATCTTGACCTCCCAGAGTTATTATTATTATTATTTTTATTTTTTTTAATACTTATTTATTTATGCCCTTTTGTTGCCCTTGTTGTTTTATTGTTGTAGTTATTATTGTTGTTGTCATTGTTGGATAGGACAGAGAGAAATGGAGAGAGGAGGGGAAGACAGAGAGGGGGAAAGAAAGACAGACACCTGCAGACCTGCTTCACCGCCTGTGAAGCGACTCCCCTGCAGGTGGGGAGCCGGGGGCTCGAACTGGGATCCTTATGCAGGTCCTTGCACTTTGCGCCACCTGCGTTTAACCCGCTGCAATACTACCCGACTCCCTTTTTTTTTTTTACACCTTTAAATGGCAATTCTGCTGAGGTTCTTTGCCTATAACCTTTTCACCTCTCACCCAGTTATAGTAAATGTCCCAAGAGAAAGAGTGAGTACAGAAATGTCTCTCACCTTTATTTCCTGTTTGTTTCCACAATTTTGCAATTCTTTCAAGCAAGTGTATGTGTATGTTTGGGACTTTGTGTTTTATTGAGTTTTTCTAGTTGTTTTTACCAGGATATAATCTGGGATATCAAGCTACCTACTATAGATTAAATATTTACAGTTGGAAATGTGGAAACACAGACACAGACACAGTTATGTATAGATACAGGAATATAATAGACATTTCTGCTTACAGGAAATGAAGGGATCTTCATTGTTACTTTCATTTCACGTGGGATAAAAAATGAAGGGTTTCCAATTTGTTTTTCTATTACACACTGTATTTTCTACCATTATTTCATTTAGTTTCCCATAGTCTGGTCATATTTTCAGTTTTTCCATCATGCTGAATTCTTTCCTGCATCAGTTCATTTCATTCAAACTCATCAACTAATATACTTGAAAAATTGGAACTTTATGCTTCAAGTTCTATTCCCCAATATGTCTTTTGAACTCAAATTGGAAAGTTTAAGCATATTTAGAATGGCAATAATTGAAATGTCTGAAAAATACTGTTGGTAAGGATGTAGAGCAAAGGAAACTTTCATTCCTTATTAGTGAGAATATATACTTAAAAATCAAGAGTTTAGCATACCATCACCAAGCTTCCACAATGGTCTGTTATTGATAAATACTAGTGTTCTAAACATAATGTTGGGGAAAGAAGCAGAGTACAAAAGGACGCATGTAATATGATCCCATTCACATCAAAATTTGAAGCAAACAACATCTGAAGCAGAGATAAAATTATTATAAAGTAGGAAGCTGGGTGGTAGCACAGCAGGTTAAGCGCACGTGGTGCAAAGCACAAGGACTGGAATAGGGATCCAGGCTCGAGCCCCCGAGCAGGCAGAGAAGCAGGTCTGCAGGTGTCTATCTTTCTCTCCCCCTCTCTGTCTTCCCCTCCTCTCTCCATTTCTCTCTGTCCTATCCAACAACAACAACAACAACTACAACAATAAAATAACAAGGGCAACAAAAGGGAATAAATATTAAAAAAATAAATAAAAAGAATTATTATAAAGTTAGGAAATAGATATACCATGAGAACCAGGATAGTTCTCACTTCTAGGTAATAAGAGGATATGTGTAGTCAGAGTGTACTATTTTATTTCTTTTATTTATTTATACTTTATTGGGAGGTTAATGGTTTGAGACAATATGTGTAGTCAGAGTGTACTATTTTATTTCTTTTATTTATATTTTTTTGGGAGGTTAATGATTTGCAGTAGAGTTACTTGCACCTGGATACAATTTTCCATTAGACTGTGATAGGTGTCTTCAGAACACTCTCACTCCTAGATCAGGTCCTTTTCCACCATCGTGTACCAGGTCCTGAAATTCCTCTCCACCCAACCCCTTCCTTACCCCCATTTTTCCAGTACTTTGCCTTGGTGCAATACACCAAACCAATCCAAATCTTACTTTGTGTTTCCCCTTTCTGTTCTTATTTCTTAAGTTCTGTCCTTGAGTGAGATCATTCCATTGTTGTAAATAATGTCCAATTAAAATTACTTGTCAAGGCAAAAGATAAGGAGTTGAGGCAAGGCAAGTTTCTTCTATTGCAGAAGGGCGTGCAGCCAACAGTGGTAGTCAGGCAACAGTGTCCCCCCCCCCCCACCTTATACCTGATGTAGAACTGTTTACTCTACCCTTAGGCAGGGCTTCAGAGCTCACAATCTCCCTATCCCCTAAATAAGGTAAAGAAGAGAGTCTGAGGGTCTCTATTGGAGGATTAACAAGCACTGCAAGTAAATATTATCTGACCTAAAGAATACAGAACTAGTGAGCACAGGTAGTTACAGATAACAATTTATATAAAAAATATTTTTGTACTAAACAACTGTTCTATTCATGTTCTTTTTTAATTATGCTTCTTTATTATTATTATTTATTTCCCTTTTGTTGCCCTTGTTATTTTTTTTACTGTTGTAGTTATTGTTGTTGTTGATGTTGTCGTTGTTGGATAGGACAGAGAGAAATGGAAAGAGGAGGGGAAGACAGAGACAGGGAAGGAAAGATAGACACCTGCAGACCTGCTTCACCACCTGTGAATCAACTCCCCTGCAGGTGGGGAGCCAGGCCTTGAACAGGGCTCCTTATGCCTGTCTTCGAGTCACGTATGCTTAACCCGCTGTGCTACCACCCGACCCCCTATATTCATGTTCTTTTGAAGAGAAGACCTAACCATCTTTTACACCATATTCATCCTTTTCTTTTTGACTTATCTCACTCAACATAATTCCTTCAAACTCCATCCAAGATGAGGTGAAGAAGTATTCCATTATGTATATGTACTAGGACTCTCTTAGACATCTGTTGTTGGACACACAGGTTATTTCCAAGTTTGGGCTATTACAAGTGCTGTTATGAACATAGGCATACACAGATCTCTTTGGATTGGTGTTTTGGTTCCTTAGGCTATATCCCCAAAAGAGGTATTGCTAGGTCATAAGGTAGGTCCACTTCTGGCCTTCTGAGAGTTTTCCAGTTTGCTTTCCACTGTGGCTGGACCAATTTATGTTCCCACCAGCAATACAGGAGGATTTCTTTGTCCTCACAGCCTCTCCAACATTTGTTACTATCCTTTTTGTTTTAAATGAGTCTTTATAAATTTTTTATTATCTTTATTTATTTACTAGAGATAGCCAGAAATCGGTGGGGGAGGAGTAGGGGGTTATAGTGAGGCAGAGAGACAGAGAGACATCTACAGCCCTGCTTCACAACTTGCAAAGCTTACCCCTGTAGGTGGGGATTGGGGGCTCAAACCTGGGCCCTTGCACATTGTAGTGTATGCCCAGCCAGGTGCACCACCACCCGGCCTCTTTACTGCCCTTTTTAATGTATGACATTCTCACAGGAGTGAAGTGGTATCTCATTGTTTTTATTTGCATTTTTTCTGATAATCCTTGACTTGGAGTTTTGTTCATAAATCTGTTGTTCCTTTGGATCTCTTCTTTGATGAATATTCTGTCCATTTTACCTCCCCACTTCTGGATTTTTATTTTTCCCTCCAGGGTTATTGCTGGGCTCGGTGCCTGCACCATGAATCCATTGCTCCTGGAGGCCATTTTTTCCCCCTTTTGTTGCCCTTGTTGTTGTAGCCTCGTTGTGGTTATTATTATTGCCATTGTTGATGTTGTTCGTTGTTAGATAGGACAGAGAGAAATGGAGAGAGGAGGGGAAGACAGAGAGGGGCAGAGGAGGAGACACTTGAAGACCTGCTTCACTGCTTGTGAAGCAACTCCCCCACAGCTGGGGAGCCAGGCTGGAACGGGGATCCTCACTCTGGTCCTTGCGCTTTGCGCCACATGCGCTTAACCCGCTGCGCTACCGCCCAACTCTCTGAATTCTTTTTGTTGTTGTTGTTGTTGCTGAGTTTGGTGAGCTCTTTGTATATTTTGGTTATTAGCCTTTGACTGATGGATGGTGTAAAAAGCTCTTCTTCCATTCCACAATAAGTCTATTTGGGTGGTGGCTTTTTTTTTTTTTCAATGCAGAAACTTCAATTTGATGTAGTCTCATAGGCTTATTTTTGTTTTTGTTCTTCTTGTGAATAGACTTGAGTCATTAGAGACACCTTGACAACTTAGATTGAAAAGAGTTCTGCCAGTATTTTCCTCTAAATGTTTGATGGTTTCTGGTTTAACATCCAAATCCTTAATTGATTTGGAGTTTACTTTTGTGTATGGTGAGATGAAGTTGTTCTGTTTCATTCTTCACATTTCAACCCAATTTTTCCAACAGCATTTGTTGAAGAGACACTCTCAGTTTAATATATTGGGCCCCTTTGTCAAAAGTTAGATGTCCATAGGTGTGGGGGCATATTTCACTTGATCTTGATGTAGTCTTTATTTATTTATCTTTCCTTCAGGACTATCATTGGGGCTCAGTGCCTGTACTACAGATCCACTGTGGCTGTGGCCATTTCTTTTATTTATTTATTTATTTATTTGGGTAGGACAGAGAGAAATTGAGAGGGGAGGGGAAGATAGAGGGGGAGAGAGAAAGAGAGAGACCTGCAGACCTGCTTCACTGCCTGTGAAGTGATTCCCCTTCAGGTGGGGATCCTTACACTGGTCCTTGTGCTTTGCGCCACATGCACTTAACCACTGTGCTACCGACTCCTCCCTGCAGTCTTTTTAATGCACTGCTATATCCTGTTGGCTAGAACTTTGTTCAGTATTTTAATATTTTTATATCTTTACTTATCAGATACAATTGTACTGTAGTGTATGTTTGTGTATGCTTTTGGTATCAGATAATGTCAGATTTATAAAAAGTGGTATGGAGTAGTCTTCTATCCTTGATAGTTTGGAAGAGCTTAAAAAGTATAGATATGGGAGTTGGGCGTTAGCACAGTGCGTTAAGCGTAGGTGGCGCATAGCACATAGATGGGCGCAAGAATCCTGATTTGAGCCCCCCCACCCCTGCACCTCGCCTACAGGGGAGTCGTTTCATGGGGGGTGAAGCAGGTCTGCAGGTGTCTATCTTTCTCTCCCCCTCTCTGTCTTCCCCTCCTCTCTCCATTTCTCTCTGTCCTATCCAACATCAATAACAACAACAATAATAACTACAAGGGCAACAAAAGGGAATAAATAAATAAATATTTTTAAAAAATGACTAAAAATTATAAAAAAAAAGCTGGAGTCAGGCGTTAGCGCAGTGGGTTAAGCACACATGTTGCAAAGCACAGGAACTGGCATAATGATCCTGGTTCAAGCCCTGGGCTCCCCACCTGCAGGGGAGTCGCTTCACAGGTGGTGAAGCAGGTTTGTAGGTTTCTCTCTGTCTCTCTTCCTCTCTTTCTCCCCCTTCTCTCTCAATTTCTCTGTGTCTCTATCCAATAACAAATAAATAAAAAAATATGAATATTAGCAGTGCCTTAAAGGTTTTGCTAAATTCATTTGTAAAGCCATCTAATCCTGGACTTTTATTGTTGGGAAAACTCTTGTTTCTGTTAAAGTACTGAATACATACATATATATATATATATTTTTTTTTTTCCTGTTGATGCTTTGCTATATATATTTACCAGAGCACTGCTCAGCTCTGGTTTAAGGTGGTGTGGATGATTGAACCTGGGACTTTGGAACCTCAGGCATGTGTGTCTCTTTGCATAACCATTATACTATCTATCCCACCCCCACCCATATGTATTTTTTTAACAACAAAATGGGACAAGAGTATTTATTTGATGATAGATTTTGAGTTATATTTGGATTTTTATCCAATTGATAACTATACTGAGGTGATTCAATTATAGGTTGTGTTTTTTTTTTTTTTTACCAGGGCTGTGATCCCTGGGGCACAGTGCCTACAAGATGACTCCGCCCTTTTTCTTTTCTTTCTTATACAGAGGAGAGCAAAGCGTCCCTGCACATGGTAATGTAGGTGCTCTGCCAGGTGTACCACTGCTTGTTACCTTACAGTTATTATTTTAATGCTATCAGCAGCCATTCTTTTTTAGCTTCATGTGTAAAGGCGGGGTCATCTTTGAGTTGTTCACTGTTACAGGAACTCATCTGGCTTACTTGCAAGAGAGGTTGTCTTTAGTTTTGGCTGATGTCTTGCCAGGTACTATGACTCATTCACTTCAGTGATATGAATCCTGCTCTTGGCTTTAATTCTGCTTCGATCAGCAGTGCTGGTGCATTTTGCCTTCCCTGGATTGCCTTTCTCTCTCTTGTTTTAATTTTTAAAAATTTTTGTTTAGTTTTTGGATAGAGACAGCCAGAAATTGAGAAAGAAGGGGGTGATAGAGAAGGGAGAGAAACAGAGAGACATCTGCAACACTGCTTCACCACTCGCAAAGCTTTCCCCTTTTAAGTGAGAACTGGGGACTCGAACCTGGGTCCTAGCACATTGCAACACGTGTGCCCAACCAGGTGCACCAGCACCACCGGGCCTTTGGATTGCCTTTCTCTATGAAGGAAGCCTTTCTCTCTCATCTCTGCAATGGTTATTATTGTTTTCTAAGTAATACAGTTGGTAGAAGCCTCTTCTGGTTTTCCTGTGGGGAGGGGGGAGAGAAAAGAGAGAGAATGAGAATGAGAGAGAGAGAATGAGAATGAGAGGGAGAAAGGAGAAAAGAAACAGGCTGTGGTAAACCTGCCCACAAACTACTTTTGTTTCTTATCTTTTTTTTCATCTATTTTTATTAATTATTGAATAGAGAAAAACTAAGATGGGGTGAGGAGACAGAGAGAGAGGGAAAGAGACAGAGAGATACCTGCAGCCCTGCTTCACCACTCATGAAGCTTCCCCCCTGCAGGTGGGGACCAGGGGCTTGAACCTATGTCCTTGAGCTCTGTAATTTGAGTGCTTAACGAGGTGCGCCACCACCTGGCCCCCTACTTTTGTTTCTTTCTTCTTTTTTTTTCCTCCATGCACTACAAATCCGCTGCTCCTAGAGGGTATTCCCCTCCCCTTTTGTTGCCCTTGTTGTTTATCGTTGTTATTGTTGTTGTGGTTATTGCTGTCATTGTTGTTGTTGAATAGGACAGAGAGAAATCTAGAGAAGAAGGGATGACAGAGAGGGGAAGAGAAAGACACCTGCAAACCTGCTTCACCGCCTGGTGAAGTGACCCCCCTGCAGGTGGGGAGCTGGGCGCTCGAACCTGGATCCTTATGCCAGTCCTTGCGAGTTGTGCTATATGCCCTTAACCCGCTTCAATACTGCCCACCCCCCTTTTGTTTCTTACATTAATTAACAGGAAATAAAATATGAGTGTTAGGTGTTAGCAGCTATGGTGGGAGTGATGTGAAGTTATATGCCTGTTTTTTTTTTACCTTTTAATTTATTTATTGGATAGAGATAGAAATGGAAAGAAAAGAGAGATAGACACCTGTAACCCTGCTCCATCACTCGTGAAGCTTTTCCCCTTCAGGTGGGGACTGGGGGCTCGAACCGGGGTCCTTATGCATTGTAACATGTGTACTCAACCAGGTGCGCCACCACCTGGCCCCATACCCCTGTTTTATAATCTTTATAATACACTGTTGTTTTATAATCTTGTAAATGACCAGTAAAAATATCAACAGCTAATAAACATTCACTGTTTTCCACATACAGAAATTGCTCTTGTGTCTTCCTATATCTTCCCACTGATGTAGGAGGAGCTGGAGGAGGGAAGTAACTTGTCTCAAGGATGTACCATTCTAGGGATGGAACCTGTGTTCAACACTTATTCAAGTGCCCTGTATTTATGTCTGTATATTTAAGGAGTTGCAATATTTAGATATGGGCCATCTTGGAATAAATCCCGATTTAGATCTTAAAGGAAATGCTCAATTAGAGTGGTAATGAAACAGCAGGCGAATGTTTTAGACAAGGGCAATAGCAGATGCCAAAAGCATAGAGCCAGTGGAAACAGGAAGGTATTCCAAGAGAAGGGATAGCACTGAAAAAATCAAGCATTACGAGTTTTCATTGCTGGTGGTAGATACTGCTGCTACTTTCCCAAACCTTGTCCTGCTCTTTCGCCTTTTAAGTTGTAGGAATTCCTGTTTTACCTGTGAATATGACTGCTCAGAATAAAAAAATCTACTTTCTAGTCCTTCCCTGCTGCCATGTTACTAAAACTTGACTCAAGAGAAGCTAGTGAAAGGATTGTATTTTGGAGCCAGGCTGTGGTGCACCCCGCTGGGTGCATAGCATGCTCGGAGACCCATGTTCAAGCCCGACTCCCCATCTGCTGGGGGAAGCTCCAGGAGCTCTAAAGCAGGGCTGCAGGTTTCTCTCTCTCTCTCTCCTCTTTTCTATCTCTTCCTCCTCTCTCAATTTCTCTCTGTCCTATCAAATAAATATGGGGGAAAAAAGAATACTGGGAATGATGGATTCATCACACGGGCACTGAGCCCCAGCAATAACTTAACCCAAGTGGCCCCCTCCCCCCCAAAAAAAATGTGTTTCAGCTTCTTGAAAAGTTCCTTCAAGACAAATGTTGTGTATCCTCTTTCCATTCTTTTGTATTCTTTCCTACTTCTTGTCATCTAGAAGATAAATTTGTGAAGGTCTTACTTAGTTGTTCTCCTTTGAAAACCCTTTAGAAATAGCAGCTACCACTTCTGTGGGTCTTTTGTGTTCATAGATTCCTGGAGACTTTTTATATTTTATCTCATTTATCTTCATAACACCCTTACAAGGGTGTTTCTAGAGTATCTGTCATTGTCTCTGATGACTAAAGGTGAACAAAGCAGTCTGAATATTTTCAATTCCATTTTGTAGGTAAATTGGGTAGACAGGTCTGAGAACCCAGGTTCAACCCTTGTCATTGTATTTGCCAAAGTTGAGCAGTATTCTGGTCTGCCTTTCCTTATCACAAAAATAATTAAAAATATTTTTTAATTTATTTTTTTTCTTTTATTGCCACCAGGGTTATCACTGGGGCCTAAGGCTAGCACCACATCCACTTCTCCTAGAGGCTGTTTGTTCTATTTCTATTTTATTTTGATAGGACAGAGAGGAGTTGAAAGGGGAGAGAGAGAGACAGAGAGACAGACACAGAGAGAGAGATCAGCTTTACCACTCGTGAAGTGTTCCCCCCTGCAGATGAGGAGTGGGGGGGCTCAAACCCAGGTCCTTGTGCATAACTGGGTGCACCGCTGCCCAGCCCCTCACAAAAATAAATATTAAAGAAAACAGGAATCACACATGTGGTATGTGACAGGAATATCATCTAAATCAAAAGCTCATATGTGTTCCTTTATATCAGTGCAGCCATTGACTTTTACCTGAGGAGACTATTATTTGAATAGTAATAAAATTCTTGAAGTTTACTAACTTTAGAACAAATGCTTTTACAGCCAAAGCATGTTCCTCTTCCAAGGGTTTCATCCAGTAAATGACATCAGCCTATACCCGTTGCTTTGCTAGATGCTTGGGTATCATGTTGAAACTTTTTAGCTAGACTCCCACTCTTCACTAACTGATCATCAGATTCTGCTGGTTGTCTCTGTCCTGTCCTTCCCGGAACCAACAACTCAGACTAAGCCCCTGCCACTTTTCATTTGAATGATTAGAGTAACCTTACAGAGATTTCCCTGCATCTACCTTTGTTCCATTTTAATATAGACTGAGTAACCTCAGCTGCACATTAGAAAAATACTTATTAAAGATCATCTGTCCAGGGAAATCAGGGTGGGATCTTATAAGCATTTGCAGCTTGGTGGCTGAAATGCAGTAAGATGGAAAACAGGACAAAAAGTTTAATAAACAGGAACCATAAAGTAAGAAATAGAGCAGATGACAGTAGGAATTTAAGGGTAGAAAGAAGCTAGAAAGTCTATTTTAGGAATGTTCCTAGGAGCCTGTGCCTTTTTTTTTTAAATTTTTATTTATAAAAAGGAACCAATGACATAACCATAGGATAAGAGGGTTACAATTCCACACAGTTCCTGCCACCAGAACTCCATATCCCGTCATCTCCCCTGATAGCTTTCTTATTCTTTAACCCTCTGGGAGTATGGACCCAGGGTCGTTATAGGGTGCAGAAGGTGGAAGGTCTGTCTTCTGTAATTGTTTTTTTAAAATAGTGGTTTAATGATGATTAACAAGATTGTAAAAGAATTCTGGTCCATACTCCCAGGGGAATAAACAATAGAGAAGTTTCCAGTGGAAAAGATAGGGACACAGAATACTGCTGGGAAATGTATGGAATTATACCTCTATTACAATTACACCCCTTATAATTTTGTAAATAAATAATAAATCACTAATAAAAAACCAAAACATTAAAAAATATTGATGCGGGCAGTGTAAAGAGCATAATGATTATGCAAAGAGACTGTCATGCCTGAGGCTCCAAAGTCCCATGTTCAATCCCCAGCAACACTGTAAGCCAGAGCTGAGCAGTGCTCTGGTAAAAAAAAAAAAGTAAATACAGAGTCGGGCGGTAGCGCAGCAAGTTAAGTGCATGTGGCACAAAGCAACAAGGACTGGTGTGAGGATCCCAGTTCAAGCCCCCGGCTCCCCACCTGCAGGGGAGTCGCTTCACAGGCGGTGAAGTAGGTCTGCAGGTGTCTTTCTCTCCCCCTCTGTCTTCCCCTCCTCTCTCCATTTCTCTCTGTCCTATCCAACAACAATGACATCAAATAACAACAACAACAATAACTACAACGACAATAAAAACAAGGGTAACAAAAAGGAAATAAATAAATATTAAAAATCTTTAAAAACAAATAAATAGATAGATAAGTAAATAAGTAAATAAATAAATACTGATGCATGGCTGGTAGAACACTATCAAACGTGCATGATTGTGGTTCCCTGTTAGTTCCCTGGTGCTGTATGTACTAGAGTGGTGCTCTGGTTTCTCTCTCGTAAGAAGAAAAGTAAATCTTTAAAAATAAATGGTGATGCTTATAGCCTATTTCTGGAGATCCTGATTTATTGGTCTAAGTGGGCAAGGGCATCAGTATGTTTGAAGATTTCCCTCAGGTTGGGCTAGGCAGTGGGTTACCCACTTGAGCGTACATGTTACCATTGCCAAGGACTGGGTTCAAGGCTCTGGTCCCCACCTGCAGCTGGAGAAGCTTTACAGGTGGTGAAGTACTGCCGTAAGTAAGTGTCACTTTTTCTTGACCTCTCTATCTCTTCTTTTCCTCTCGATTTCTCTCTGCCTCTATCCAATAAAATAAAATGAAAATTTAAAAAAGAATTTATTTATTTATTCCCTTTTGCCCTTGTTGTTTTTATTGTTGTAGTTATTGTTGTTGTTATTGATGTCGTCCTTGTTGGATAGTACAGAGAGAAATGGAAAGAGGAGGAGAAGACAGAGAGGGGGAGAGAGAGACACCTGCAGACCTGCTTCACCTGCAGGTGGGGAGCCAGGGGCTGGAACTGGGATCCTTACTCTGGTCCTTGTGCTTTGTGCCATGTATGCTTAACCCGCTGCACTACCACCTGACTCCCCTCTCAGGTCATTCTAATGTAGACCCAGTGGGAGAATTTCTGGGCTAGCAGGATATTTTTAAAAGTACAGTGAGGGGAGGGGTGCATGGTGGCACACTGGGTTAAGCATACCTGTTACAATGCACAAGGACCTGGGTTCAAGTTCATGGCCCCCACCTGCAGAGGGAAAGCTTTGCAAGTGGTGAAGTAGTGCTGTAGGTGTCTCTCTGTCTTGCTCCCTCTGGCTGCTGGCTGCTTCTATCGAATAAATAAATATAAAAAAACAAAAAAAAAAAAAGAAAGAAGGAAGTGCAATGGGGGAAGATAGCACAGTGATTATGCAGAAAGACCTTTGTGTCTGAGGCACCAAAGGTTCTATGTTTAATTCCCAGCACCACCAGAAGCCAGAGTTTAGCTGTGCTCTGGTAAAAAAGAAAACAAAAAACTTAAAAAAGTGCAATGGTTCATAAATTCATGCCTCATTAAAATTACCCGAGTCTTAAAAAATGTTTTTTTCCAATGATGGTCCGGAGAGATAGTGTAATGATTATGCAAACAACTTTCATATCTGAGGCACTGAAGTCCCAGATTCAGTCCCTAGCACCACTGTAAGCCAGAACTGAGCACTGATTTTGTTTAACAGCAAACACACACTCCAGTGCCTATACCCAGGCCACATGTAAGGCTAACTCATGCATTCCTATTTTGACCACTGCCTAGATTAAGCCTGTGTTTATGCTGTTCTTCTTCAAATTCCTTAATGAGTTAATTAGTTTCTTCACTCTTGGGATAAGAGCTTAATTCTTTTGTTGATCTAAGAGATTTTATGATCTGACCTCAACTCTGCTGCTGTAGCATGAAAGCAGTGGTGGAATATATATATATATATATATATATATATATATATATATATATATATATATATATATATGGATGCGGCTGTGTTCCAATGAAACCTTATGGATTTTTTCAGTTATTTTAAAATATAAGAAACACTTTGTAGTTGTGAAGCTATTAAAAACAGACTAGGGGTTAGATTTGATCCTGCTGGAGTTTGCCCATTTCTTCTGTTTTCACTGGATTCAATCCTGTCTGTCTGTCTATCTATCTACCTATCTATTCATTTATGTATCTATCATCTATTTTCATTTCCCTTTGCAAGCCCGTTCTGTTCTCTGCTTATCCCAGTGATCCTAGTCTTCATTTAGTTCCTTGACATTTTGATGTTCAGTGCCTTCAGAAGTATTTTCATTGTCCAGTTTTCAGCCTTCTTCTCCCCTTGCCCTACCCCCAACACACTTTTCTACCTCTCTGGCTGGTTAATCTTTATCACTTTTCAGGCAGGATCTTGATGAGATGTTACTGTCTCATGAAAGCATTCCTGGAATCCCCAGATTATCTTAGACAGTCTTATATCTCCCTGCATTTTTTTTTCTCTCCAGTACTCTGCAATTTGTAATTAATGGTTTGTGAAATTAACTATAATGAAGTCATGATTTGCAGATCATCTGTACATTCTGCCTGGCAACCCTAATTTCCTCTGGAGACTACATCCTCACCCCTTAGCATTGTACTTAGCCCATACTAGGCTTTCAGGTAATCTCTGTAAATTGATTGAGGAAGGGAGGAAGGAAGGAGGAGAGAAGGAAGAGAGGAAGAGAGAAGAGTTTTTGCCTCTGATTCTCAAATGTCTCTGGCTTTTGACTTCTTATTCTCCAGCTTCCCATGATACATTTCTCTTGGTGATAGTAGAGAAGCCTATTTGGGAAACCAAATTAAGATCAAGAGATTAATGAAACAGAAGCAGCATGAATGCAGTGTGACAGTCTCAGGGGATTGTCCCTTCAAGACATAGTGGGCTGGTGAGTCACTTTTTGCTTTTTTGTGCATAAGTAGCACACTGACATTAACAAGGCCCGAGTGATGTAAAAGCCTTATGCAGCTTAGCCAGGAATTGCCTTTTTATTATCATTTTTGCTGTGCCAAGGTGCAGGGTGAAAATACAGAAAAAATTAAATGAAAATCTGAGAGCCTTTTTTTTCTTTCATTAAATAAACCAATTTTGACCAAGTGCACACATTCTAGACAGAAAACTATAGATAGAGAACAAGTTAAAGTCGAATGTTGCCCAGACCTTGGGGTTAGCATACAGGTTTACATTCCAAATTGGACATTATTAGTTCTATGACTATGAGGATATCACTTCATTTCTTTGAGTCTCAGGACACTTTAAAGCAGACAGTAACAGTGCCTCCCTCATAGGCAATTGGTAGTTAGAGGGGTTGGGGTTTAGCAGTATTTCTGGCTTATACTTCTGCTAGTTAATATGAGCTTTTTGTAGTATCATTGTTGGCTTAATATTATGCTTCTTTATTCAGTGAGGAATATATTGCTGTAAATAGAGTCAGATCTCTGTGAAGGAAAATATGAATAACATCAACAACAAAAGAAAATTACATATAGTTCTCATGGGTTGAAACTTGTTTAGAAAAAATCAAATTAACTCCACTTAGATTCACAGGGTTCCTCTCTTTGTTCTGGTGACTCTGTAAGTGCTGGGTGTTCCAGATTCTTGTAGCAGGGGTTTTCTGCACGTGTCTCTATTTGGTGGCAGGAGGATGGAGGGAATCCATCTGACTTTCTCACTTCATTCATCTCCACTGTTGATCTAGGGCATCACCCACTCCAGTCACTTTCTTAGCTTGTGGGTTAGTGTTGAGGTATTTAAGATTCACTGCTTTACAGGCTTATCATCAAATATAATGATGACTGTAATGCTGAAGCAGAGAGGGAGAGGAGGGAAGGAGATGGTGGTGGGGGGGAGGAGGATGCATGCCTGTACAGGCTAGAGCAAACAGTGAAGGTGAGGTTTAATCAACAGACCCTTATTGTTTGCCTACCAAGTGTTTATGTAGTATGCTGATGCAAAGGTGGATAGTAAGTCATGACTTCATGATATTATCTAGTTGACTATAAATTTTATTTTATTCACATATCAGAAAATCCAGTTATACATATTGCTTTGCAGCCAATTTCTGTGTGGTATGACCTTTCTTGAAGGAGTTTATGAGTCATTTAGCTTCTGGTTGAAAAATCATTGAGGCTGTTTGAGCACTTGATCAATAAAATTCAGGTACTTTGTAGTCTGTTTTAGAACAACCTTTCTGTGCCTGCTGAAACCTTGTCAAGATTGCTATAAAATAATGGCTCCGAGATTAGACCTAAATACCCTTCTGATGTCAAAGTAAAGGATCCTAGCCTCTGGGGGTTGAGCAGCTGTGGGCCTTTTGGGGAAACATTTTTTTGTACATCTATTTAGGGAACTTTATTTTTTACATTTAGCTGATTTGCACTCTCACTTTCATCCTGGCCTCTGTTCTGATCCAGATTACTGGGCATTCTGTTAATATTTCCCACTATTTCAAAGAGGCTTGGATCTCTTGTGTCCTTCCAAGTGGTTCTTCCATATGGAGAATCAGGCAGAACTGCCCACCCAAATGGAGACATCTATACTTGAGGTTAAATGTATGGATGAGGTTAGGAGGTGAGCTTAGTGCCATGCTCTAAGTGAAATAATCAGTTGACTTGATCTTACAATCAACCTGGTTTGATTTACAGTCGATAGATTTGATTATAGCACTTGGATTGTTATAATCAATCTGGTCCAGTTGTCTGAATATTCTAGAATTTTATTTTAGGAAATTGTTCTGCATGTTTGGTTTGAAAGGTCTCAAATATTTTCAGCAAAAGTCACCGAATATTCTGTGCTGACAAGTAGAATTCCTTGTGTGTTCTATAAATTATAGTTTTCTGTATTCTGCAGGCTGTTACCTGCCTTCTATAGGTCCTTATTCTGACTTCCTTTCTGGGTCATAAGGATTATAGTTCTTATTTTTTACATATCAAAATAATCTTTTCTTATAATGGGATTCATCTATTCACTTTTCTTCCTTTTTTTAAAATTTGATAGTGCAGAGAGAAAT
Source organism: Erinaceus europaeus (assembly GCF_950295315.1). Taxonomy (NCBI): domain Eukaryota; kingdom Metazoa; phylum Chordata; class Mammalia; order Eulipotyphla; family Erinaceidae; genus Erinaceus; species Erinaceus europaeus. Next base: position 101,167,269 of record NC_080162.1, on the reverse strand, counting down.
TGAGAGAGAGAGAAAGATAGTCTATTTTTATTTTAACAAAAGAGAGATAGAGAGAGACAGAGATATAGAGAGCTATAGAGAAAGACAGAGATACCAGAGCCCTGCTCAGCTCTAGAGCTAGAGATTGAACCTTAGGCATAAACAGCTTTTGCAGAACCATTATGCTGCTTCCCCCCGCCCCCAGAGAGTTCCTTATTAAGTGTGTCATCTAGATAACAAGCAGATAATGACAAAGATTGCATTTTGGGAAAAGTATGTTTCTCTCTTAATCCATCCATTTTGTAGGAAGATCTGTCTGCATACTCTTCCTACTGTCTTTTATTGTTGGTTGCAAGATTTCATCACTCCTGGATCTCGGTGGGTAGAGGGTGGGGAGGAGAGAGGAAGAAGGAAAAGGTGAGAGAGAGACATATCATTGAACTTTCCTATTTCCTTCCAGTGCTCAGACTTGGTTTAGTATCCATGGCAAGAAGGCATTCTTCCAGAAGCTATCTCTCTGGTGCCATTCTTCTTCTTCTTCTTCTTTTTTTTTTTTAAATTTTTTTCCCTTTTGTTGCCTTTGTTGTTTTATTGATGTTGTAGTTATTATTGTTGTTGTTGATGGTGTTGTCATTGTTGGATAGGACAGAGAGAAATGGAGAGAGAAGGGGAAGACAGAAGGGGAGAGAAAGGTAGATACCTGCAGATCTGCTTCACTGTCTGAGAAGTGACTGCCCTGTAGGTAGGGAGCCGGGGCTCGAACTGGGATCCTTACGCCAGTCCTTGTGCTTTGTGCTATGTGCGCTTAACCTGCTTTGCTACTGCCCGACCCCCCTGACTATTATTTTCTTTTAAATTTTTATTTATTATTTTTTTTCACTACCACCTGTGACCAAAGGTCTGTGTCTCCATCCCCACCTCCAGTCTTAAATATAGGCTGACATTTTGTTTTTTCACATTTGTATACTCAGTTGTCTATATCCTGCATATAAGTGAAACCATTCTGTAGTTGTCCTTCACTTCCTTCCTTGCTTCACTAAGCATAATCTTCTCCAATTCCATTCACTTTATCCCAAAGGACACAATATCATTTTTTTTTATTGCTGAGTAATACTTGGTTGAGTATATGTCCCATAACTTTTTTTTTTTGTCTCCAGGGTTATTGCTGGGTCTGGGTGCTTGCACTATGAATCCACTGCTCTTGGGGCTATTTTTTCCCTTTTGCTGCCATTGTTGTTTATCATTGTTATTATTATTGTTGTCATTGTTGTCGTCATTGTTGGATAGGACAGAGAGAAATGGAGAGATGAGGGGAAGACAGAGATGGGGAAAGAAAGACACCTGCAGACCTGTTTCATTGCCTGTGAAGTGACCCCCCCCTGCAGATGGGAAGCCAGGTGTTCTAACCTGGATCCTTACGCAGGTCCTTGCACTTTGCGCCACATGCGCTTTACCCACTGCACTACGCCTGACCCCGGTCTCATAACGTTTTTATCCAGTCATCTGTTGAAGGGCATTTTGAATATTTCTAGGTTTCTCCTATTGTAAATAAAGCCATTATGAACATGGGGCTGCATATATCCCTTCAGATTGGTGTTATTATATTCCATTCACTTTTCCAAAATATATTGTTTACTTTTTATTCAGTGATTACGTTTCCATTTCCTAAACTTGGTAAGTGAGGTCTTTATTATCCTGAATCTTTTATTCTAGTCAGAAAAAGTAGGGAAGATACAGATAAACATTAGACAACTAGAAAAAAAAACCTAACACACGTACATGTGCATTCATTAATAGCAAGTGCAACACAGAGAACTCAAACATAAAGATGTATTTGAGTGGGCTATCATGGAAGTTCTTTTGAAGAGATATTATATCATGTTTTGACATGATACTGACACGGTGGAGCCAACTATGGTCAGAAGGATCAGAAAGAGAACATTCCAGGTAAATGCTTTTCACAGGGTTAGTGTAAAAACTCTGGGCTAGCGTGCTTATGGTAGATAAAGGTAAAGTGTGGAAGAAGATGAGAATAGAGAAGTGATCACAGATCGTGGTGAGATTACAGCCAGGTAAAGAGTTTGATTTTAGGGGATTCAGGTGATAGTGCAGTGGGTTAAGTGCACGTGGTGCAAGGACTTGGCATAAAGATCCTGGTTCGAGCCCCAGCTCCCCACCTGCAGGGGAATTGCTTCACAAGTGGTGAAACAGGTCTGTAGGTATCTTTCTCTCCTCCTCTCTGCCTTCCCCTCCTCTCTCCATTTCTCTCTGTCCTATCAGAAAATGACAACATTGATAACAACAATAACTACAACAACAAAAAACAACAAGGGCAACAAAAGGGAAAATAAATAAATAAATAAATAAATATTAAAAAATGTTTGGATTGGGAGTCGGGCTGTAGCACAGCGGGTTAAGCGCAGGTGGCGCAAAGCACAAGGACCGGCATAAGGATCCCGGTTCGAACCCGGCTCCCCACCTGCAGGGGAGTCCCTTCACAGGCGGTGAAGCAGGTCTGCAGGTGTCTATCTTTCTCTCCTCCTCTCTGTCTTCCCCTCCTCTCTCCATTTCTCTCTGTCCTATCCAACAACAACAACAATAATAACTACAACAATAAAACAACAAGGGCAACAAAAGGGAATAAATAAATAAAATAAATATTTAAAAAAAAAAATGTTTGGATTATGTACTAAATGGAGCCAAAGGAGAGAATGTAGTCTAGTATGATTTGCATTCTAATTTTAATGGTTCATTGTAGTTACTTTGCAAAAGCATGAAATGGAGGGGGGGTAGCATCAGTAATCAAAATCTTTGTAAGAATAAAAGCCCTGGCTCAGATGAATTCTGTAAAACTTTCAGGTAACTAGCACTGATTCTCCTGAAACTATTCCAGAAAAATGAAGCAGGGCAAACACTACCAAACACATTTTATGAGGCAAGCATCACTTTGATCCTAAAAGCAGGAATGGACTCTACCAGAAAAGAAAACAATAGACCTATATCCTTGATGAACATTGATGATCCTGAACAAGACCGTGACAAATCGAATTCAGCAACACATCAAGAGAATAATTCACCAAGATCACGTGGGATTCCTCTCTGGAAAACTGGGATGGTTCAGCATTCTCAAGACAATCATCATATCAACAAATAGAAAGATAAAAATCACATGGCTGGGAGTCGGGTGGTAGCACAGCAGGTTTAGCACGGGACTGGCGTAAGGATCCCGGTTCAGGCCCCTGGCTCCCCACCTGTAGGGGAGTCGCTTCACAGGCACAGAAGCAGGTCTGCAGGTGTCTCTCTTTCTCTCCCCCTCTCTGTTTCCTCTCCTTTCTCCATTTCTCTCTGCCCTAGCCAACAAAGACAACAACAATAACTAAAACAATAAAACAAGGGCAACAAAAGGCAATAAATAAATAAATATTTTTTAAAAATCACATGGTTATATCTATTGATGCTGAAAAAGCACTTGACAACATCCAGCACCCATTTAGGATAAAGGCCCTCGGGGGTCGGGCGGTGGCGCAGTGGGTTAAGCGCACGTGGCGCAAAGCACAGGGACCGGAGTAGGGATCCCGGTTCGAGCCCCCGGCTCCCCACCTGCAGTGGAGTCGCTTCACGGGCGGTGAAGCAGGTATGCAGGTGTCTATCTTTCTCTCCCCCTCTCTCTCTGTCTTCCCCTCCTCTCTCCATTTCTCTCTGTCCTATCCAACAACAAAGCAACGTCAACAATGGCAATAATAACCGCAACGAGGCTGCAACAACTAGGGCAACAAAAAGGGGGAAAAATGGCCTCCAGGAGCGGTGGATTCATGGTGCAGGCACCGAGCCCAGCAATAACCCTGGAGGGAAAAAAAAAAAAAAAAAAAAAAAAGGATAAAGGCCCTCTAGAAATTGGGACTAGTATGACAGTTCCTCCACATAAGAAAAACCATTTATGATAAACCCACAGCTAACATCATTCTCAATGGGGAAAAGATAGAGAGCTTGCCCCCTAAAATTGGGAGCCAGACAAGGATAGCACTATCTCCACTATTATTTAACATAGTTCTCGAGGTCCTGGTCACTACAATTAGACAAGAAAGAGATACTAAAGGCATATAGATCAGAAAAGGAGAAGTAAAACTATCACTGATGACATGATATTATACCTAGAGAGACCCAAAGACTCCACAAAATAAGTATTGGAAATAATTAATAAATTTAGTAAGCAGGTTACAAAGTCAATACACATAAATTTGTGGCATTTTTGTATACAAACAAGGAGCCCCAGAGGAAAGGGAAATAAAAGACTCAATCCCATTTACAATTGAACCCCCCAAAATAAAATACCTTGGGGTGAATCTCACAAAAGATGTGAAGAATCTTTACGACAAAAACTATAGGGAGTCAGGTGGTAGCACAGCGGATTAAGTGCACATGGCACAAAGCTCAAGGACCTGGCTCCCACCTGCAGGGAGTTGTTTCACAGGCGGTGAAGCAGGTCTGCAGGTGTCTGTCTTTCTCTTCCCCTCTGTCTTCCCCTCCTCCATTTCCCTCTGTCCTATCCAACAATGACAACATCAATAATAAGAATAATAATAACTACAACAATAAAACAACAAGGTCAACAAAGGAGATAAATAAATATTAAAAAAAACTATATGACATTGCTAAAAGAAGTAGAGAAGAACACACAGAAGTGGAAGAACGATCCTTGTTCTTAGATTGGAAGAATAAACATTATTAAAATGGCCACTTTACCAAAAGCATTCTACAATTTCAGTGCAATTCCCATCAAAATTCTAGTGGCATTTTTCAAGCAAATCGAACAACCTGTCCCAAAAATTGTGTGGAATCATAAAACTAATGGAATCATGTTTTGACAAAAATATAATGTCAACTACGTCAATGCTATTGTAATATAAAACCAGAGAAATGGAATGTCAATTTTATGGCCTTGATTTCTTTAATGAGCTTTAGAAGTTTGACTGAAGCAGTGGGATGGAAGTCCAAGTAGAGTTAGGTGAAATGTTAGTAAGAGAGGGCTAGAGAGATAGCATAATGGTTATGCAAAAGACTTTTGTGCCTGAGTTTCCAATATCCTAGGTTTAATCCCCAGCACCACTGGAAGCCAGTGCTCAGCAGTGCCCTGAATTAAATAAATCAATGAGAGAAAAGAAGGGGTGGGGGGATGACTAGAAATTACTCTTTAAAGAAGTCTTGCTGATAGATAATTCATCTGGGAGTTAGGGAACCTTGATTCCAATCCTCAATTTGCTGCTTTATATCCTAATATTTGTTTTGGATGTGTCTAAAATTCCTTTAGAATGGGCAGAAACTATGACTTCATTTTTCTTTTTCTTTTTCTTTTTTCTTTTTTTTGCTTCCAGACCTATTGCTGGGGCTCAGTGCCTGCACCACGAATCCACTGCTCCTGGAGGCTATTTTTTTTCCTTTTGTTGCCCTCCTTGTTTTATCGTTGTGGTCATTATTGTTGTTATTGCTGTCATTGTTGTTGGATAGGACAGAGGGAAATTGAGAGACAAGGGGAAGACAGAGATGGGGAGAGAAAGACACCTGCAGACCTGCTTCACTGCTGGTGAAGCAACCCCCCTGCAGGTGGGGAGCTGGGGGCTCCAACCGGGATCCTTATGCTGGTCCTTGCACTTTGCGCCATGTGTGCTATGTGTGCTTAACATGCCGTGCTACCACCCAGTCCCCCCTTTTTTTCACATTCTTATACTCAGTTGTCTATATTCTGTAAATGAATGAAGCCATTCTGTAGTTGTCTTTCACCAACTTACTTGTTTAGGAAGTGCCTTGATACATCTTTAGGTGCTTAATTACATTAGTTGAGTGAACAGATGAAAGAATTTATGGATATCTCACTATAGTAGAAGCTACCTAGTTTAATTACCTCTTATAGTTTCATGTACAATAACTGGATGCAAAAACATTCCTCAATGGATAAATGAATTTGCATAGAATCTTGGGAGGAGAGTTGGGCAGCTTAGGGGAAGTTAAAGTTAGGGATTATAGATACCAGCGCTCTTGTAAGACTGAGGAAAACCCATGTTTGGTGTCCTAGAGATACCACAGAGAGCTCTGTGGAAGTAGAAGTCAGTGAATAGGATACAGATTTTTTCTGAGATTCCTAACTGTAAGCTTACATAAATTACTATGTGTCATATCTAAACCTCATTCCTGATAATGATAGAAAAATCTCCATAGTATTTACATGAGGAATGAAATGAGATCCCATCCATGAGGATGTGAATCTGCTCATAAAACACTCACTGATTGAGAGACTGTTATTATTGCTATTGTTAATATTGTTCAACTTTGAACTGCGCTGGGGACCTGAAGTCTGCAAGCTAGTTATGGTGGTCTGGGATTAAAATGTTGCTTGATGTCCTTTCTTACTTTTCTTTCTGCTTTCATCCTTAAAAAAGTATCAAATTTATCTCTAGAAAAAGTCTAATGGTCTGGGAGGTGGCACAATAGATAAAGCATTGGACTGTCAAGCAGGAGAGTTCCTGAGTTCGATCCCTGGCAGTACATGTACCAGAGTGATGTCTGATTCTTTCTCTCTCTTCTTCTATCTTTCTCATTAATAAATAAAATATTTTAAAAAAGAAAAAGTTTACAAAGGGCCTTTAAACATTTTCTCATTGGGGGTTGAGCAGTAGCGTATCGGGTTAAGCATACATGGTGCACACATCAGTTTTGCACACATGGTACAAAGTGCAAGGACCTGGCATAAGGATCCTGGTTTGAGCCCCGGGCTCACCACCTGCAGGAGGTGGGGGGGTCACTTCACAAGTGGTGAACCCAGCAATAACCCTGGAAGCAAAAAAAAAAGTTTTTCTTATCTTAATCTTTTTTTTTTTTTTTGTCTCTGGGAGTATTGCTAGGGATAGCTGCCTGCATGATGAATCCACTGTTCCTAGATCCATCTCCTCTCTCTCTTTCTCTCTCCTGACAGAGATAGAAATAGAAATGGAGAGGATTTGGGAGTCAGGGGGCAGTGGGAGAAAGAGAGAGAACTACAGCACTGCTAATGATTCATGAAGCTGCCTCTTGGATGGGGAACAGGAGCTTGAACCCAGGTCCTCAGGACTGGTAATGTATTGCATTACTTGATGCACTACCACCTGGCCCTTATAGAAGGTCTTGATGAAGCCTCAGATAATGCCAGCTGGTCCCCAGGCTAACCACCTGTTTACTAATGGTAAAAATAGGGGTCAGGGTCTAGTCCATGATTAGGTTCAGATGCTATTATTTAAGGCAAATTAGGGACTTGAACTCATTTATGCTGGGGTATACTCAGCAGGCCAATTGATCCTTAGTGATATTTTATATAAAACGTTAGAGGGGCCCGGGTGGTGGTGCACTAGGTTAAGCACACATAGTACTAAGTGCAAGGACCTGGGCAAGGATGTGGGTTCGAGTTCCCAGCTCCCCACCTGCAGAGGGGCTACCTCACAAGTGGTGAAGCAAGTCTGTAGGTGTCTGTCTTTCTCCTTGTCTGTCTCCCCCTCCTCTCTCAGATTCTGTCTGTCGTATCCAGTACAATGGAAAAAATGGCCTCCAGGAGCAGTGAATTCATCCTGTGGGCACTGAGTCCCAGAGATAACCCTGGAGGCAATAAATAAATAAATAAAAACAAAACAAACAAACAAAAAACATCATTAGATATAGTGGAAGGGAATCCCTGAAGCAAATCATCACTCCTCAGAAAAGATCCTGGCTGTTTCCTGTTCTTTTCTCCATGTAATTCTTTTTTGTCACTGTCCCCTAGCACCCAGAGTTTTCTTCTCTATTTTCATTCAATGTCTCTCCATATCAAATACTGAGGCCCTTAGAAACAAGGATATTTTACTGATTTCTGTTTCTACCTCCTATTAGTGGTATGTGTTGGATACATTTTTGTTGAATGAATGAAGCAGGCAACAGTGGGCTTTCAAATTGGGTGTTGGGTATGAAATAGGTAGGCAATAGCCAGGGGAAAATGAAATGAGGATGTGGAAGCCATACTACTTTGGAGTCAGTTCTGCTTTGGTGGACTCTGCTTCCTTCTCCCCTGAGTAGAGACTTCATCCTTGCTGCCACAAGTATTTTTCCTTATGACTTTGAAGGCACTGTTCTGCTTCAGATGATTTATGAAGACACTGTAGATTTCATTTTCAGAATGTTTTGTCATTTAGATCCCCCCTGTGAGGGTAGTCAGTATAAGGGGATTTTCACTTTTCGTAGCTCATTACATGAATACTCCAGCAGCATTATTGGGTTAGCTTCAAAGCCCCAGAGGCAAGATTAGACATTGGAAGCAGTATTCAATTTCTATTGGGTAAGCATGGGAGGCACCACAGTCACAGTATTTTAAATAGGCTGCAAAAAATGGAAGTACATGTGATGAAATCTAACCTTGTCTCTGGAGCTCTCATTGCTGCATCTTGGGTGAGTCAGAGGCATTTTTTTTAATATTTCTACACCAGTTTCTGTCTTAATTCAGCTTCCAGAGACTATCTCCTACCCTGGAAAATTCCTAGGGGACTATTGTATTTCCCTCAAATGGCACTTGAATTTAGTCCTGTGGTAGATTATAAAAATGGTCCTCAAAGAAAAAATATAACCCTTTCAAGTGTGACTTTACAGTCTTTGCCATGCTGTATGTGGGCTTGGCTTTATAACTTGCTTTGGCTAATGGGACTTTAGCAAATATGATGCACAAAAAGACTGGAAAAAGCAGTGGAGGATCTATGGCTTAGTCCTTTTACTTCTTTGGCTGCCTAATACCAATCCAGTGAATGAGGTTATCATAAATTAGTCAAGTACCGCCGATCGATCACCTGACCACAGACATAAGAAATTCTACTGTAGGTGAAGTAAGGCTTCCAGGCAGCCCACAGAATAACAAGGTGAATAAATGACTAGGTTTTAAGCAATGAGGTTTGGGAATAGTTTCTCTTTCTCTCTCTCTTTCTTTCTCCTCCCTCCCTCCCTCCCTTCCTTCCTTCCTTCCTTCCTTCCCTTTTTTCGCCTCTAGGGTTAAAATTCTACACTAAATTTTTGAATATTAGACATCACACCTTTCAGTCTGATGTGGAGATTTGTTGCTTTTCTTTCTTTCTTTAGATAAATACAGGGAGAAATCACTGGGGGTGATTATCACTGGGGGTGCTGGCAATATACATCCACTGCTCCTGGTGGCCATTTTTCCATTTTATTGGATAGGACAGAGAGAAACTGAGGGGATGCTCGTGAATCATCCCCAGCAAGTGGGGAGCGGGGGCTCCAACCCTGATCCTTGCATTTCATACTGTGTGCTTAACTGGGTGCACCACCACCTGATTCCTGGGATAGTTTCTTACACAGGAAAAGCTTACTGATAGTGACTTCACTCACACTTGAATTTATGTTCTCAAATTGACTTGTGAATATGAAGGCACAAGGTCCATCATGTTCTCTGGATATTGTTCATGACTTTGTCCCCTCAGTAGACATTGGTTGCTCATGGGCAGGAACAGTGTCTGGACTACTAAGAGTTTGCTCACACAGGCTGATTCCAGTGTTAGAGACGTAGAATGCAGTTCAGAGATGTGAATGGGTTAGATAAATATGTGCTACTCAATTTTAATATCTTTTGCTTTTTATTTTTTCCTCATTAGTGATTTCACAGGACTTTTTTTTTTTACAGAATTACAAGATTTCAAGGACATAATTTCTTATTCACAACCTCCACCAAAGTTCTGTGTCCCCATTCCTTCTCCCTGTTTCCTTCTCCCATCATTCTCAGAGTCCAAGAGACAGTTGCGTTACCATCTATTTTTTGCAAGTTTATTTGTATTAGTCATCTCTATTTTAAATACAAGTGAAATAATCCTGTAGTTGTCCTTTAGCACTTTATTTCACTTAGCATAGTCAACTCCAGTTCCATGTATTTTGTTCCAAATGTTACAATTTTGTCTTTTTTTTCTTCTTTTACCCATATTCTCTTCTCTCAGAGTTACTTTGGATATCTGTGCTTTTTTTTTTTTTTTTTGATTCTACATACATATTAGGATTGCTTGAATACTATTGGAGTTTTTTTTTTTTGCCTTCAGGGTTATTGCTGGGGCTCGGTACCTGCACCACAAATCCACTGCTCTGGAGGCTATTTTTTCCCCTTTTTGTTGCCCTTGTTTTTTTTATCATTGTTGTGGTTGTTATTATTGTTGTTATTGATGTCAATGTTGTTGGATAAGACAGAAAGGAATGGAGAGAGGAGGGGAAGACAGAGGGGGAGAGAAAGATAAACATCTGCAGACCTGCTTCTCCGCTTGTGAACCGACCTTCCTGCGGGTGGGTAGCCAGGGGCTCGAACTGGTATCCTTATGCTGGTCCTTGCACTTTGTGCCACGTGCACTTACCCACTGCGCTACCGCCCAACTCCCACTATTGGGTTTTTGATAAGGGTTGCATTTAGTCTATTAATTGCTTTCATAAGAGTGGCCATTTCAACAATATTTTCCTTCCAATTCATGAACAGAGAACGTCCTATTTCTTCATGCCTTTTTCTGTTTCTTTTAACATTGTCCTATAGGTTTTGCTATTGAGACCTTTGATTTCTTTTGTTAGATTTATTCCAAGGAAGTTGCTCTTTTTTTCAGTTTACTTGTAAATGGAATTGCTTCCTTCATTTCCCTATTCTCTGACTCATAGTTTGTATACGGAACACCACAACTATGATGTCTTTGAATCAATAGCATCTTTATTCAGTCTCATTCCTTAGCTAGGTATACAGAATCTGATGTTTTCTATATAGTTTATATTAAAAAATTAAAAAAACTTTTTTTTTATTGGATAGAGACAGCCAGAAATTGAGAGGGAAAGGGGTGATAGAGAGGGAGAGAGACAGACAGATACTTGCAACACTTCTTTACCACTTACAGAGCTTTCTTCCTGGAGGTGGGAATTGGGGGCTTAAACCTGGGTCCTTTCACATTGTAACGTGTGCTCAACCAGGTGCACCACCTCCAGCTCCCCCTAAATTCTTTTCTCTGTAGATGCTGATTTCTTACTCAATTTCTTAGTGTTCTTATAGATAATAGCCAAGTCCCCAAAAGTTTTTTTAAAAAGTAGCGTTACATACTCAGCCAAAGCAAAAGCTTTTGGTAAGAGTCCAAATTTTCTTTCTATAAATTATATTTTTCAAATGGCATTGTGTGATGATTGATTTTTATCTCATTCAGATTTGACTTTAGTTGCAATATGTAAGATTCTCATTTTCAAAATGAAAAAAATTTCTATTAAGCTTATTAATTTTATCTCATCTAAGGTGATAACTCTCCAAGCAAATTTATTTGATGTGCAGTTTCAGTAAAAATCCTTGTTTGAATGCTGGCATTTTGGGGAACCCTAGAAAGTCAAGATATGACATTCTTCAAAGTCAGAATGAAGATAAATTAAGGTAAATTAGGTAGAAGTCAATAACAACTTCCGATTATGATAATGATTTTTTAAAAATTTTTTATGAGAACACTGCTCAGCTCTGGGTTATGGTGGTGTCTGGACCCCTGGTGTCTCAGGAATGAAAGTCTTTTGCAAAATCACTATGTTGTCTCCTAGCATCCCCATGAAGTTTTTGTTATGAAGTATTAATGGAACCAAAAAGTCCCTAGGACTGCCAGAGCAATTAAGAAAAAAGAACAGGACTGGAGGTGTCACACTTCCTGATCTCAAACTATACCACAGAGTTACAGTAATCAAAACCACCTGGTATTGGAACCAAAATAGACACATAGATCAATGGAATAGAATTGAAATCTCAAGAATAGTCTCCCACATCTTTGGATAACTGGTTTTTTACAAGGAGGCTCAAAACATTAAGTGGAGGAAGGAGAATTTCTTCAACAAGTAGTGTTGGGAAAATTGGATTGAAACAAGTAGTTGAATACAGTTAGGCCACCACATATTACTATGCACAAAAGTCAACTTCAAGTGGATCAATGCCATGGATATTAGATCAGAAACTATCAAATACATTTTAAAAATTGGCAGAACACTTCACCATCTATGCTTCAAAAAGCTTCTAAGCTCAAATCCAACGACAAAGAAAATAAACAAATCAATGGGACTATATCAAACTGAAAACTTTCAGCACAGAAAAGGGTACCAACAACCTAACAGAAAGCTACCCTGCAGTGTGGGAGAGGATCTTTATATAACACACATCAGATAAAGGACTAATAACCAACATATATAAAGAGCTCAGTAAACTTGACAATAAAAAAAAAACTCATTAGAAAAGGGGGCGAAGGGGGGCTGGGCAGTAGTACAGTGGTTTAAGCGTACAGTGTGAAGTGCAAGGACAGGTACAAGGATCCTGGTTCCAGCCCTTGTTTCCCCACCTGTGCACGGGGGGCGGGGGGAGTTTGCTTCACAGGCATTGAAGTAGGTCTACAGGTGTCTTTCTCTCCCCCTCTCTGTCTTCCCCTCCTCTCTTAATTTCTTTCTGTTCTATAACAGCAGCAGCAGCAGCATCAGCAGCAGCAGCAGGAGCAGCAGCAGCAACAATAATAGCAACAAGAACAACAACAATGGAAAAAAGAAAGGAGTAGTGGATTTGTAGTGCAGGCACTGAGCCACAGCAATAACCCTGTAGGCAAAAGAAAGAAAAAGAAAATGGAGCAAAGGGGCTGGATGGTGGCACACCTGGTTGAGTGCACATGTTACAGTGTGCAAGGAACTGGGTTCAAGCCCCTGGTCCCTACCTGCAGTGGGAAAGCTTTGCAAGTGGTGAAGCAGTATTGCTGGTGTCTTCAGCTATCTCCCTCCCTCTCTATCACTCCCCCTCCATCTTGATTTCTGGCTGTTTCTATCCAATAAATAAATAAATGATGATAATAGAAAAATTAAACAAAGATTTATTTAAAAAATAAAATGGGGCAAAAACATGGACAGAAACTTCACAGATGAGATCCATGGGCCAACAAACACACAAAAAGGTGCTTAAAGTCACTGATCATCAGAGAAATGCAAATAAAGGTGACAATGAGATACCACTTTACACCTGTGAGAATGTCATACATAGGAAGAACTATAACAACAAATATTGGAGTGCAGGCTGGCACTCTGAGTCCCCCGCTCTGGGTCCCTCATTGGGCGACAGAGGTCAGAGTGGCCCCCTGTTTTAACCCACTGGTATGGAGCACTCACCCAGTCTTCCTTGATCACGACACTTCACAGAGGCCCAGGTCCCTGTTTGGGTGCCATATCTGTGGGCTGCCTGCTCTGGGTCCTCCGCCCCCTCCCTGGCTACTGGTGGTGAAAGTCAGAGTAGCCCCCTGGGAGTCCTGGGGTAGCTCTGCATGTCAAGGGCAAGTGCTCAGAGAGACAAGCAGTTATCTCTGGGAGAGCCTCAGTGGGGCAACTCATTTATTGAGAGAGAAAGCAGGCAGATATACCCATTGCACAGGGAGAAGGTTAAGGTAATCATTAATCCAAACACAAAGCAACACAATGCATTTTGAACTACAAACTTTCTGATCACAAGTGAAAAGTTGCCATACAAGGTTTGATCATAAGCTCATAATACAGTTTTCCCTGGGGGGGGGGGGTAAATTATAGGCACTTTAGAGGACGGGGGCAGTTGAGTAACACGAGTTTACAGTGGTTTTCAAGTTTGGCCATACACAATATACAGTAATTCATGGCCTTTGTTTTAAGGGGAGAGGAGGGGGATGTGCAGAAAGGTAGCCCCCATCCTGAGAAGCCATCTGTCATTAGTTCACGAGGTCAGGGGAACCTGCCACTGTCTGGACCTGGAGAGGGGAGAGCCTGGGGTCGACCGACTTGGACCTCATGGAAACAACAGTCTGGACTTCCCAGACAGTGAGTTCACTCTCCAACATTGGAAACACTTCTGCACTGCTGCTGGGGGGTGTACATTGTTTCAACCTTTATGGAAAACAGTCTGGAGATTTCTCAGAATACAAGAAATAGATCTTACTCCATGATCCAGAAATTTCTCTCCTGGAGATTTATTCAAAGGAAACAAAGCACCTATCAGAAGAGATCTATGCACATCAATTATCATAGCAGTACAATTTTAATTGCCATAAACTGGAAGCAACCCAGATGTCTAACAACAGATAAGTGACTAAAAAAATGTATACTGTATATACATGATGGAATACTACTCATCTGTTAAAAATGACAAAGTCTGGTGTATTGCACCAAAGTAAAAGACTCTGGGGTGGGTTGGGAGGAGAGTTCAGGTCCTGGAACTGGATGGCAGTTCCTAGTGGGGGTTATATTGTTGTGGGGAAAACAAAAAATATTATGCATGTACAAACTGTTGTATTTGCTGTTGACTGTAAAACATTAATCCCCCAATAAAAAAAAATGACAAGGTCATCATCTTTAAGTCAACTTGGATAGAACTAGAAGACATCATGTTAAGTGAGATAAGACAAAAAGTGGATGAAAAATACTAAATGAGGGGGCTGAGCATGGCACACCAGGTTATTTACACATAGTACGAAGCTCAATGACCTGAGCAAGGATCCTGGTTTGAGCCCCCAGATCCTCACCTGCAGGGGGTGAGGGGTCACTTCACAAGCAGTGAAGCAGGTCTGCATGTTTCTCTCTCTCTCTCTCAATTTCTCTCTGACATATCTAAAAATTTAAAAAATAAATAAATAAAGGCCTCCAGGAGCAGTGGATTTGTACTGCAGATACAGAGCCCCAGTGATAACTGGAGGAAAAAGAAAGGCAAAATATGTCTTCATAAAAAAAAAAACTAAATGATCTCATTTATAAGTGGCACATAATAAATAGGGACAGGGAGGGAGAACATGAAATGAAACGTGGACTGAAATGTGGGCTAAATTTCTGGTGCATAATGAAATTGTACTTATATATCAATAACTGCACTGTAAAGCATTAACCCCACACAACAACAACAGAAAACTTGCATCGAAGTAAAAGACTCTAGGATGGTGGACTGTTAGGTCCTTCTTAGGGGGTTGGGGGAAGGACACAGACTTTTGGAGGTGGGAATGGTGTTAAACTATACTATTAATTTACAACCTTATAAATCACTGTTTATAATTATAACTTTATAATTTGTAATTATAACTATAGTATCTATTGCCTTAAACTCTTAAGACTGCAAGGAACCTTCCCCATTCTCTTTAAAATCCCTATTTTTCCCAGTCCTGGAACCTCTGGGACTTTGCTTGTATTTCTTGGTGCCTCTTCTCTTGACCCCTTTCCCTGTTATGCTGCTTCTGCTGACCTCAATTAAGTCGATGTAACCAGTGCTACCATGCCACATTATGCTGCCGCTGCCTCTCCACTTCTGTTTGTATCTAGAGGAGTCAGGCCCGAGATATCAATCTTCCAACTGCAATAATCTTGTGAGACTTTTCCTAACACATGGGACTAACTAGTTCCATTTCATATGGCGCACACAGACCCTGGATATAGGCTAGGGCCTAGGGGACTGGGTTTATGTATACACATATCCATAAATTAGGCACAACTATATACCTCAAAGTAAAAGTGCTTAATAGTCCTCTGTGATTAGATTTAGGCATAATAATAAGTGCAGCAAGCAAGTAGAAAAGCCTATTGAAGGCTCCATTAATTGTCTAATCAAATATTTTCTACTTAGGCCTAGTCACCCTCATCTTATACCACATACTTCACTTCGCTCAAACACTACTCAACTAATGACATAAAAGAAAGTAAGATATATCTCCTAATATCTTCTGACAGCATCATCAGCATTATTGTTACCCCTTGACGATCTTTAGAAGAAACAGAGTTTACAGTTGGTCAAGAGATATACTGGTAAAAAAAGTGTTTATCAACTAAAGAACAATTACTGTCCTTATGACAATTTTTATTAGAATCATCAAGCAAGTAGATTTAGTAAAACTTAAGGTTAACGTAGACCACACTAAAACCCTAGGTCTAATTCCTCCCTAACTTGAGGCCTGACCTCATAAAGCCAATGCCAGTTTGATAATTCTTTTAAAATCTTTACTTATTGGATAGAAACAGCCAGACTTCGAGAGGGAAGGAGGTGAGAGAGAGAGAGAGAGACAGATTGAGAGAGACACCTGCAGTCCTGCTTCACCATTTGCAAAGCTTTCTCCCTGCAGTTGGGGACCAGGGGCTGTAACCTGGATCCTTGCTGTTTGTAATGTGTGTACTCTACCAGGTGCATCAAGCCCCCCCTCCCCCCAAATTAGGATACAACAAATAGCACTCAACACTTTAACAACTGGGAGAAAAATCTAAGCTCATCAGATAAAGAAAGAACTACAAAATCTGGATAAAGGCGAGAGACTGGCTCACTTAATGATGGCCTTTTTGGCCAATACCAGACCACCCTATCGTCTAGGACCCTCATCAGGGAATCCTATAATAGATTCCTCTGCCCACCATCACTGGTCACTTCCATTAGGAATGTCATCATAAGACCTTTTGTGGGCCTCTGCAGGACCTTGTCATCACTATAAACTAGCAACGGTAGGGATTGCCCAACTTTCCGAAGGGAGGCTGGGTCATCTTACTTTACCACTCAAGGAAAACTGATCCTGAAATGAAGGCAGCCTAGAATATTCCCAGCTATGACTATGGAATGAAAGCTCAGACTGACAAGGACTCAGAGATTACACAGGCTCCAGGGCTAAATGTGAATATATATGGGCCCTAGGTCAGATTGATAGGGTAAACAGTTAAAAATGTATTCATGTACTTTTTTTTGGTCTAAAATCAACATGTATTTTTGATGCATTTAAAAAAAATTTATTAATGAAAGGGATAGGAGGAGAGAGAAATAACCAGACATTACTCTGGTACATGTGCTGCTGGGGATTTAACTCAGGATATAATATTTGAGAGTCCAATACTTTATCCACTGTGCCACCTTCTGGACCACATATATACACTTTCTTCAAGTTTGGGAGCTACTTTCTGCTCTAATCCAGCTTTCTAGCGCTATTCTCAACTTTGGTTTCATCTTCGCAGATAATATTTTCAGTCTACCTGCATGTTAGCTATCAAGCATAGGCATATCAAGCATAGGCATAGCTATCAAGCATAGACAACATTACCAGTTCCCCTAGGAACATATCTAAAATAGACTTTCTTTCTTTCTTTTTTTGGCTGTTTTCTTTTTTTCTTTTTATTTCTTTATTGGGGAATTAATGTTTTACATTCAACAGTAAATACAATAGTTTGTACATGCATAACATTCCCCAGTTTCCCACTTAACAATACACCCCCACTATGTCATTTATCATCCTTCATGGACCTGTATTCTCCCCACCCACCCACTCCCAACCCAGAGTCTTTTACTTTGGTGCGATATGCCAATTACATTTCAGGTTCTACTTGTGTTTTCGTTTCTGATCTTGTTTTTCAACTTCGGCCTGAGAGTGAGATCATCCCATATTCATCCTTCTGTTTCTGACTTATTTCACTCAACATGATTTTTTCAAGGTCCATCCAAGATCGGCTGAAAACGGTGAAGTCACCATTTTTTACAGCTGAGTAGTATTCCATTGTGTATATATACCACAACTTGCTCAGCCACTCATCTGTTGTTGGACACCTGGGTTGCTTCCAGGTTTTGGCTATTACAAATAGTGCTGCCAAGAACATATGTGTACACAAATCCTTTTGGATGGATGTGTTGGGTTCCTTAGGATATATCCCCAGGAGAGGAATTGCAGGGTCGTAGGGTAGGTCCATTTCTAGCCTTCTGAGAGTTCTCCAGACTGTTCTCCACAGAGGTTGGACCAATTTACATTCCCACCAGCAGTGTAGGAGGGTTCCTTTGACCCCACACCCTCTCCAGCATTTGCTACTGTTACCTTTTCTGATGTATGACATTCTCACAGGAGTGAAGTGATATCTCATTGTTGCCTTTATTTGCATTTCTCTGACTACCAGAGACTTGGAGCATTTTTTCATATGTTTCTCGACCTTTTGGATCTCTTCTGTGGTGAATATTCTGTCCAAGTCCTCCCCCCATTTTTGGATGGGGTTATTTGTTGTCTTGTTGTTGAGTCTGGCAAGCTCTTTATATATGTTGGTTATTAAACTCTTATCTGATGTATGGCATGTAAAGATCTTCTCCCATTCTGTGAGGGGTCTCTTGATTTGGCTAGTGGCTTCTTTTGCTGTGAAGAAGCTTTTTAATTTGATGTAGTCCCATAGGTTTATACTTGCCTTAGTCTTCTTTGTAATTGGATTCGTTTCATTGAAAATGTCTTTAAAATTTATGCGTAAAAGAGTTCTGCCAATATTTTCCTCTAAGTATCTGATAGTTTGTGGTCTAACATCCAAGTCCTTGATCTACTTGGAATTTACTTTTGTATTTGGTGAAATACAGTGATTCAGTTTCATTCTTCTGCATGTTTCAACCCATTGTTTCCAACACCATTTGTTGAAGAGACTCTGCTTTCCCCATGTAATAGTCTGGGCCCCTTTGTCAAAGATTAGATGTCCATAGGTGTGGGGCCTCATTTCTGGGCTCTCAGTTCTATTCCACTGGTCAGTGTGTCTATTCATGTTCCAATACCAAGCAGTTTTGATGACAATGCCCTATAATACAGTTTGAGATCTGGGAGTGTGATGCCTCCGGTTCTGTTCTTTTTTCTCAAGATTGTTTTGGCAATTCTAGGTCTTTTTTGGTTCCAGATAAACATTTGTAGCATTTTTTCTATTCTCCTAAAAAATGTGCTTGGGATCTTGATGGGGATAGCATTAAATTTGTAGATGGCTCTGGGTAATATATTTATTTTGATGATGTTAATTCTTCCAACCCATGAACATGGAATATCTTTCCACTTCTTTGTGTCTTTTTCAATTTCCTTGAATTTTATTTTTGAAAATTTTTCAATTTTCCTTGAAAATTATGAGTAGTGACTCATAATTTTCAGTATACAAGCCTTTTACTTCTTTGGTTAGGTTTACTCCTAGATATTTTATTGTTTTTGTTGCTATAGTAAAAGGAATTGATTTCTGGATTTCAATTTCTTCTAACTTAGTGTTTGCATAGAGGAATACCACTGACTTTTAAATGTTAATTTTGTAGCCTGACACCTTACTGTATTGCCTGATGATTTCCAAAAGCTTCTTGCTGGATTCCTTAGGTTTTTCCATGTATACTATCATGTCATCAGCAAATAAGGACAGTGTGACTTCTTCTCTTCCAATCTGTATGCCTTTAATTCCTTGCTCCTGCCTGATTGCTATGGCAAGAACTTCCAACACTATGTTGAATAGTAATGGTGATAGTGGGCATCCCTGTCTAGTACCTGATCTGAGTGGAAATGCTTCCAGTTTTTCACCATTGAGTATGATGTTGGCTGTAGGTTTGCTATATATAGACTTTACTATCTTCCGGAATTTTCCATCCATTCCTATTTTTTGTAGTGTTTTGATCATAAAGGGATGTTGTATTTTGTCAAAGGCTTTCTCTGCATCTATTGATATGACCATGTGGTTTTTGGTCTTGCTTTTGTTGATGTGGTGGATCACATTGATTGATTTACATATATTAAACCAAGCTTGCATGCCTGGGATAAACCCCACTTGGTCATGATGAACAATCTTTTTGATATACTGCTGTATCCGGTTGGCTAGAATTTTGTTCAGTATTTTCGCATCTATGTTCATCAGAGATATTGGTCTGTAGTTTTCTTTTTTGGTTGTGTCCCTGTCTGCTTTTGGTATCAGAGTGATGTTGGCTTCATAGAAGCTGGCAGGGAGTATTCCAGTGTTCTTAAAATAGACTTTCTAATCGGTCCCTAATCTCATCTGCTCTATTCCTGTTTTTTGGTTCCTGTTTATTGTTTTATCATTATTTTTTATTTTTTTGCCTCCAGGGTTATTTCTGGGGTTGAGTGCTGTACTATGAATCTACTGCTCCTGGAGGCCATTTTCTTTCTTTTGTTGCCCTTGTTATTGTTACTGTTGTTATTGTTATTGTTGTCACTGTTGTTGTATAGGACAGAGAGAAATGAAGAGAGAAGGGGAAGACAGAGAGGAGGAGAGAAAGATAGACACCTCAGACCTGCTTCACCACTTGTGAAGTGACCCTCTCCAGGTGGAGAATGGGGGGCTCTAACCTGAATCCTTACACCAGTCATTGTGCTTGGCACACATGTCTACACTAACCCCCAGCCCCTAGTTCCTGTTTATTATACACTTTGTCCTGCTTTATATCTTACTGCCTTTCAGCCACCAAGTTGCAGATACTACTATGATTTCATCCTGAACTCCCTGGGCAAATGACCTTACTAATGTGTCCTGGAACATCACCTCTCCAAAGCCCTACCCCACTAGAGAAAGATAGAAACAGGCTTGGAAGTATAGGTCGACCTGTCTATGCTCATATCCAGCAGAGAAGCAACTACAAAAGCCAGAACTCCTACCTTCTGCATCTCAAAAAGAATTCTGGTCCATACTACCAGAGGGTGAAATATAACAGGGGAAGATGACTAGAGGGCTCTGAACTCCAAGTCCATCAGGACCCAGAGAGAGAAGAGGAAAAGAGGAAGGACATTCGGAAGTAGTAATAGGTGTAGGTGTGACTTAGAAAGGAAGAGAAGGCAGGACCATAGAAAAAGTGAATATGGGAGTTGGGCAGTAGTGCAGCGGTTTAAGTGCACGTGGCGCAAAGCATAAGCACAGGCATAAGGATCCCGGTTTGAGCTCTCATCTCCCCACCTGCAGGGGAGTTGCTTCACAGGTGGTGAAGCAGGTCTGCAGGTGTCTTTTTCTCCCCCCATCTGTCTTCCCTCCTCTCTCCATTTCTTTCTGTCCTATCCAACAACAATGGCATCCATAATAGTAATAAAACAACAAGGCAACAAAAGGGAATAAATAAATATTTTTTAAAAAGTGTCAGGATTTAATCATTCTTTCCAGACTCTATCCTAAGAAAACATGAATAAATTTTTAAAAACAGAAGAAAACAATGAATATATATATGTGTGTATATATATACTGAAATAATAGCCTACATCTGTGACCATGGGAAAACTACTACAGTTTCCAAATGGGAGGAGGAATGGGGACATAGAACTCTGGTGGTGAGTGTGGAATTATATTCCTGTTACCCCATAATTTTGTAAATCAATAATTAATCACTAATAAAAAAGTCTGGAAGGGACTTTTGTCAACTCACTTTTCCATAAGTACTGTCTCGGTTTCTATACTTCTCTTTCCTAAGAAGGTGATATGCTCTCAGTCTTCAGAATGGGCTCATCCTTTGGCAAATACTAAGCAAGCTAAGGGGTGTGGGTCATCCTGGGATCTCTGCCTCCCTGGCCACTGGCGGTGTAGACTGGAGCGGCCCCTGGGCATCCTGGGGGACCCTGATGATGAGGGAGAATGTGCAGAGAGTAATCACAGGACCTCCTCCTCCGGGAGAAGCTTTAGAGAGATGACTCATTCATTGGGGGTACAAGCAAGTAGATATACTCAAGTGTTAGAAAAAAGTTTGAGGTAATCATTAATCCATATACAATATAGAGTTAAATCTTGACCTATCAAGTATTTGATCACAACTGGAAAGTTACCATATAAGATTTGGTCATTAGCTCATAATACATAGGTAGACTTCTCTCTAAAGGTGAATCTTGAGCACCTCAGGGTGGGGCAGGGGGAAGAGGGCAGTTAAGCAAGACCAGGATATTTGTGGTGGGTTTTGGTTGGCCATACACAGTAATTCATGGCTTTTGTTTAAAGGGAATGAGGAAACATGTGCAAGAAGTTTCCCAGTCTGGAAAAGCCCATCCATCATAAAGTCATGAGGTCAGGTGAGGACCTGCCTACTGCCTCTCCTGAGAAAGAGAGGGGTAGGGGTCAACCCTTTCAAACCCTCATGGAAATAATGGCCTGGACTTCACAGACAGAGGGCCCTTCCCTACAAAACGGGGCTCCATCCTTTCTTAGGGCTCTTTTGCACTGACTGTTCCCTTTGCCTGCAAGTTGTTGTTCTTCTAGAGGTGACTTTTGTTGTGTGACTTCTTGTAGGTTCCAGTAATTGCCTCCTTTCTTCCTCCCCTTGTGTCTGGGATAGTGTTCATCTGCTATTGTTGCACGCTCCTCTGTGGTGTTCCTACCTGTCATTCAAACCTCTGTAGTCTTCTGATGTTGGGCTAGAGAGAAATGACCCAGGAACCAAGCTTGTGGTGGTGAGGCCGTTCAAATCTTTATTCATCAGAGCGCCCCAGAGTGGGTGGTAGCACACCTGGTTGGTGCAAACTGCATGGCCAGCAGCAGTCTCCCAGTCTGCCCAGGTGCTCCTCTAGGCTGGAGACTGGAAGCCCCCCAAGTCAGAAATGGAAGTGGCTTAATAATACCATACATGGTTAGGAAAGGGGCGGAGAAAGGTAAAAAGGGTCTGGGAAAGGTAGGGACTTCCTTAGCAACTGTTGCTAGGGGTTTAGCTGGTAGGATTAATAATATCCTGCAGTCTTGAGGGTAGGAAAAGAATATATTAAATGAGCAGAATGGGTGGGAGAATAGGGTGGAAGCCTTAAGTCATTTGTTAGAAAAAGCAGAAGATAGATATGTAAATAATTAAAGGGCTGGCCATAGTATCAAGGAATGCAGGGTGGAGCAGGGGGAGCTGGCTTAATGTTTTAAGGAATGCTGGGCTCCTGGAGGCAGAAAAATGTAGGGTTTCTGAAGACATGGAGGCAAAAAACTGAGTCGTGCCTCTTCCAAGCCTCACAAGAGGGAGTCTTATAGGAAGATTCCTTTTCTCAGTTCCTCATTTTTCAATGGGGAAAGCCTCACCACACTCAACCTATTTCTCACAGTATACCCAGCATCTTGAAATATGCCTATTGTAAATCTTCAGTATGTTTCTTTTTTCATTTCTTTCTTTTTTTTTTTTTTTTTTTTTTGTTTGCTTCCACGGTTATTGCTGGGCCTCTGTGCCTGCACTACAAATCCATTGCTCCTGGAGGCAATTTTTCCCCCATTTTGTTGCCCTTGTTGCTGCTCTTGTCATTATTGTTATTGTTGCCACTGATGTTGTTGCTGGACAGGAAAGAGAAATCGAGAGAGGAGGGGATGACGGGGAGGGGGGGGAGAGAAAGAGAGACACCTGAAGACCTGCTTCACTGCTTGTGAAGTGACCCCTGCAGGTGGGGAGCCGGCAGCTCAAACCAGGATCCTTAAACCTGTGCTTGTGCTTAGTGCCAGGTGCTTTTCACCCACTGTGCTACTGCCTGACCCCCTGCAGTGTGTTTATTTTTGGAACACATACTGGTAGGGATTTCTAGAGATTAGGTAGCTCTACTTTCACTTACTATAAGGAGCAAAAAACCTACCATTGGAAGGATGATTTATTTTTTATTTTATTTATTTATTTTTAATTTTTATTGGGGATTAATGTTTTACATTCAACAGTAAATACAATAGTTTCTACATAACAGTTCTCAGTTTTCCATATAACAATACAACCCCCACTAGGTCTTCTGCCATCCTTTTTGGACCTGTACTCTCCCCCCACCCACCCCAGAGTCTTTTACTTTGGTGCAATACACCAACTCCAGTTCAGGTTCTGCTTGTGTTTTCTCTTCTGATCATGTTTTTCAACTTCTGCCTGAGAGTGAGATCATCCCATATTCATCGAAAGGATGATTAATTTTACTCATGTAACAATGACTGTCTTATCAACCGTTATTGCCCTGAAATTAAATAAATAATAAATAAATCAAACTTATGTAGGAAGAAATTAAGTGCCTGCTTGAAGCAGAACTTTGAGGACATACTATATCAATTTCTTATTCAGTGATTTTCCTATATGCTTCAGCAAGGAAATATCAGGGAATGACATAACCATTAATCCAGGCAGTTGTTGATCTCCTCCTCCTCCTCCTCTTCCCCCTTCTTTTCAGAGCCACTTCACTGTAATTATTTCTGTCCACATCATGGTACTTTGGTAGTTTTTCATCTGTACCTTCTTGCCTTACCTTGTGTGTTCCAGAATAGAATCTGTCATGAATGGGTCTCTGTGTTTGTTTGATTACAAATTTAAAAGCAGTGTGAGCAGATAGTTTCTGTGCCAGTGTAATTAACATCTTTTAGCAAAGACAGTGGTGTTTTTTTTTTTTTTTTTGAAATTCAAGGTTTTCATCAGTTTAATAACATCTACAAACCAAACATGGCAGTGGATCAGGTTCTTACCATCAGGGGAATAATATCCCATCACCTTATGTATTGGTAACAGTTATTGAATGATATTTAGGTTACAATTAATGAAACTTGGCTTTGGATATTGTGCTGGCACAAGCTAAACAGTGGAAAAAAAGTTGTTGAATAATTAAGTGAATGAATATTATTATTATCAATGAATAGGAAATGATAGTATAAATTACCTGTAGCATCCAGTCTGTCTGGAGTAGTGGTTAATTCTTTGACTTCTGAGGCTTTGTTGGTGGCTGCATT
Organism: Erinaceus europaeus; assembly: GCF_950295315.1. Lineage (NCBI taxonomy): Eukaryota > Metazoa > Chordata > Mammalia > Eulipotyphla > Erinaceidae > Erinaceus > Erinaceus europaeus. The sequence goes on along the minus strand of NC_080162.1, from coordinate 101,142,834 downwards.
CATATGAAATTGAATAGAAGCTTGTGGATGCCTTGACTTTTCCTCCTTTATTTCCATACCTGTAATGAAGTAGGATTTGGAGTCTCAAGAGCTTTTGGAGTTTGAAGAGCCTGCTGGGCTCACTCGGATAGTGCATTGCTTTGGCACCTGTGTGACCCAGGTTTAAGCCTGGCCCCTACTGCGTTGAAGGAAGCTTCAGTGCTGTGTTCTCTTTTATTATCTTTGCCTCTCTATCTTAAAAACAGAAACAGGTCTGGGCATTTTATAGTTTGGAAATGGTAACTGTGACTTAAGATATCACTGCACTATTCCTGAGCCTTAGTTTACTCAATTTGCATAAACTTGGGTGTTGAGTACCATTATTATAGCGGGATGCATTGGATCGACCTTCTTGTGGTGCATCCCGTGAGTATCCATTTATTGGGGAAACTGATGATCCTTCCTAGCCGACTGAATCCACATGGATCCCAGTCACTTTCAAAGCCAGCAACAAGCAGACATCAGGCTCAACCTGATGTTGTTGACTGGCTACGGAAGAAGGGCAAACACTAGAAGAAGAAGAAATTATAGGGTATTTTTGATAGTTAAGTAAAAATGCATTTATAGGGGTCAGGTGGTATAGCACAGTGGTTTAAGCACACATGACACGAAACTTAACGACCAGTGTAAGAAATCCCTGTTGGAGGCCCTGGCTCCCTACCTGTAGGGGGCGTTGCTTCACAATTGGTGCAGGTCTGCAGAAGTCTGTCTTTCTTGCCCCCTCTCTGTCTTCCCCTCCTTTCTCCATTTCTCTCTGTCCTGTCCAACAATAACAACAGCAGTAACAGTAAGGATAATAAAATGGGTGGAAAAAAGATGGTTATTAGAAGCAGTGGATTCATAGTGCAGTTACCGAGCCCCAGCGATAACCCTGGAGGCAAAAAAAAGAAAAGAAAAGAAAAGAAAAGAAAAAAAACATATCAATAAGAATTCTTTATCTATACATTGTAAATTTATTGCTTCCCCCCCCCTCTTTTTACTCACCCAAATCATTTATTGAGTCAGTTATGGCATGAGACAAATGTGTACATTTGTCCCTGTGATTTAGTGGTGCCTACACACCCCTATCAACAGTAGCTTAAGTCTTTATCATCGAGCCTTCTCTACACTCCCATCTTCTCTGTTAGCGAGCTAAAATCAAACCACCATCCACTGCAAGGAAGCAAAAGATGTTTATTCACGAATTCGAATCCGGGCTGAGTGGTGACTGACAGCAGTCCACCAGCTCGACCCTGAACAAGGCTCAAACCACACAATTTATAGGAATTCAGACTATAGTCAGGGAGGGGGAACACATCACCTTATCAACCTATAGCCAATAACAGTCTATAGAAAATGCAAAATCCAATCATTTCAAACTTAGCAAAAGCATGATCCATTCAAAGCAAAGCGTGGGCTAGTTTCAAACACTGCAAAATCACACAACCAATAGAATCTAGCCAGGTAGGGTCACCACATCCTCCCGCCATCAGCTGCCCCTTCCTAGAAAATAATTTCCTTGTGCAAAGGCCCTGATAAGCCTTGCCTGTTTGCAGGGTCTTGGTAAACAACCGATGGCTTACTGATTCTTGGTAAACAACTGGTAGCTTAATGATTAGGTCCTGTTTCTAGAGGAAAGGGCAAGGAATTTTCCATCTCACACTAAGCAGAAAAGCAACTATACTTAAAACTTTAAAACTACTGCATCTAACATTCTCCTCCCCTGTATCTCTTTGCTTGGTTACAATATATCCCAACCAGTCCAAGTTGCATCCTGCATTTTCTCTTTGATTTCTTGTTTCACCTCCTAGTGAGACCTCCTGTTATTTGTCCTTTTCTGTCAGCTCATTTCACTTAATATGACTTCTTCAAGTTCCATTCAACATGAGGCAAAGGAGATGACTTCATCATTTTGCACAGCTAAGTAGTATTCAATTGTGTGTGTATATATATATATATATATATATATATATATATATATATATATATATACCAAACTTTCTTTTCCACTCACCTATCATTGGGCGTCTGGGTTACTTCCAAGTTTGGACTATTACAAATTGTGCTGCTGTGGTAAATGTACATTTACATGGATTTCTTCAGATATGTTTTTATTTTTTTCTTTCCCTTTGGTTGAATTCCAGTGTAGGAATTGTTGGATCATGATCTAGCTCCAGTGAGCTGAGGACACTTCAGACTTTTTTTCAACAGGGGTTGAGTCATTGTATATTTCCACCAGCAATGTAAGAAGGGTTTCTTTTCCCTCCTCATTCTCCTCAACATTTGCTGTTTTTGTTCTTTCTAATGTATGCCATTCGTACAAACATAAGGTGGTAGCTTATTGCTGTCCTTATTTGTATTACAAATATGTGATTTGGAGCACCCCCCCCCCATATGTTTCTTGACCATCTGGATATTTTCTTTGGTGAAGATTTTGTCTGTGGTGGTCTGGGAGGTGGCACACTGGATAAAGTGTTGGATTCTCAAGCATGAGGTTCTGAGTTCAGTCCCCAGCAGCACATGTACAAGAGTGATGTCTGTTTTTTTCTCTCCTTCTATGTTCATGAATAAATAAAATCGTTAAAAAAATATTTTGTTGGGGGCCAGGCGGTAGCGCATTGTGCTAAGTGCACATGGCGCAAGGCGCAAAGTGCAAAGTGCAAGGACCGGCATAATGATCCAGTTGGAGTCCCTGGCTCCCTACCTGTGGGGTGGGTGGGCGCTTTACAAGTGGTGGAGCAAGTCTGCAGGTGTCTATCTTTCTCTCCCCCTGTCTGTCTTCCCCATCTCTCTCGATTTCTCTGCCCTACCCAACAACAACAATAACAATAAGTACAACAACAAGGGCAACAACAATGGGAAAAAAATGGCCTCCAGGAGCAGTGGATTTGTAGTGCAGGCACTGAGCCCCAACGATAACCATGGAGGGGAAAAAAAAAGATTTTTTTCTATGTTCTCTATTTTTTTTGATAGGCTTTTTTTTTAATTATTGAATTTTGTGAGTTAATTATATATTTAGGTTATTAGTGCTTTGTGTAAAGATCTTTTTCCAATTCAGTGTGTCTTTCTGTTTTGATGATGGTTCCTTTTGCTAAGTAAAAAATTTTCAGTTATTAATGCTTTGAGCCCTCTTCTCAAAAATTAGCTGTTTTTAGATTTGGGAGTTTACTGGTTTGTGTATCGTTGTTCCAATACTAAGAGATTTGATTATTTTAACCCTGTGGTATAATTTGAGGCCAGGAAGGATTCTGCCTCCTTCTTGTCCCCCTCTCCACCCTTAGAGTTGCTTTCTTAATTTTAGATATTTTCTGGTTCCAGATAAACTTTTGTAACTTCTGTTAGTCCATTAAGGAAACTTCATGAAATCTTGATAGGGATTACATTAAATATGTATATGGATCTGAGTAGGATAGTCATTTTAATGATGTTAAGTATTCCAACCCATGAACATGTATACCATTCTGTTTCTTTGTGTTTTTTCTTTTTCTTAATTTTAAAAAATTTATTTATTCCCTTTTGTTGCCCTTGTTGTTTTATTGTTGTAGTTATTATTGTTGCAGTTATTGATGTCATTGTTAGATAGGACAGAGAGAAATGGAGAGAGGAGGGGAAGACAGAGAGGGGGAGAGAAAGACCTGCTTTACCACTTGTGAAGCGACTCCTCTGCAGGTGGCCAGGAGTTCTAACCGGAACCCTTTAGCCTATCCTTGTGCTTTTCGCCACCTGTGCTTAACCCGCTGTGCTACCACCTGACTCCCTTTTTTTTTTATTTCCATAGTAGTGATTCATACATTTCATTGTCTTTGTGCCCGATTATGTTTTGATCTATTTGAGATGCTTGAGATTTTCACCTTATCATTAAAACTCACTTATACTTCTTATGATTCTCAAGGAAACTACTAGAAACTACTTTTCTGTAACGAATCTCCTCATCTTGTAGCTCAGATATTCTGACAAACCTCTAGGTTCTTGCTGCATGCAGACATGGTGATCATGTCCATACTCAACTCCTCTTCCCTTCCAATTCCTACTCTAAAATCTCAATTCAACACATTTAACTCTTCCTCCTCTCTTTGCCCACCCCCAGAATCAAACAAAGTCAAAATGTATAGTTAAAAAAAAAAACCAAAAAACCCTAGAGCCCCCTCTTTTAAGCTACCAATTAACAAGTTAAAAATATCTATTTTCTTACTGTGTAGAACAACTTATTTACTTTCAGCCTTTACCTCTCTCTTTTGAGTAGTAGACTTTTCTCTTTCCAGAGCTGAGGGCTGTGTCATCTAAGGAAATGGGTGACGTTTTCCCTGTGAGACAATTTCTGCACTTATCCAGAAAATAAAAACAACTGGAGTAAGTCTCACTTTTGCAGAAGAGTAGATTTCCTGGGAAATGTAGCTGTGCTTATGATTAATAAAATGCAGATTGACGTAAGATCACATACGTGATCATAGTCACTTTTTGTCATTCTGTTATTTTTTCTTTTAGTCAACTGATAGAAAATGTGTAACTGCCACTAAGTATGGTTTTGAGAAATGTTTTAACATATACAAGGGTCTTCATAAAAAAAAAAAAAAAAAGGGTGAGGTTCCCTTGGATGCACCTTTTTTCTAGGAGGATATTGTCTGCATGCTAGCCACACCCAGAACTAGTGGAAAGGTAACTAGTTCCAGCCTACATGAGATTTTTCAGCTCTGGACCTGGACTAGTGTTAGGGGTTGGTGTTTCAGATGTAGGCATTGCAGGATAACACTGAATTTAAATCTTTGTTCTGGGTGAAAGGGAATTTAGGGTCCAAAAGGATAGTTGGGAGTGAGTAGACCACAGAAGTAGGAACTGGATATAATTTTAAACCTTTATGGGACAATTTGGGCTGTAATTCCATATTATACCTATGTCTGGACATTTGGAAGAAGTTAAGGGGGAATAATAGAGTTCTCAGCTGAAACACAAGGCCTCAAACCCAGCAAATTGCTATTGGCTTTGTCTCCTAGCCATAGGACTTTCTGCTTGCTTGCTATAGTAGATAAAGAGACAGTATTTGTGATCAGAAAGGAGTGGGACAATTTTTTTTTTTCTGGGAAGGAGTAGAGATGAACACTTACATTTTTTTTTTTTTCGCCTCTAGGATTATTGCTGGGGCTCAAATCCATTGCTCCTAGAGGATTTTTTTTCTTCTTTTATTGCCCTTGTTGTTTAATGTTGTTGTTGTTATTATTATTGTTGTTGCTGTTGTTGTCATTGTTGTTGGATAGGACAGAAAGAAATAGAGAGGGGAGGGGAAGACAGAGAGAGGGAGAGAAAGATAGACACCTGCACATCTGCTCACCACCTTTGAAGTGACCTCCCTGCAGGTGGAGGCTGGGGGCTCGAACCAGGATCCTTATGCCAGTCCTTGCGCTTTGCACCATGGCTTTGTGCTACCACCTAACCCCTGAACACTTATATTTCTACAATGACCTTCCTTTCTTCCTCCCTCCCTTCTTTTTTTATTTTCTTTCTTTCTTTTTGTTTTTAAACAGTTTTAGTCAAGTATAAATGTACCAACTGCAAGTGTATAGACCAGTAATTTGTAGTTGTGTATATGTTATCACAATCTAATCTTAGAACATTTCCAGTACCTTCCTTTGTCTATACTCTTTTAATATATATCCATTAGACTATGCCCATCTCCATCCCCCACCGCAGGCAAACACTCAACTACTTTTTATCTCTATAGATTTTCTTTTCTGGAAATGTCGTATTTAGAGAATCATATATTATGTGACCTTTTGTCTGGATTTTACTGGGCATAAGATTTTTTTTTCTTTTCCAAATCACTTTACAGGGGAGAGGTTAATGATTTAGCAGACAGTTGTCATATGAACATGGTTTCTTATTTATTTATTGGACAGAGAGACATTGAAAGGAAAGAGCAGACAGGGAGAGAGAAAGAGAAATACCTGAAGCATTGCTTCACCACTTATGAAACTTTCCTCCTGCTCTTGCACACTATAAATCTGGGAGTGTGATGCCTCCGGTTCTGTTCTTTTTTCTCAAGATTGTTATGGCAATTCTAGGTCTTTTCTGGTTCCAGATAAACACTTGTAGCATTTGTTCTAGTTTCCAAAAAAATGTGGTTGGGATCTTGATGGAGATAGCATTAAATTTGTATATGGCTCTGGGTAGTATATTCATTTTGATGATGTTAATTCTTCCAACCCATTAACGTGGAATAACTTTCCACTTCTTTGTGTCTTTTTCAATTTCCTTGAGTAGTGAGTGACTCATAATTTTCAGTTTATAAGTCTTTCACTTCTTTGGTTAGGTTTACTCCTAGATATTTTATTGTTTTTGTTGCTATAGTAAAAGGAATTGATTTTTGGCTTTCTTCTTCTTCTAACTTAGTGTTTGCATAGAGGAATGCCACTGACTTTTGCATGTTAATTTTGCAGCCTGTCACCTTACTATATTGCCTGATGATTTCTGAAAGCTTCTTGCTAGATTCCTTAGGTTTTTCTATGTATACTATCATGTCATCTGCAAATAGGAAGAATTTTGGCTTCTTCTTTTCCAATTTGTATCCCTTTAATTCCTTGCTCCTGCCTGATTGTCATGGCAAGAACTTCCAAGACTATATTGAGTAATAATGGTGATAGAGGGCAGCCCTGTCTAGTACCTGATCTGCGGGGAAATGCTTCCAATTTTTCATCATTGAGTATGATGTTTGCTGTAGGTTTACTATATATAGACTCTATTGTCTTCAGAAATTTTCCCTCTATTCCCATTTTTTGTAGTGTTTTGATCATAAAGGGATGTTGTATTTTGTCAAAGGCTCTCTGCATCTTTTGATAGGACCATGTGGTTTTTGGTCTTGCTTTTGTTGATGTGGTGGATCACATTGATTGATTTACATATATTAAACCAACCTTACATTCCTAGGATATACCTCACTTGGTCATGATCAATAGTCTTTTGAATATACTGCTGTATCTGGTTTGTTAGAGTTTTGTTATGTATTTTCACATCTATGTTCATTAGAGATATTGGCCTGTAGTTTTCTTTTTTGGTTGTGTCCCTGTCTGCTTTTGGTATCAGAGTGATTTTGGCTTCATAGAAGCTGGAAGTGTCTTCAATCTTCTGGGAGACTTTTAAAAGTAGAGGTATTCTTCTTTGAAGGTTTTGTAGAAATCATTTGTAAAATCATCTGGTCTAGGACTTTTATTCTTGGCAAGGTTTTTGTTAACTGTTTCAATTTCACTAGCTTTGATGAGCCTGTTCATGTTATCTAGTTCCTCTTTATTTAATTTTGGAAGTTGGTAGGTATCAAGGAAATCATCCATTTCTTCCAGGTTCTCTAGCTTGGTGGCATATAGTTGTTCATAGAAGCCTCGCATGATATGTTGAATTTCTGTGGTGTCTGTTGTGATATCTCCTCTTTCATTTACAATCTTATTTATTTGGGTCTTCTCCCTTATTTGTTTTGTGAGTCTGGCTAAAGGTTTGTCGATTTTGTTCACTCTTTCAAAGAACCAACATTTACTTTTCCTTGATCTTTTGTATGGCTTTCTTATTTTCAATGTTTTTTATTTTTGCCCTAACTTTAGTGATTTCTGTCTTTCTGGTTGCTTTAGTATTCCTTTGTTGTTGTTATTGTTGTTGTTCTTCTTCTTCATCTTTAAGATATGCAATCAAGCTGTTTGTGCTTTTTCTTGTTTCCTAATATGTGCTTGTATGGCTATGAACTTCCCTGTCAGTACTGCCTTAGGTGTGTCCCAAATATTTTGATAGCTTGTGTCATTTTCATTGTACTCTCACAGCCTTTGATTTCTTCCTTTATTTCCTCTTTGACCCTGTAGTTGTTAAGTAGTATACTGTTGAGCTTCCACATTTTAGGACTATTACTACTCTTTTGTTGATTGTTAAGTGTTAGTTTAATTCCACTGTGGTCTGAGAAGATGCTTGGGATGATTTCAATGCTCTTGAATTTGCCGATGGTGTCTTTATGGCCGAACATATGGTCTGTCCTTGAGAATGACCCATGTGGACTTGAGTAAAATGTGTATTGCAGCTTCTTGGGGTAAATGACTCTGAAAATGTCCAAGAGTTCTAGTTTATCTATTTTGTCATTTAGGTCCCTCATTTCTTTATTGATTTTCTGCCTGGATGATCTGTCAAGTTGAGGGAGTGGGGTGTTGAAGTCCCATACTATTATTTGCTGCTAATAAGTCATGTGATTGACTCCTCTCCATGCAACTCCCAGGACCCCTAGGGGCCACCCTGGTCTATACCACCAGTAGCTAGGGAGGCAGAGAGCCTGGGATGACCCACATTTGGTCATGAGAAGGATTGTTCCAAGCTGTCCCTATTTCAGGACTCATCTTCCTCAGGTGGTAGATATAGTATGTTATTCGGCCTCCCTTCACAGGATGGAACTTTCTCTACTGTTGTTGATCCACAGTGAGGGCAAGGTCCAATGGGGGCCCACAAAGGGGTCTGTTGTGTTGTTCCTGATGGAGATGATCAGTGACAATGGAGAGAGGGGTCTATTCAAGTCTATGCCCATTATGTCTGTGTGGGAGTCTCTGGACTCCCTGACTAGGGCCCCAGATGATGGGGTGTCCTGATATTGACTAAAGAGTCATAACTAAAGTATGCCAGCCTCTTGCCCTTACTCAGCTTTTTCAGTCCTTACTTTGATAAGGTTAGCTTTGGAGTGACTGAGGAAAGTATAAGAGGAAGTAGGTGAGGAGGGTATCTAGGTTTAAGTAGAAACTTATTTCATTAGGAACTTTATGATGTCTTTTTAGGTCTTTCTACTTGCTTTATTTGACTCACTGCAGACTATTGTGTACTTTTGCTTTCAGGTATATATTTTGCCCTAATTTATGGATACATGTGAACATCTGCCCTATCTCATGGGACCTGGTTTATATCCAGCTTTTGGGACTTTGGAAGTGAACCAGCTGAAATGGAATTAGAGAATCCTATGAGAAAGGAAAGGTCTCACTTGAGTAATGAGGCTTGTTGTTAAAATTTCGGATGCTCTTGCCGGCCGGGTTGGCTTGCTTCACGGTGGGTAACAGAGACGCGGAGACAACGGCTGGGCAGGGCAGATGTATTTCTTTATTCAGGAACAATGATTCACAAACTAAGACAAACTAATCACCAAACAGAACTCTGCTGTCTCTTTGCGGCGGCGCAAGCACTCTCTCTTACTCTGGAACTCAGGAACCCTCTCCCTTACCCTCGAACTCAGAAACTCTCGCACCCTCGCACTCTCGAACTCCGGAACTCAGGAACTCTGTCACTGGGGAACTCAGGAACTCTCGGACTCCGGAACCCTCTCCCAGGGTCCCTTCGGGCGGGGCCAAGCAGGCCCGCGAAATTAACAGGACTCATCCAATTCTCTTGGAGGGGGAGGGCTAGAACAAGCCAATGTAAAGCATACGACAATTCCCCCTTTTCTTTTTAACTAAATGACTATAGTATCAAGGGTGTGGGGTGAACAGAAACATATATAACCAAAACCAGCATGTTGCCAAGGGAAGGCCTGATGGGGCCATATCTGAAAAAAAAAACATTTCTTGCCTCTGGGGGGCTACTTGCCTCGACGGGCATTTGCATGGGGGCGGGAACGGCCTAGGGTCCCAAAGGCAGCTGGCTGCAACTTACTTACTATGAAACAAAACTTGTTATTAGCATATCTACTGCACGATCTAACATTTCTAATAGAGAAGGAATTTGAGACTTTTACATATCAACAACGTCTTTTAACCTTTTGTTACACCCATTCAAGATGGAGACACACCCTAGGTGTGGGCCGGAGAGGAAACCTCAGGCATGAGAATAATTAGCATAGCCATTGTGCGATCTACCATTTCTAATAGAGAAGGTAGTGTTTTACATATCAACAAGTCTATTTAACCTTTTGTTTAGACCAACTTAGTTGAAATATATTGATTGTTAACTAATTTTTACCTCAGACTTTAAATGTAAGTTAATTTTTATCTTTATGAGAATTACGTTGAAAACCTTTTTCATTTATCTTTGACTAGTAAGAATTTAGCCTTAAAGCTACTGTTTACCAAACTTTAAACATACACATAAACATAGTCATTAATACACAAGGAGAGAAACCTTTGTTACGAAGACATGTCATTTTAAACACGAATTTAAGTCTGTACTGTCTTAGTTGTTGGGGGGGGGGGGGTTCACCATCCGGAGGTGGCTTCCTGTGCAGCTCCATTCCCGAGCAGCTCCACTTCTAGGAATTGCAGGTTGTGATCTCTGCACAAGTCTCTGCGTACTCCAGCTTGTCTGCCTTCAGACTGGACCGGCGGCTGGAGATCTCGTGTGCCCAGTTTTGGCAGGGAGCCCGGGAGTCCGGGAGTCCCGGGATGGTTCCAGAATTCATAGAAAGAGGGCAGGCAGGCCATCTTTGTAGAAGGCGTGAGCCTAGGTGCCCAGGGGTGGCGGCCATGATAGAACGCCGCGGCCCTGCCCCATGGCCCTGCCATGTCTGCTGCCCTGTTCGCAGTGGCCGAGCAGCGTGGAGGGATCAAGCGTCCAGTGCCCTGCACCACGCGGTGGAGAGCCGGCTCCTGTGGGCTGGCCTCAGGCTCCAGCATGTTGGCATCGGGCTCCAGCATGTTGGCCTCAGGCTCCAGCATGTTGGCATCGGGCTCCAGCATGTTGGCATCGGGCTCTAGCATGCTGGCATCGGGCTCTTGCATGGTGGCGTAGGCCTCCTGCGGGCTGCGGGGCTGCGGGGTTGCTGGCGCGGTGCGCGGGGTTGTCTGGGCGCAGCCGGCTGGCTGGCTGTTTGACCAGGTGGAAACAGCAGCTCCGCGCCTTGCCTCCCGCCCGCTGGCTCTTCCCGCTGGCTGTTCTGAGTTCGCTCGAGCGAGTGGAAACCACAGAGTGGTCCAGAGATAAATGTTCCAGAAACAGCAAAACAGTCTCGTGAAGAAAGAGCAGAGGCCTTTGGAGATCTCTTCACAAGCAGAAGAGAAGGCCATCGTGCATAGGTAGCCAAATTGTCTTTACTTATCTGAGAGATGCGCAGGTCAGGTCCACGTGGGCGCCATTTGTTGTTAAAATTTCGGATGCTCTTGCCGGCCGGGTTGGCTTGCTTCACGGTGGGTAACAGAGACGCGGAGACAACGGCTGGGCAGGGCAGATGTATTTCTTTATTCAGGAACAATGATTCACAAACTAAGACAAACTAATCACCAAACAGAACTCTGCTGTCTCTTTGCGGCGGCGCAAGCACTCTCTCTTACTCTGGAACTCAGGAACCCTCTCCCTTACCCTCGAACTCAGAAACTCTCGCACCCTCGCACTCTCGAACTCCGGAACTCAGGAACTCTGTCACTGGGGAACTCAGGAACTCTCGGACTCCGGAACCCTCTCCCAGGGTCCCTTCGGGCGGGGCCAAGCAGGCCCGCGAAATTAACAGGACTCATCCAATTCTCTTGGAGGGGGAGGGCTAGAACAAGCCAATGTAAAGCATACGACAGAGGCTGAAGGGTTGACATTACATGCCTGACATCTCTGGACACAGTCCTAAGAGAAGCTTGCTGAAGTGGTACTCATTGCTTTGATTACGTTGGGATTAGCAGATGCAATATCATTTGGTATGAATTGAGAGAAGCATACAGGAAAGTGAGCCCCACCCTTGAGATTCTAGGTCTTGGGGAAATATGGGCTTTACAGAGCAAGCAGAAGTTTCCTGCTCTCTTAGTGTTTAAGAAGGCAATAGATAGTTATTGCTATAATTAAATTATTTGGCAATTGGGTTAACTTTGGAGATCCCACTGTTAGGATTTGCTGTATCATACACGACATCACCATAATTTATGTCCTTTGACATTATTTATATATAGCTGTGTCTTATAGAGTAATGACACCAGTTGCTTCTTTTTTCTCTGGTCTAAGCTTATTTTTTATTTCTTTTTATTTATATTGGAAAGAGACAGAAATTGAGAGGGGGAGATATAGCGGGAGAGAGACAGAGAGACACCTGTAGCACTGCTTCACCACTCATGAAACCTTCCCCTGCAAATGGGGACTGGGAGTTTGAACCTGGGTCCTCACACACTATAATGTGAGTGCTTTACCAGATGTGCCACCCACTGCCCCCCCCAATTGAATGCTTGTCTTTTTTTTTTTTAAATCAGAGCTCTGATCAGCTCTGGTTTATGATGGTGCAGGGGACTGAACCTGGGATTTAGACATGAGAGTCTCTTTGCATAACCATTATGCTGTGCTCCTGGTTTGTTGTGCATTTGACCCAGGTTAGAGCCAGACACCCAGCCAGTATGCTGGAGGAAGTTTTGGTGCCGAGATTTCTTATCCTATCTCATTTTGTCTCTCTATCACTCTTTCATCTGAAAAAGCCATTTTAGAGACAAACAAGGTTGCTTATCTGGTTTCTCAGTAGTCAGATTAGAATCAGAAAATTAGAAAAGTTGCTCATCATAGGCACTTTCAAACAGTAAATTTGGAGCTAGAGCCTCACAGTTGGAGGAAAATAGTTTCCTTCTCTGTAAAATGAGTGGGCTGGATGGTTAATCTCTGCAGTCCTTTCCAACTCTAAAATTCAATATATTTAAGCTGTAAAAGGCTGCAGTAAAACCTATGAATTTGTATTTAGCATAGAGGAAATCAATCTAGAGAATGAGATAGCTCAGGGCATAGCTGAATCATATACAGGTTGTTGGCTTTTGAAGAAACACTGAGTCAACAGAAAAAACTGATTTTGTTCTGTAGCTACTGTTTCAAAATGCAAATACACATACAAATTACTTTTGATGTTGTTCACTCAGAAGTGCTTATCAAAATTTCTGCTGCCTAGACATCCACTATTTGGAAATGTTGCTTATTGGGCATCTCTGATGACACATTCTCATTTTCCCCCCACAGGCTTCATAGTTCTTGTTCCTTGATAGAATAATACAAATAATTGTGACAATATCTTATGTCCATATTGCTTTCATACTTACTAAAAAATTTCCCATGACTTTTGAGTTAAAAAATGATTTTAGTGTTTCGTTTCATCTTTTTAATAGTGCCATTTCTGTTTTTTTTAATTTATTTTTTATTTAAGAAAGGATAAATTAACAAAACCATAGGGTAGGAGGGGTACAACTCCACACAATTCCCACCACCCAATCTCCATATCCCATCCCCTCCCCTGATAGCTTTCCCATTCTCTATCCCTCTGGGAGCATGGACCCAGGGTCATTGTGGGTTGCAGAAGGTGGAAGGTCTGGCTTCTGTAATTGCTTCCCCACTGAACATGGACATTGACTGGTCGGTCCATACTCCCAGTCTGCCTTTCTCTTTCCCTAGTAGGGTGGGTCTCTCGGGAAGCAGAGCTCCAGGATACATTGGTGGGGTCTTCAGTCCAGGGAAGCCTTGCTGACATCCTGATGGCATCTGGAACCTGGTGGCTGAAATGAGAGTTAACATACAAAGCCAAATAAATTGTTGAGCAATCATGGATCCAAAGGTTGGAATAGTGGAGAGGAAGTGTTAGGGAGGTACTCATTACAAACTCTAGTGTACTTCTGCTTTCAGGTATATATTTTGCACTTGTTTATGGATACATGTGAACATATGTTCTCTCTCACAGAACCTAGTCTATATCTAGGTTTTGGGACTTTGTTAGAAAGTGATCCACCTGGGATGGAATTAGAGAATACTATGAAAGGAAAGGTCTCACCCGAGTAATGAAGCTGAAGGGTTGTCATTCCACACGTGAAGTCTCTGGACACAGTCTGAGCCGAAGCATGTTGAGGTGGCAATTGTTGCGTTGATTAGGTTGCGATCGGCGGATGCAATATTATTTGATACAGATTGGGAGAGGCATGTGGGAAAGTGGGCCCTATCCTAAGGTTCCTGGACTGGGGGAAGGAGAGGCTCTATAGTGGAGATGTGAGGTTCCTGCTGTCTTAGGATTCAAAAAGACAATTGATAGTTAATGTTATCATCACATTATTTGGTAATTGGGTTAACTTTGAAAAGTCCTTTTGTTAGGGTTTGCTGTATAGTACCCAGTATCTTGTATATAGCTGTGCTATTGGATGCTTCTGATCTACTTGGTCTAGGCTTTTGAGAGAGTCTGCATATCAATTACACAGCCTATATATTGAAAAGATTCAGTTTGTGTTTTGAAAAACTTTGAGACATACAATTAATTTTCCCCCTCTTGTATTAATTAACTAGTGATTTATTTATTTATTTTTCCTCCAGGGTTATTGCTGGGCTCGGTGCCTGCATCATGAATCCACCGCTCCTGGAGGCCATTTTTCCTCCCTTTTTGTTGCCCTAGTTGTTGCTTAACTAGTGATTTATATGACTACACTTTACTAGGGGTAAACCATATACGCCTTTGAAAAGGAGGAGTTTGAGTCACATTACTTTTAGGGTTTTTTTTTTTTTTTTATTCCCTCTTCAAACTTCAATTATTCCATAGTAACTTCTTGTGAGTTACACTGGAAATAGATAGTAACTTCTTGTGAGTTACACTGGAAATAGATCTGGATTTTTTTCCTAGGTAAAATTTTTTAAAAAACTGGAAGGACCAGCTGTAACCACAATTTCAGATTTGAGGAACCAAACTCCCTGTCAACCTCTAGAATAATTTTCACATTTGTGAGGATTCTTAAGATAGATTCGGAAATGGGAGGATTATAGAGTTTCAGTTTACTGGGAATTTTAGTGTCACATTGAATGAAAGGAAAAAAACTGCTAGGGAACATCAACTTAGCCTACTTTAAACATTCTACTCTTAACAGCTCATTAGACCTAAGATAAATACCAAACATTCAGCTTCATTCTAAGTACCATTTTAGTTTAGGCTACACTTGACATGTTGTGTGATGTCCCCCTCTCCTGCTTTAAGTGCACATGAACAAAAATGATGAAACAACAAAAAGAAACAACAAGGGCAACAAAAAGGAAAATAAATATTTTTAAAAAACCAAAACATACATATTCTTCAACCACTCATCTGTCTTGAACATTTTATTCAAGTAATTTTTTCTCTTGGTATTTTCCATTCCATCCTCCATGAAACTTAAGTACTAATTACTTATGTAACTTCCCTTGAAGTTCCCAATTGAAATTAATGACATCCCAATCTAATGTCTAACTCCTTTCCTATTACATATGTAATATACGCTTTGATGGCGCTTCAGGTACATTTCCTTATTCTAGTTTTGTATATGTGTGTCTTTTTTTCAGACTTAAACCCTATTATAGAAGGGATGGGGGAAGGGAAGTAGGCGGTGATAGAAAAAGAAAGAGTAGGAGGGACAGCAGGAGCAGGAGAGAATCCCACCTAGAGACCATTAATTGATACTGGTCTATGGTAGTTACTCACTAAAGGGAATGATGTCTTGGAAGTAACTTCTCCCCCCAAATGAACTATCATATAGAATTTAAATATGTAGAAAACATTAGGGCAGGTTTTATTATTAGTACAAGTTTTCTAGTTTAAGTTTGTGATACTTGATAAAGTCATTCAAAAGAGCAATGAAATGGATTTAATGAACTTTTTTTTTTTTTAATTTAAGAAAGGTTTAATTAACAAAACCATAGGGTAGGAGGGGTACAATTCCACACAATTCCCACAACCCAATCTCCATATCCCATCCCCTCCCCTGATAGCTTTCCCATTCTCTATCCCTCTGGGAGCATGGACCCAGGGTCATTGTGGGTTGCAGAAGGTAGAAGGTCTGGCTTCTGTAATTGCTTCCCCACTGAACATGGCTGTTGACTGGTCGGTCCATACTCCCAGTCTGCCTTTCTCTTTCCCTAGTAGGGTGGGTCTCTGGGGAAGCAGAGCTCCAGGACACATTGGTGGGGTCTTCAGTCTAGGGAAACCTGGCCGGCATCCTGATGACATCTGGAACCTGGTGACTGAAAAGAGAGTTAACATACGAAGCCAAACAATTTGTTGAGCAATCATGGACCCAAAGGTTGGAATAGTGGAGAGGAAGTGTTAGGGGGGTAATCACTGCAAACTCTAGTATACTTCTGCTTTCAGGTATATATTTTGCAGTAGTTATGGATACGTGTGAACATATGCTCTCTCTCACAGAAACTGGTGTATATCTAGGTTTTGGGACTTTGTTAGAAAGTGAACCACCTGAGATGGAATTAGAGTATACTATGAAAGGAAAGGTCTCACCCGAGTAATGAAGCTGAAGGGTTGTCATTCCACACGTGAAGTCTCTGGACACAGTCTGAAGTGAAGCATGTTGAGGTGGCAATCGTTGTGTTGGTTAGGTTGTGATCGGCAGATGCAATATTATTTGATATGGATTGGGAGAGGCATGCGGGAAAGTGGGCCCTATCCAAAGGTTCCTGGACTGGGGGAAGGAGAGGCTCTATAGTGGAGATGTGAGGTTCCTGCTGTCTTAGGGTTCAAAAAGACAATTGATAGTTAATGTTATCATCACATTATTTGGTAATTGGGTTAACTTTGAAAAGTCCTTTTGTTAGGATTTGCTGTACAGTACCCAGTATCTTGTATATAGCTGTACTATTGGTTGCTTCTGATCTACTTGGTCTAGGCTTTTGAGAGAGTCTGCATATCAATTACACAGCCTATATATTGAAAAGATTCAGTTTGTGTTTTGAAAAACTTTGAGACATACAATTAATTTTCCCCCTCTCGTATTAATTAACTAGTGATTTATATGACTACATTTTACTAGGAGTGTACATAAACACCATTCCCACCACCAAAAGACTGTGACCTATCCCTCCCACTCACTCCCATCCCCCACCGGCCCAGGAAGCCGCATGTCTACCCCTCACCACAGGGTTTTTACTTCGATGCCCTACTTATTAATGAACTTTCAAGGAGCTTTGTGCTTATAGAAGACAGCTACATCAATTTACGTATCCACGTTAATTTTTCTCTGTATGTCATTATCTGTATGTCATATGATACCAAGAAAATCTGGATCCATACTGATAAGCTGTTACAAATGGAAGTATTTTTAAATAGTTTGTTCTCCAATTTAATTGATACAGTAACTCAGGTGAATAGGAAATACTTGTTTCAAAATAATATTGCAGCAGGCCACAAGTGCATGCAATTATTTGTTAAGTGTTCACTTCCAAGCATTGGTTAATGGGTTCCTCAGCCATTTTAACTTGGTGTAAAATACCATGTGAATACCATGTATCTTGTCAGTTAATTCAGTGGAGAATATGTGTGGTAGGAGTATGTGATTTTATGTTAGTAGATTTGTGCAAGACCGAATTTTTTTTTTTTTCCGAATTTTTTTTTAAAAAAGATCTTCAGTCTTCTGAATTACTATTTCCCACAAGAGGTGTACACACACACACACACACACACACACACACACACACACACACACATTTCTTTTGAGGGTACCTGGAAGAAAGAAGTTAACCCAAGATGGGGGATACTGCACAGTGCTTTTGCAAAAGACTTTCATGCTTGAGGCTTTGAAGTCTCTGAAACAATGCCCTGCACTACCATAAACCAGAGCTGAACAGTGCTCTCATAGAAAACAAACAAATAAACACCTGTTAGGCATCACAAACTAAGTAATTTGGGGCATCTTCTGTGCTAAAATTGGTTTAGAATACAATTGTGTGGGGGTAATGCTTTTCTATATCTCTTTTAAAAATTATTAATGTATTTTAATAGCCTGATTTATACCAAATGCTTGGAGAACTCCAGAAGCAGTTTGACTACTCTTTGACTGAAATAAAAGTGTTAGTACTGGAAAAGTTCATTGTGTCTAGTTCTTTTCATTTTTCTACATGGGAACTTGAGTGACATGTGTGAAAATATCTGGAGTGATATATCTAGTTTGTGCGCTGAGTATTAATTGAAGAAATTGATGAGTGAGACATGAAGAAGAATCATTTCTACTTACTAGATGCTTACTATATTCCAGATGCCCTGGTAAGTGTTCTTCACCAACTCAGATTGTACTTACTCTTCCTAATTGAACAGCTAAGAAAATAGAGACATAATGATATTAAATAGGGTGTTCTAGGTTCCCCAGTTTATACACTGCAAAGTAATGGACTTGAATTCTGGCTCCATGGTCTTCTGAAAGGCAAATGTTTCACCATTATTCTGTCTCAGCAAGATACTTTTCTAGTCAAAACCAGCTTTTCCTAGTGATTTGTTTTTGTTTAAGAGTGGTTGATTTTATGCAAACATGCAAGACTGATCTTTCTGTTTTCATGGAACTACAGTGATTATTAATTGTCTGTTAACCTTCAGCAGTGTCTTTGCCAACAACACTTAAAGAAACAATGTGTCTGGGCTCTCAGAGTTATAAAATGGATTTGATGTTCCCAGTGAGACTAGCCACATTCTTTTCAGTGCAGGCAGATGCACTGATGAGTGGGGGGAAGAGAAGAGAGGAGAATAACTTTGAAAACCAAAGCCTTTGGTTATGTTTTTTCTACTTTGCATTTTAATGATATATTAAAAAAAAAAAACCCAAAAAACTTGGGATGACTGGTTTTGAAGCCCACTTTGGGCGCGGGTAGTATAAGTGTTTTGAGAATTGTTTGGTCTCTATGTTACTTTCAGGAACTTCTTGAAACAATTTCCAGTACAGCTTGGAAAGAAGGAAGTGGTATTCATTTGAAATGATCATTATTTACTTCTGTTCTCAGTAGTGATTTTGCTGGCGGATATGCTGGGAAACTTCACAAGAAAAGCCTCCTACTCTTTAGAGGAGGATAAGTCATTGCAGAATTGTAATATGAATTGATGATGCTACATTCTAGAGACACATATCATGTGCTATAGGTCCTCAATCTTGTGAGTAAATAGCTGGAGTTAGGGACTGCTAGGATGATCTTCACACTGAAGTTTTGAGTTTTCCAGATTGGGAAGTGGGGTATACAAGTTGAGGCTCTTTCTTACCCATCCACTTGATTTTATTATGTGTTTTCTTCTTACATTTTTCATCTAACTCCTTCCTCTTTTAATTAAAAAAATTTATTTATTTTCTACCAGAGTTCTGCTCAGCTGTGGCTTGTGATATTGTGGGGGGATTGAACTTGTAACTTTGGAGCTTCAGGCATGAGTCTCTTTGCGTAACCATTATGCCATCTATCTCCCCCCAAATCCTCAACCTCCTCCCTCTGCTTAAAGTTTTGTTCAAAATAGTATTGATTTATAACATTATTTAGTTTCTAAACAGTCTTTTAAGTCTGTATATATTACCTTTTGCTCAGTATCACACACCTGATTTCTCCCTGTCATTATATAGTTGAAGCAACAGCTGAAAATAATTAATTGAAATAAAATACTCTTTATTTTTCTTTTATTTTAAAAAAGATTTATTTCTAAGATAGAAAATCAGAGCATCAGTCTGGCACATGCTATGCCAGGATTGAATTTAGGAGCTCATGCTTGAGGGTCTAATAAGTACTTTATCCACTGTACCAACTCCCTGGCCAATTTTCTGTTACTTTTCGGGACATTTAAAAATTAGCTTAAATTTAGTTTGTTTTGCTTGTTTTAATAAAAACAAATGTAGTCACAACCTTTATTCTTATCTCATGTTAACACATTGATAACACTATTAATATGTAGTAAGAGAATTTCAAAGAGATTTGATTCCTGTAGAAGCAGAGGTCTGGGATAGAATTTTTCTTTTAGGCCTTATGTTTGAACCTAATCAGACTCTTGTTCTCCAAATTATTGGCCTTATCTATTCTAACATGATAAGTGCAGAGGCTGGGAGCTGAGAAGCACTGGCCCTACATGGGATCACCATAGATGACACAAGGGCAGCTCCACAGAAGGAGGAGTAGTGCTGTAGTGTTTCTCTTATCTCTCTCTATCTCTTCCTTCTCTCTCTAAGAAATAAGTAATGGAAAATTTAAAATCGAACTGGTGAGACTTCTCAGTGATGTCATAAACAAGTCTCTAAATTCATCCTTTGGCACTAATTAAAAAATAATAATAATAGGAACTGGGCAGTAGCATTTGCAGAACAGCACACATTTTACAATGTTTGAAGACCTGGGTTCAGGCTCCCAGTCCACACCTGTAGGGGGCAAAAGCTATGAAGCAATGTAGCAGCTTTCTCTCTCTCTCTCTCTCTCTCTCTCTCTCTCTCTCTCTCTCTCTATATATATATATATATATATATATATATATATATATATATATCCAGTAAATAAACAAAAATATAGAAAAACAATAAAAAGTGAGTGTTGCTATTTGCATTCACAAATACAAGTCTTTCCTGACAGAATCTGAGGTCTTCCCTATTGTGCTATAATGATGGTCATGGATTGTTCAGATAACAAAACCAGGGAGTCGGGTGGTAAAGCAGCAGTTAAGCGCATGTGGCACAAAGTGCAAGGACCGGCATAAGTATCCTGGTTCAAGCCTCCGGCTCTCCACCTGCAGGGGTGTCACTTCACAGGCGATAGAGCAGGTCTGCAAGTGTCTATCTTTCTCTCCCCCTCTGTCTTCCCCATCTCTCTCCACTTCTCTCTGTTCTATCCAACAATGACGACATCAATGGCAACAACAATAATAACTACAACAATAAAACAACAAGGGCAACACAAAGGGAAAATGAATAAATAAATATTAAAAAAAAACAAGAATAAGAATACCAAAACCTGCAACTAGGATGGTATCTTAGTGGTTAGAGTGCAGGATATGAGGCATCAGATTTGATCCTCAGTATTGCATCTGCTGGAATAGTGATCTGGGGTTCTTTCTCTCATGAAGTAAATAAAAAAGAAAAATTTAAAAGCCTAGACTTAAAAAAGAAAGAATATCAAAGCTTGCTCTGCTTTGGACTTAGACTTTCATTTAGTCTTGATAATAGGTGACTAGCTTTTTGTCATAGATCAAGTGTCAGAGGTCTGTATATTGACAGCAAAGTATCTACAGAAGAAATTTACTTGAATTACCAGATAATTGCACAACCTTTGTCTGTCTCTGATTGTGCGGTTGTCAGCCACTCTTTATTTATTAAACTTTTATTAATGATTTAATAATGATTAACAAGATTGTAAGATAACGGGAGTATAATTCCATACACTTGGCACCACCAGAGTTCTAGTCCCACCCCCTCCATTGGAAGCTTCGCTATTCTTTATTCCTCTGGGAGTATGGACCAAGAGGTTCCCCCCCCACACACCCCAGAGTTATCGCTGGAGCTTGGTGCCTGCACTATGCACTACTTCTGTGGCCATTTTATTTTCAATTTTTTTTTTTGGAATAGAATAGAGAGAAGTTGAGAGAAGAGGGGAAGATAGAAAGGGAGAGAGAAAGAAAGATAGACACCTGAAGACCTGCTTCACCACTTACAAAGCACTCCCCTGCAGGTGGGGAGCTGAGGGCTTGAACTGAGATCCTTGCCCATGTCCTTGTGCTTTGTACTATGTGCTCTTAACCAGGTGTACCACCGCTCAGCCCCCTGGACCAAGATTCTTTATGGGGTGCAGAAGGTGGGAGTTCTGGCTTCTGTAATTACTTATTTGCTACATGGACATTGACAGGTTTATTCATACCCCTATCCTGTTTTTATCTTTCCCTAGTGGGGTAGGGGTCCAGAAAGGTGAAGCTTCAGCCAAAGTGTCAGCTTCTTTTTAAAGGTAGTCTTTTCTGTGCCAGGTCTCTCTCCACTAGATGGTGCTAATATTTCTTTTGTGGCTCCAGGGCTGGGGTAATAAAAGGTGAATTGTTGGGGGCACCAGGTGGTGGTGTACCTGGTTAAGCACACACATGACAGTGTGCAAGGACCCAGGTCCAAGTCCCTGGTCCTCACCTGCAGGAGAAAAAGTTTCACAAGTGTGAAGCAGGGCTGGAGGTGTCCCTCTGTGTCTTTCCCTCTCTTACCTCTTCCTCCTCAATTTTTCTCTCTCTACCAGTAATAAAAAAATAAGTAAATTCTTTTCTAAATGGTGGTTTCCTCAGTAAATGCTTAGGTGCAGACCCTGCTGTTGGGGTTGGGTACAGTCATTGTTGCATTCAGTTCACTTGGTAGCAACTGAAAGGCCACAGGAGCAAAAGAATCTAAAGAAGTGATTAAGCATGCTAATTCATTCTCACCCCAGTTCAATCACTTACTAGCTTGCTTATTAACTTAGTTGCCCTGTCTATGCCTTATTTTCCTTATCTGTAAAATGTGAATAATACTAGTACCTCCCTCACAGGACTGCAGTTATACGAGCTAAACACTAAAAGCTCTTAGTATTGCATCTGCCTTGACAGTTAGTCATTCATCTCACCCCAAGGAGTTACCATGAAAACCCAAAGAAGGCAGCAAACCATGTCTGAATTGTTAACTGATGTATTTATTTTATTTTATTTTTTTTGCTACCAGGGTTATCACTGGGATTTGGTATCTGTGCTACAAATCCACTGCTCCTATCAGCGATTTTCTTCTTCATTTTGGGATAGAGACAGAGAGAAATTGATAGGAAGGGGGAGATAGATAGAGAAAGACACCTGCAACACTGCTTCACTATTTGTGAAGCTTTCTCCCTGCAGGTTGGGACTATGTGCTTGAATCCAGGTTCTGTATTGCCTGAGGTCTACTGGGTGTAAGTAAGTGGGCCACCCACTTACTCTGAGGGTTCCAGACACATAGAAGCTACTCTTGAATAAATACATTGAACAATCAGGCATAAAGGATGGGCTTTTTGAAAAAGCTGAGTAAATTAAATATGGAATGGCGTGTGTGTGTGTGTGTGTGTGTGTGTGTGTGTGTGTGTGTGTGTGTGTAACAGAGACTTACAAGCTTTCTAGTTTACATAGTTTCTTTTAGATTTCTGTCCTACTCATTTAAAGATGTGTCTTTATAAGGAAGTACAATATTGCAAAGGATGATGTTTCCCCCCATGTATTTTGCTGGAAAGGAAAAGAGTTCCCAGAGACATCTTTTACTCCCTGGGGGTTGACCCTTGGAGGTGGGGGGTGGTGGTGGAACTCATCTCCTGAGGGTATTGAAGCCACTCCTCGTCTGTTCTGCCTTGCTCTTTCTCTCTACATTGAACAAACATCTTGAAGGCAAATGTCAAGACCAGGAATAAGAAGAGCTTAATTTGTCACATCAAGTACAGCTGTGTGTGGAACTGCAATTTGCATTTTAATGTCCTGCTTATTCCAGAAAAGTGGCATTTCACAGATTTCCTGTATTATTCATGAATTTCAAGACTTTGTCATTTAAAAATAAAAGTTCAGGTAATAACCAAAAATAAGGGAAGTCAAACACTGTCAGGCTTTCTTTTTTCCCCCCTTGTCTCATCGTTTTTCCATCCCTTTTTGCATTTCTTAGCTTGTCATTATAGTTTATATTTCAATGTCAGGAATAAATGCACATGGAAATCTTAGACCAGGCATCACATCTGGCTGCCTTACTTGCTTTAAAGTTCCCAAGAGAACATATATGACAAAATAAATAAATAAATAAATAAATAAATAAGTAAATAAAAAATAAGGTTAAGCGCAGGTGGTGCAAAGTGCAGGGACCGGCATAAGGATCCCGGTTTGAGCCCCCGGCTCCCCACCTGCAGGGGAATCTCTTCACAGGCAGTGAAGCAGGACTACAGGTGTCTGTCTTTCTCTCCTCTCTGTCTTCCCCTCCTCTCTCCATTTCTCTTTGTCCTATCTAACAACGATGACATCAATAACAACAACAACAATAACTACAACAACAATGAAAAACAACAAGGGCAACACAAGGGAAAATAAATAAATAAATAAAAATATTTAAAAAAATAAAAAAATTAAGACAGTGACCTGCATGAAGAAGTATGAACAGACAGTCTAGCAGTAGGCAAATGTCACAGGCATTTTGCTACAGTGCTAATACACCCCAGTGGTTAGCCTGCTTCTTGGACCTATGGGCAAATGCTGAGCGAAGATTAGCTGTTAATCTGCCTCCTTTTTCTACATATTGGGTTTTTAATGAAAATGAGGTTGGCTCAGGTCAGAGATAAACTTGGGCATAATGTACTACCTTCTGAAAAATGCCTGGAATGAGCAGTATTGACAATGGAAGCCAGGTGGTGTGAAAGCACTTGGAGAAAGGCTACATCCCCGCGGCCACATAAATTTTGGGGAGCAAGTACACTCCAGGGGCAGCTCCATTCTGATGTGGGGTTGCTTAGCAGGCAGTGCCGGGTGTGCTTTCTGGGGCTCCTGAGAAATGGTGCCAAGGGCCGGATGCATGGATGACTCCATGGATCACTGTACTGCATTCTGGTCACATTCTTTCTCATCAGGCACTGCAGAGCAGTTTGAGGAGCAATAGGAAACATTGGGGGAGCAGAATCAGCACAACCTAAAGGACTAAAGAAGGAAGAATTAATGGGGCTGGGTGGTGGCACAACGTGTTAAGCACACTTAGTACAAAGCACAAGGACCCACCTGTGCAAGGATTCTGGGTCAAGCCCCAAGCTCCCCACCTGCAGGGGTTTTGCTTCACAAGGGGAGCCGGGGGCTCGAACCAGGATCCTTAGTCGGTCCATGCGCTTAGTGCCACCTACGCTTAACCCACTGCACTACCACCCGACTCCCCCAGACTCTGATTTTTATGGAGGAAAGACCTTTCAAAATCTTATGTTTCTAAAACAACAAGGGCAACAAAAGGGAATAAATAAATAAAGATTTTAAAAAAACAAAATCTTATGTTTCTGCAAGATCTTCAACTGGACTATGTCAGATTCAGGTCTGTCTGTGTGATCAAAACCTTTGATATTTCTAATGCCTCTAAGTGACATGTATTAGACAAATGCAGTCTTTTGCCACAGTTTCCTGCATCTTGCACTCATTGATTCACCGAATCACAGTTTACTTCCTGCCTGTCACATCAGCCATCGGACTAGGAGTTAGGCTGAACAATGAAAATCTTGAGTTTTGCCCTAATGCATCTTTGCATTTCTGGGGATCCAAACAAATAAATAGGAAACCATTATCAGGGCAATTGATACTATGATGAGGAGATACTCTGGCAACTCAGAGCAGGGTGTCCAGTGAGACTGTAGTGTTTTCATGGAGTAGACAGCTTCCAAGTTAATAGTTACAGAATGAATATGATTTAGGCTAATGAAAAGTCTGGAGAGTTCTACTCAGAGGAACAGCCTGCTGGTCTAGGATCTTAAGTCTTTCTCAGTGAGTTGAGAGTAGGAATGAGTGATGAGTGAAATAGGCAGTATTAGAACCATATATTCTGGTGCTAAAGTAAAATTCAAGTAAAATTCTTAGCCATTACAAATCCTGAATCAGGATGAGAACCATCAGGCTTTATAGTCACCCTCTTGGAGAATGGGCTGGCCCTACAGAGGACCATGTGGTAGAGAAAGTGAGGCTAGTGCATTTTTTAAAATTTCCTTACACTATATATTTTTTTAAAAATTCATTAGTGATTTAATAATGATTAATAAGATTGTAAGATAATGGGTGCAATTCTATGCAGTTCCCACCACCAGAGTTCTGTGTCCCATTCCCTCCAATGGAAGCTTCCCTATATTCTATCCCTCTGAGAGTATGGACCAAAATTATGAGGTCAGAAGGTGGAAGGTCTAGCTGCTGCAGTTGCCTTTATGCTGGACATGGATGTCGGCAGGTTGACTATTAATAGAGGCTCAGTTGGTGTCACTACTCTACAATAATATTAGGTGAATGTTTATTTTGTTTATTTTTTAAATTTATTTATTCCCTTTTGTTGCCCTTTTTTATTGTTGTAGTTATTGTAATAACAATGCCATTGTTGTTGGATAGGACAGAGAGAAATGGAGAGAGGAGGGGAAGACCGAGAGGAGGAGAGAAAGATAGACACCTGCAGACCTGCTTCACCACCTGTGAAGTGACCCCCCTGCAGGTGGGGAGCTGGGGATTTGAATTTGGATCCTTATGCTGGTCCTTGTGTTTTGCGCCATGTGCATTTAACCTGCTGCGCTACCGCCCGACTCCCTATTTTGTTTATTTTTAATGGAAAAAGTTTAAATTTATTTACTTTGGATAGAGACAGAAAGAAATTGAGAGGGAAGGAAAAAAAAATAACATGGAGGTATTTAGCACACAATACACTGGTTATTACTGGATTTTGCTCAAAGTCCTTTGTGTTTAATTTTAATATAATGAAAGGACTATAGGAGATAGATGGCTGTCTCCTGGGGTGGTGAGCAGTATGATTAGAGAGTTGTATATGTGGTATATTTTATGACAGATAATGTATAAAATGTTATACTATTCCACATCATCTCTAATAGAACTTGTATTAGAGAGAATGTAATTTATCTCTCCTTTGTGTAATTGTGTTACACTTGTCAAGAACAAAAATCTCTAGAAATCTTGCTTGGAGTTACAGAATAAAAACAATAATTATACAGTAACCTTTCTCCTATGGGCAGGCAGAGCTGAAAGAAATTCATGCTAGAAAGCTATAGCTTAATGGAAAACAAGTGAAGAAAATAACAGAAAACTTAGACAGAGGTGTTAGAGGGTCTCCAAAGTATAATCAGAACATCCCAATTATAGGGGCAGATGACAAGGAGAGATTAATTGTAAGTCTGTTATATAATGGGGTGAAGAAACTACAGAGTAAATTTTAATAGCAAAGTTCATGCTATTTCTGGTTGTGTTATGGATCAACTAGATAGTCTTAAAATGCATATAATGCAGGACTTTAAAAACATTCAATAGCATGTTCGCTATATGTAATTTTTATTTTTTGGCTGAGTTTGTAAGGAAGCAAGAGAAATGACTTGAAAGAATGATGTGGATGGGGGTTGGGCTGTAGTGCAGAAAGTTAAGTGCACCTGAAGCAAAGTGCAAGGAGTTGCGTAAGGATCCGGGTTAGAGCCCCAGCTCCCCACCTGCAGGGGAGTCTCTTCACAGGCGGTGAAGCAGGTCTGCATATGTCTGTCTTTCTCTCCCCTTTTCTCTCTCCCCCTCCTCTCTCCATTTCTCTGTGTCCTATCTAACAACGAGTGGCATCAAGGAAAACAATAATAACCACAACAAGGCTACAACAACAAGGGCAACAAAAGGGGAAAATAATGGCCTCCAGGAGCAGTGGATTCATGGTGCAGGCACTGAGTCCCAGCAATAATCCTGAGGGGGAAAAAAAGTGTTCATGAGGGCCAGGCAGTTGTGCATCCGTTTAAGTGCCAGGGTGCGTGCAAGGATCCTTGAATTCATAATGCCACAAGAAGCCTCAGCAATAAACCTGGAAGGAAAAAAAGAAAGAAAGAAAGAAAGAATGATGTGGAAAGGAACTTGTGGTCATGGAAAAAACAAATAGCCAGGCTTGGCCCTCCCCCTTCCCACCTGCAGGGAGTATGTTTCATGGGTGAAGCAGGTCTGCAGGTGTCTTTCTCTCTCTCCGTTGCTGTCTCTATCCTCTCTCAATTTCTCTAATTTTATCTAATAAAATAGAAGAAATAGGAAATAGGAAAGAAAAAAATACAAAAGGAAAAAATGGTTGCCAGGAGTAGTGGAGCGGTGGATTCTTAGTACTGGCATTGAGCACCTCAGCAATAGTTAACACTGGCAGCAATAAAGGAACGGCGATCAGTCTCAAGGGGAAACTAGAATAGAACTAGAGGTTCGTGCTTCTTTCTAGAGTTCAGCCTGATTCAGCCTAATCAACTCTAGCAGAGAGTGAGACCCTTGTCTGGAGCTAAGTGTCCATAGTAAAGAACATAACCAAGGGAGTCAGTTTTTGAGTCAGGTGGAGATGCTGGCTGGACTGTTGCCTGTAGTCAAGTCTGACTACAGGCGAGGTTATACCAAAAACATTGTAGGCATTAACAAATAGATTACTGATTCTGAAGCAGAAAATACCACACAGAAATATCTCTTTAAGTTGATGAAGGCGGGCAGTTAATTCAGTTTCTCTGCTTATGAGAAAATGAAAAAAGAGGACTTACTATGTAACAAGACAAAGTATTTGAATTAATGATATTTAAATTAGATTTTTTTTTTTCTGGTAGAAACACATGCAGTATTTTCTAGGAAAGCTAAAGTAGTTACTTTCCCAGATTCTTATCTTCAGTTAAAAGATTAGTTATTCTGTTGTGTTGATTACATATTAGCCTTCTGGTGTTTTCTTGATTCTGTGTATAACATACATGGATTTCAGATTTTTTTTTTCCAGTGAAGAATATCTTAAAGGCTCTTTTCTTTTTTGAAAGATATATTTGAAAGCAAATATCTGAAGTGATTGTAGTGGCTCATTTATTAGGGACTTGATTTAAATTTCTTATTCTCACTATTGAGCTAGGATACAAGTGAGGCACATTTACATACTGATGAGATATAGTCAGTAAATATAAGGAAGATAAAATGCAATTTGTAAAATATGTAGAGTATGATTTCACATGAAAAGATTATATAGTGTGGTCTGGGAGGTGGCACAGTGGATAAAATGTTGACTGATCCTGGGTCCATACTCCCAGAGGGATAAAGAATGAGAAAGCTATCTAGAGAGGGAATTGGATACAGAGTTCTGGTGGTGGGAATTATGTGGGGTTGTACTGTACCCCTCTTATTGTATGGTCTTGTCAATGTTTCCTTTTTATAAATAATAAAAAAAAAAGTTAGCTTGTAGGAGTGAAATATATGACCCACAGCAAAAACAGTGAATAATATAAAATGGCATAAATTTAAAAGTGACTGCTTCCTTTCCCATTTCAGTTCCTAATCTTAATATCACTATCACAAGCAATATTGTAAATATAAATGTCACCATATGATCTTTTTAATATTCTATTTATTTATTAATGAGAGGGCTAGGAGGAGAGAGAGAAAGAACCAGACATCACTCTGGCACATGTGCTGCTGAGGACTGAACTTGGGACTTAATGCTTGAGAGTCCAACACTTTTTTTTTTTCTTTTTCCTCTTTAATTTTGTTGAAAGAAAAATATATTTATCCTTCCTTTTGCTGAGATAATCTTTCCTCTTTTTTAATTTTTATTCTTTTACTTTTGTTGCCCTTGTTGTTTTATTGTTGTTGTGGTTATTATTGTTGTTGTTGGATGGGACAGAGAGAAATAGAGAGAGGAAGGGAAGACAAAGAGGGGGAAAGAAAGATAGACACCTGCAGACCTGCTTCACCACTAGTGTAGTGACCCCCCTGCAGGTGGGGAGCCTAGGGCTCTAACCGCAATCCTTTTTTTGCTGGTCCTTGAGCTTCATGTCAAGTGAGCTTAACCTGCTGTGCTTCCGCTCAACCTCCTGTTCTTTGCTTTTTCTTTTCTTTTTCTTTTTTTAAGAATTTATTTTTTAAGATTTTATTTATTCATTCATGAGAAAGAGGAGGAGAGAGAGAAAGAACCAGACAACACTCTGGTATGTGTGCTGCCAGGGATTGAACTGGGGACCTCACGCTTGAGAGCCCAGTGCTTTAGCCACTACACCACCTCCTGGACCACTCTTTGCTTTTTCTAAACCCATTCTTTTATTTTTCTTGACAAGTTTCTCTTTTGTTTAGGATGTCACCATTTCTAGTTAAAAAGAATTTGCCTCCCTGCCTCTCTTGGTGCCATGGTGATCAGATTACAAAGTTCTGGCCCAAGAAACTGGAAGAAAAAAATGGTAATGAAGTGCCTTTTAGAAAAGTCCTTAGGGGGGCTGGGTGGTGGTGCACCTTGTTAAGCTCACATAATGTGAAGCACAAGGACCCACATAAGGATCCAGGTTTGGGCCTTTGTTCCCCACCTGCAGGGGGATGACTCACGAGTTGGTGAAGCATGTGTCTATCTTTCTCTCTCCCTCTCTATCTCTTCCTCCCTTCTCAATTTCTCTCTGTCCTGTACAATAAAATGGAAAAAAATGGCCACCAGGAGCAGTGGATTTGTAGTGCCTGCACCAAGCTTCAGGAGTTACCCAGAAGGCAAAAAAAAAAAAAAAAATCCTTAAAATGGGGAAGCATGCTGGCTTTCTCTCTCTCTCTCTCTCTCTCTCTCAGTCAATGTCAATATCAGTATTACTATGTTGGTTTCTGAGACTGCTGTTACTATAGGCAAACTTCCAGTTCCACATTTCTCCAAGATGTAGCATGGGGACTCCTAATCCACAGAGGTAAACAAACCCCTATTTGGTTGAGTAACTTTGGTGAGGTTATTATATTCAGTCCAAAACATTCCCAATGGGTTCACCCTCACTTACTCTACAAATCAATAATTGCTTTCATTTGCCATCCCCTAGTGAATTCTGGCCAGATCTCAGCTAAACTGAGACCTTAAATAATTGGATTTTCTTTCCATTGTATCACTGTACATGGATAGATATATTCAGAATAATAACACTGAGACTATAAAATTTCTGGAATCACTAAGGAAAATTCTGTTGTAGTCAGTTGTAGTACGTATTTGCTTAGTATATTAGAAAAAGATTTTTCACATTAAGGAACAACCAATAACTGTAGACTTCAATTAACAAAACCATGTTATTTTCTGGTTAACCAACAGTATTTATTTATTATTTTTTCCTAAGATTTTATTTATTTATTAATGAGAAAGATAGAGAGAGAGAGAGAGAGAGAGAGAGAGAGAGGGAGAGTAAGAACCAGATATCTCTCAGGTACATGTGCTGGGAGGCTTAGGAGCAAAAATCTTTTGTATAATCACTGTGCTATCCCATTCAATCTTTAAAAGATGATTAAAAAATAATAAAAGTCTGTGGGGCTGGGTGGTGCTGCACCTGGTTGAGCAAATGTTACAATTGTGCAAGGACCCAGGTTCAAGTTCCCAGTCCCTACCTGTAAGGGGGCAGGCTTTGCGAGTGATAAAGCAGTGCTGAAGGTGTCTCTCTGCTTTTCTTTCTCTCTACCTTCCCCTTCCCTCTCTATTTCTGGCTGTTTCTATCCCATAAATAAAGGTAATTAAAAAATATATATATCCATTTAAAAAATAATAGAATTCTCCTCGTGGCCTAGTTGGTTCCATTGGTTTGATTCTTGACCATTTTATAGATTTATCACTTACATCAGCCCTTCTAGATCATCCCACACTAGCCATGCCGACCCTTTGGTAGATTTTTTTTTTCTGTATTCTTTTAACCTCTGTAAAGTTTATAAAAATTACTCCTGTAACTAAATTAAAGTTAGGTCATAAACTTAGAGAAAAAATTAGCTAAGCTTCCCATCTTTTTTAAAATTAAGGAAATTTATCCAGTTAATTAAAGAATACAAAGATTTCCAACATTCTTTTACAAATAAGTGTTCTGAAATAGAGCTACCCAATCTACATATACTCGAATGTGCATTTGGATTCAAATGTTTTTGTTTCTTTTTTTAAATTTTTAAATTTTATTTCCTTTTTTAAAAAATCTTTTAAAATATTTATTTCCTTTTTGTTGCTCTTTTTTATTATTGTTGTAGTTATTATTGTTGTTGTTATTGATGTCATCATTGTTGGATAGGACAGAGAGAAATGGAGAGAGGAGGGGAAGACAGAGAGGGGGAGAGAAAGAGAGACACCTGCAGACCTGCAGGTGGGGAGCCAGGGCTCGAACTGGCATCTTTATGTGGATCCTTGCGGATCCTTGTGCTTTGTGCCACATGCACTTAACTTGATGCACTACCGCTGGGTGCCCTGGCAGATTTTTTAAAAACATGATTATGTGCTCCTCTGATGGCCTTCGTATGTACAGTTCACTTTCTGTGGATCTTCATGTGTCTCACTCTCTCCTCCCAGAGCTGCACTTTGATGGGTTTCCTCTCAACTCCATATGTCATTTTGCCCCACAATCCTTCCTCACATAGTTTCTTAAACTTTCGAGTTCATTTACACAGCAGTTTGGGGAAGTATCAAGAGAGTAATATGCATGAATTGCAGGAAGCCCCAGGTTTAATCATTTGTACTACGTATTTCCAAGTGGTACTCTGGTCTCTATCTCTTCTCTCGCTCCTTACATAAGTAAATAAATATTTAAAAAAAGATAAAGTAAAAATCTACACAGCACTCAACTGAATTGCCTGAATAAGGTGTGTTTATTTCCTAACCTTTACCACTACTCAGTCTCTATGGTGTAGAACATAGGAGGTTCTCAATAAATCTTTGTCAAACTGAATGAATGAAGCAATTTTAAGTGAAGCAACTGGAAAAGGAGAATAAAAGTTTAGAAGGAAAAACACCAGCATATCAATAAAGCTTTTATTCTGAGTGATAAGATTAAGGATGATTTTGATTTTTTTTCCCTGTTATCTTTCCAACAGCAGGTGCCAGACCATTGCTTCAAGTCCCTGTAACACCTGATGCCAGAGCTGATCCTCTCTCTTATCCTTTCTATCTCATAATGAATGAATAGATGTTTATTTTTTTCCCAACTCCAGTATCACTTTATTGAGGACAAATCGATTTATATGATTGTTATTGACACAAGGGTATGTTTTTTAACCTCCTTTTTATTTTACCTTTTCATCATTAGTAGTTTATTAGTGATTTACAGTGTTATAAAATAACAGTAATCCCAAATCACACACATTGCCCAACTTCTGTGACCCCACCCCAATGATAACCACCATTGCGAAGTCTTAGAGATGGATGAGTTTCCTTGAAAACTCATGTGGGGAAAGCTTCAGGAGTGGTGAAGCAGGGCTGCAGGGGTCTCTCTGTCACTTTCCCTCTTTATCTCCCCCTCTCTTCTCCATTTCTCTCTGTCTCTAGCCAATAATAAATAAATTAAATAAAATTATTTTAGTAAGAGAATTCATGTGTTTCAGTTCTCAGTATTCTACATAAGAGTGAAAACATTCAGTGGTAGTCTTTTCCCTCCTTACTTCACTAAGCATAATCACTCACAGCTCCATTTATTTTGTCCTGAAGGCAACGATATTGTCTTGTTTAATTGCAGAACAGTATTCCAGAGAATATATATCTCTTAACTTCTCTACCTGGTCATGTGTTGATAACATTTAGGTTACTTCTATATTTTGGCTATTGTGAATAATGTAGGTATGTACTATAGTATAAATTGTATGGTAAACTGAAGTTGGGGAGCATGGACACTACTATTTTTCTTCTTTTTCCTCAGAAGTGCTTTGGCTGATTGTGTTATTTTATGGAACCACATGAAATTTTGTGCCAATTGTTCAATATCCTTGAAATATGCCCTTAGATTTTGATAGGGATTGTGTTAAATCTATAGATTATTTTTGGTAGGATCACCATTTTTATATTTATTCTTTCAGTCTATGAACAAGGAATGCTCTTCTCTTTCTTTGTGTTACCCTCTCTTTGAAGTGTCCTATGATTTGATTGGAAAGATCTTTCACCTCTTTGTCAGAAACATTTCTAGGTATTTTATCTTTTTGAATTCGATTGTAGATGAAATTGCTTCAGTTCCCTTTTCTCTTGACACATCACACATATATATAAATGCCATGGATTTGTCAATCAAGACTAAATTTTTAAAAAGATAGTTTTGAGGGGCCTGGTAGCACAGTGGGTTAAGCACACATGGTGCAAAGTGCCATGACCGGAGCAAGGATCCTGGTTTGAGCTCCTGGCTCCCTACCTGCAAGGAGGGCTGTCCTACAAGCAGTGAAACAGGTCTGCAGGTGTTTATCTTTCTTTCTTTCTCCCTCTCTGTCTTCCTCATCTCTCGATTTCTCTCTGTCCTGTACAACAACAGCAATGTGAGAAAAATCATCAGAGGAACCCCCCCCATCTTCACAGTTACAGATAAACTTTGTCTCATGAAGAAAAATCAGAATAGCTATAAGTAAATCACCTGTATCAATAATTACCCTATGCATGAATGATTGACTATCGTTTGATTGCAATAATCTGTCCATTTCTGTCCTATTACTTCCTATCTCATTGCACAAATGTGGCAGATACTTTTCTATGACCTTTTTGAATGTGGTCTCTGTTTTCTTTTTCTTTCACTTCTCTCTCAGAAATTCCTGTAACTGTCGCATTTGCCTTTCAGTGGACACTCCTGTTACACAAGAATTACTTCATTTTTTTCCCTAAATCTTTCTTCTTCATAATGTTTTTCAGATGTGAGTTCATTGTATTATCTATACCAAATATTCTTTCTGCTACATGATTAAGACTACTTCTTAGACCCACTACCTGAGTTTGCAGCATGTAATGTGTTTTTCACATCTTTAAACAGTTTGGAGTTTTTCGTTCATGCTTCCTAACTCCTTTGTGAACTCTGGTGTTTTTCTTTTGTGTTTTATGTTTTTTTTTTTCTCTTTTTATTTATTTTTTCCTCCAAGGTTATTGCTGGGCTTGGTGCCTGCACCATGAATCCACTGCTCCTGGAGGCCATTTTTTTCCCCTTTTGTTGCCCTTGTTGTTGTAGCCTCGTTGTGTTTATTATTATTGCCATTCTTGCTGTTGTTCGTTGTTGGACAGGGCAGAGAGAAATGGAGAGAGGAGGGGAAGACAGAGAGGGGGAGAGAAAGATAGACACCTGCAGACCTGCTTCACCGCCTGTGAAGCAACTCCCCTGCAGGTGGGGAGCCGGGGGCTCGAACCGGGATCCTTATAATGGTCCTTGCGCTTTGCGCCACATGTGCGTAACCCACTGCGCCACCGCCCAACCCCCTTCTTTTGTGTTTTCTAACTTATAGTTCTTTTCCTTTTTTAAAAAAATTATCTTTATTTATTGGGTAGAGACAGCCAGAAATTGAGAGGGGAGGGGAGATAGATAGGAAGAGAGACACCTGCAGTACTGCATTACCACTTGAGAAGCTTTGCCCTGCAGGTGGGGACTAGAGACTTGAACCTGGGACCTTGTGCATTGTAACATGTGCGCTCAACCAGGTGTGCCGCGAACCGGCCCCGTTCTTTTCCTTTTTAATTCTCTACTGAAATAATCTTTGATTTTTGAATATCTTTTTTCTGTGTGAAGTTTAGGTTCTTGAAGGATTACCTGTTTAATGCCCTTCCTTTCATAAATTCTCCAATTCTTTATATTCTTGGAGCTCCTCTGAATCCTTTCATCCTGTAAGGTTTCTCATGATTGCTGCTGAATTTTGACATTGTCCCTGCTTTGTGTATTTAGCATGCTTTCTGTTGTTGAGCCAGAAGGTGGTGCTCTAACTGTAGTGGTAAATTTCCCTTTGTGTATTTTTGTATTTTCAGGATAAAAGTGGTGCTGAGGCAGGGGTATATTTCCAGTTTGTGATATAGTTGTGTTTAAGTCGGCCTGGTATTCTTTGTGTTTTCAGTTTGCACCTAGACTTCAGAGGACTAGATGTGTGAGAGCTGTTTTTTCTTATGTGTGTTTAAAGAGCCAAGGCTTAATTGTTCCAGTCAGCTGTTCAAGCCATCTGCTTAATCTCCTATGAATCTACCTTGAGATAGTCACAGACCACACAGCTTCTCAGCTGGGTTATTTCTCTGCCAGTTTGGTGAGTCCTTGCAAGCAGTTTAGTGTTCTGATATTCCTGAAGTTGGAGTTCAGAGTTTAATAGTTCAGAGTTCAGAGACTCCCTGTTTTCCCATGACAGGCTTTGTGCTCCATTGTGGCCATCAAGATATATATATATTTTACCAGAGCACTTATCAGCTCTGGCTTGTGGTGGTGCCTGGGTATTGAACCTGGGACTTTGGAGTCTCAGACATGAGTCTCTTTGCATAACTATTATGCTGTCTACCACCAACCAAGAATACATTCTTGTATATCCTGAAGATGCTAGCATTCTTGGCTTCTTCCATACTGTGTTTCTCCTCTTCATCCCTTGCTCCCTAGTCACAAGCACAAGCACTCACCTGAGGTTAAATGTGTTTCTTCAGAATTAGCTGCTGTAATTTGAGATTTGCTGTGCTCCTTTATTGTTTTTCTTATTGTTTTAAGGAATGATTGCATATACACTGCTACTCCATGGCCACAGCTCTGGAAGTCTCCTATAAGGAAACATCTTCAATGTCCCCAAGACAGCTATCAGTACATTTTACCCTCAACAAAGCCATTATGTTGTTTCACCATAGAAACAATAAAGAAATCTTAAAATATGTCTTACTTAGTTTCTGCGCCAGTCATGGTAATATGTTACCAAAATTACTTGTATTTTGATCTGGTATTGTTTTATGAATTGTTATGTGACCAAGTTCTGGTGAGCTGTGAATAGAAGAGTGTTGAGATGACAATATGAAAGAGGCTGCATTGCTGAGATAGATAGTTTGTGTAATGATTAGACTGGTAGCAGTCATGTTATGTTCATGGAGCTGCTAGGCTCAAACAGTGAGAATGGCAGAGTGAAAGCTAGAAATGAAATGAATGATGTTGTTGATGATGTTGGACTGACGAATGATCTATCTTGAAGCTATCCTATGTTGTGACTTTCTGTTTGGGAGATCAGTCATTATCATCGTTTAATTCATTTTCAGCTGTGCTTTCTAAGTAAAAAAATTCCAGTTAAATCTCTTTAACTGATGGTGTATTTTTAAAAAATTCAAGAAAATTATAAACCTGTCAGAATGCAAAAATTATAATAAAAGACAATACATTTTATTAGTGATTTAATAATTATTAACAAGATTATAAGATAACAATGGTACAATTCTACACAGTTCCCATGTCCCACCAGATTTCTGTGTCTCACCCCTTCCATTGGAAGCATCCTGTTCATTATCCCTCTGGGAGTATGGACCAGAATTCTTTATAGAGTGCAGAAGGTGAAGATCTGACTTCTGTAACTGCTTCTCCACTGGATAAGGATGTTGGCAGGTCGATCCATACTCCCAACCTGTTTCTATCTTTTCCATAGTGGGGCAGGGCTTTGGAGAGATGAGGTTCTAGAACACACTGGTGAGGTCATCTGCCCAGGGAGGTCAAGATGGTGTCATACTAGCATCTGCAACTTGGTGACTGAAAGGTGGTAAGATATAAAGCAAATTTTCAATAAACAGGAACTCAAATATAGGAATAGAGCAAATGAAACTAGGAGATTTTTTTGTGGGGAGATGCTAGGAAGTCTATTTTTGGTATGTTTCATGTGGCCCATGACTTTAGTTATTCTTGCCTTAGCCCAACAGCTAACATGCAGGTGGGTTAAAAGTATTGTCTGGGAAGATGGTGTGAGAGTTGAGAATAGAACTAGAAATCTGGACTAGGGCAGAGAGTAGCTCTCAAATATGAGGAAAGTAATGAGATGATAATGTAGAATACTATTTTCCCAAGGAAAGACAAGCATATTAAATGAGCACAAAATGAGTGCAAAATGCTCATTTTGAAGAGCAACTACAAAAAAATTGAATGTATTCTTTGAATTATCAATATAATTTCTAATCTTGAATTATAAGTGCAACAAATAGTGGAAAAGCTACTATCCTTTTTATGTTATCTATGCTGACTCAGACATATATCCTGTGTTCATTTCTTCTGTTATATTATTAAGAAGATAACTGACAACATCTATTGAAGTCAAGGAAGATATCTGAAATAACTATTATTTTTGTCTGGGAGACTATCCCTCCCCTTAGACTTGTCAATGTGTTTTGATTTCTGTGGCTTCCCCTCCTGTCTGAGGTGGTAGGTAAGAAGGCATTGCGTTTTCCTGATCTGCACAAGAGCGACAGTAGTAGGCATATGAAACAACCAGAACCAACACAAAGTTGTAAAACTTTTTAAGAGTTTGTTTGTAAGAGTCGATTACTTTTGTTCAGACTAAATCTTGACAAATAGAATCTGGAGCTCTTGGTAGCTGTATTGCTTGAGAAGTCACATTCTGTATAACTGTGTTGAATTGGAGTATTAAGATGAGGGCTAGAACAATTTGTAATAGCCAAAACCTGGAAGCAACCCAGATGTCCAACAACAGATGAGTGGTTGAGCAAGTTGTGGTATATATACACAATGGAATACTACTCAGCTATTACAAATGGTGACATCACTGTTTTCAGCTGATCTTGGGTGGACCTTGAAAAATTCATGTTAGTGGTCCGAGAGGTGGCACAGTGGATAAGGCATCGGACTCTCAAGCATGAGATCCTGAGTTTAATCCCTGGCAGCACATGTAGCAGAGTGATGTCTGATTCTTTTTCTCTCTTCTCCTATCTTTCTCATTAATAAATAAATAAAGTCTTTAAAAAAAGAGAAAAATCCATGTTACATGAAATAAGTCAGAAACAGAAAGATGAATATGGGATGACCTACTCTCAGGCAGAAGTTGAAAAACAAGATCAGAAGAGAAAACACAAGTAAAACCTGAACTGGAATTGGTGTATTGCACCCAAGTAAAAGACTCTGGGATTGGTGGTGGCAGTGGTGGTGGCTGTGGGGAGAATACAGATCCAAAAAGGAGGACCTAGTGGAGGTTGTACTGTTATATGGAAAACTGGGAAATGTTATGCATTTACAAACTATTGTATTTACTGTTGAATGTAAAACATTAATTCCCCAATAAGGAAATTAAAAAAGAAAAGATGAGAGCTAGAGGGAACCCATATTCTGGTAGCATAATTTCAGCCTGACACAGCACTTCAGGAGTACATCAGCAGTAGATCTCATGCCTTCTGTGTGCAAAGTCCTGGGTTTAATCCTTGGTACCACATGAGAGTACCATGGATACCAAGAACCCAAACAGGTGCAACTTCATGGATGGTATAGCATGATGTCTTTGTTGTCTTTCTCTCCTCAATCTTTTTGTCTCTAAAAATAATAGAATAAGGGGGTTGGGCGGTAGTGCAGTGGGTTAAGCGCACGTGGTGCAAAGCGCAGGGACTAGTGGAAGGATCCCGGTTTGAGTCCCGGCTCCCCACCTACAGGGAAGTCGCTTCACAGGCAGTGAAGCAGGTCTGCAGGTGTCTGTCTTTCTCTCCCCCTTTCTGTCTTCCCCTCCATTCTCCATTTCTCTCTGTCCTATCTAACAACGAATGACATCAACAATAACAATAATAACCACAACAAGGGCAACAAAAGGTGGGGAAAGATGGCCTCCAGTAACAGTGGATTCATAGTGCAGGCACTGAGCCCCAGCAATAACCCTGGAGACAAAAAAAAAAAAAAAAACAGAATAAATATTGACCTGGGGTGGTAGTTCAGGAATATCACACATGTACGAGGCCCTGGATTGATTCCTGATAACCACATTAAAAAAATAAAATTATGCCTGAAACATATCAACTTTAAAAAAAATTATTAGTAAGGCATTAACATTTGCCTTTTTGCTTACTCTTGTTTGAGTGGAGGGTTCTGTTACCTTCAGGGGAAGTACTTAACCAAATAGAAGGTATGAAAAGTTAAAGCATGTTTGCATCCATTTATGTAATTATCCTATAGCTTAGTTGAGAACTATTCTCAGCTGCTCTAAAAGAATTACAACCATGTGTAGGGATTCACTGAAACATGAGTTTGCCATCAACTTAATGTAGAAACTTTAAGCATTTGGGATTGTTTTATGGTGTAAATAGCAGGTTGCTTTGAGCAGTTGTGATTTCACTCCCAATCTACAAGTTTAACCCAAAGCTAAGGATACTTGAAATAGTAATTTCTTTTTTTTTCTTTTAAGAAAGGATTAATTAACAAAACCATAGGGTAGGATGGATACAACTCCACACAATTCCCACCACCCAATCTCCATATCCCATCCTCTCCCCGATAGCTTTCCCATTCTCTATCCCTCTGGGAGCATGGACCCAGGGTCATTGTGGGTTGCAGAAGGTAGAAGGTCTGGCTTCTGTAATTGCTTCCCCACTGAACATGGACGTTGACTGGTCGGTCCATACTCCCAGTCTGCCTCTCTCTTTCCCTAGTAGGGTGGGTCTCTGGGGAAGCGGAGCTCTAGGACATATTGGTGGGGTCTTCAGTCCAGGGAAGCCTGGCCGGCATCCTGATGACATCTGGAACCTGGTGACTGAGTAATGAAGCTGAAGGGTTGTCATTCCACACGTGAAGTCTCTGGACACAGTCTGAAGTGAAGCATGTTGAGGTGGCAATCGTTGCGTTGGTTAGGTTGTGATCGGCAGATGCAATATTATTTGATATGGATTAGGAGAGGCATATGGGAAAGTGGGCCCTATCCAAGGGTTCCAGGACTGGGGGAAGGAGAGGCTCTATAGTGGAGATGTGAGGTTCCTGCTGTCTTAGGGTTCGAAAAGACAATGGATAGTTAATGTTATCGTCACATTAATTGGTAATTGGGTTAACTTTGAAAAGTCCTTTTGTTAGGGTTTGCTGTACAGTACCCAGTATCTTGTATATA
This sequence comes from Erinaceus europaeus, assembly GCF_950295315.1. Lineage (NCBI taxonomy): Eukaryota > Metazoa > Chordata > Mammalia > Eulipotyphla > Erinaceidae > Erinaceus > Erinaceus europaeus. The sequence goes on along the minus strand of NC_080162.1, from coordinate 101,102,675 downwards.
GCTGTGCTATTGGTTGCTTCTGATCTACTTGGTCTAGGCTTTTGAGAGAGTCTGCATATCAATTACACAGCCTATATATTGAAAAGATTCAGTTTGTGTTTTGAAAAACTTTGAGACATACAATTAATTTTCCCCCTCTCGTATTAATTAACTAGTGATTTATATGACTACATTTTACTAGGAGTGTACATAAACACCGGAATTCCCACCACCAAAAGACTGTGACCCATCCCTCCCACCCACTCCCACCCCCCACTGGCCCAGGAAGCTGCATGTCTACCCCTCACCACAGGGATTTTACTTTGGTGCCCTACTTACATTTTGGTCAGGTCCTGCTTTTAGTTTCCCTTTCAGATCTTCTTACTCAACTTCTGTTGACGAGTGGGATCATCCCATACTCATCTTTATCTTTCTGACTTAGCTCACTTAACATAATTCCTTCTAGCTCTGTCCAAGATGGGTCGGAGAAGGTGGGTTCATTGTTCTTGATAGCTGCATAGTATTCCATTGTGTATATATACCACAGCTTTCTCAGCCACTCATCTGTTGTTGGGCACCTGGGTTGCTTCCAGGTTTTAGCTGTGGGTGTGCATTGTGATTGATGAGATAGAAAATTATGTGTTTGTGAAAAAATGTTTTAGAAAAATCTATGTTTGAAATTCAGTTTTGAGATCTGTTTCTTACACAACATTAGGAGAACAAGTTAACTATTTGATCCTCAACTTTTTCATTTGCAAAATGGGGATTAAACCTACCATATATGGTCATAGGGAATGGATCCAGCACTATGTATAAGCACTTACCACAAAGGCTGGCATGTTGTGTGCTAAGTTGCTCAGTTAATACTAGTTAGTATTATTCAAATGCTGCAAAAGAATAAATACAGTTATTTTTTGCACTTATGCTGATTATTATTTTTTTAAATTAAGAGCCTGCTAGTTTATTTTCTGAAGCAGAATACAAGCAAAGTCAGACTTTGCTAAGTGAAACTTAGAGCACACTGTATTCTATAGTACAATATGGGTAGCAACTAGTTTATAGATAGATAACATGGCTTTCATATTGACCAGACAATTTTCTTTTTCTTTTCTTTCTTTTTTTTTTTAAGTTTTTATTTATAAAAGGGAAACACTGACTAAACCATAGGATAAGAGGGGTACAACTTCACACAATTTCCACCACTAGAACTCTGTATCCCATCCCCTCCCAAGATAATCCTCTGGGACCCAAGGTCATTGTGGAATGCAAAAGGTGGAAGGTCTGGCTTCTGTAATTGCTTTCCTGCTGAACATGGGTGTTGACAGGTCAATCCATACTCCCAGCCTGTCTCTCTCTTTCCCTACTGGGGAAGGGCTCTGGGACAGCAGAGCTCCAGGACATATTGGTGGGGTTATCTGTCCAGGGAAGTCTGGTCGGCATCATGCTAGCATCTGGAACCTGGTGGTTGACAAGAGAGTTAACATACAAAGCCAAACAAATTGTTGACCAATCATGGACCTAAAGGCTGGAATAGTGCAGATGAAGAGAGTGTGTGTGTGTGTGTGGGGGGGTCCTCCATTTTGTAGATAGCTAGTAGGCATATTTTAGTTATATTCCAAAGGGCCTGTGGCTATACTAGTTTTTTGTTTGTTTGTTTTTTCTTTTTTCTTTTTCCCTTGAGCCTAAAATTTGATATGCAGGTGGATCTAAGTTATTATCTGGGGAGATGATGTCATGGTTGGAAAGTACAAGAAAGCTGGACCAGGGAAGAGAGTAGCTCCCTAATATGGGAAAGGTGTCTAAATATTGTTGACTGTAAACCCCATTAATTTGATCTGATCTAGGACCCATAGTCAGCTTAGGAGCCTAGATCAGAATGTGAGCTCAGATCTGCGTTGCTCTAGATCTGAGCTCACATTCTGTGGTCTTAAGTAGGAACATTCCATCCTGCCCCAATATCAACCCATCTTCCTCAGGTGTAGCATAGAGTATGTTGTCCATCCTCCCTTCAGAGGGTGGAACATTCTCTACCATTATTGATCCAAGTTGAGGGCAAGGTCCTATGGCTGGGGGGGTGGTGGGGAGGGCACAAAGGGGTCTATTGTTCTGTTCCTGATAGAAATGAGCAGTAACATACTATACAAATGATCCCTGAAAGTATAGTCTTGAGAAAAAAAAAAAAAGAAAGAAATGAGCAGTAACAATGGAGAGAGGGATTTATTCGAGGTCTAGGCCCATCAAGTCTGTTTGAGAATCTCAGGACTCCCCAATTATGGCCCCAGCTGATGGGCTGGTATGATAGTGACTAAATCATAAAGAGTCATCATTAAAGTATGCCAGTCTCTTGCCCTTATTAAGCTTTTGCAATCCTTTCTTTGATGAGGTTAGCTTTGGAATAGTTGAGAGAACTGTAATAGGAAGTAGGTGAGGAGGGTATCTAAGTCTAAGTAGACACTATTTCATTATGAACTTTATACTGACTCACTACAGACTATTGTTTATTTTTGCTTTCAGGTATATATTTTGCCCTAATTTATGGATACACGTGACCTCATGGGATCTGTTCTATATCTAGGTTTTGGGACTTTGTTAGGTAGTGAACCTTCTGGAATGGAATTAGAGAATACTATGAAAGGAAAGGTCTCACCCAAGTAATGAGGGTGAAGGGTTGACATTCCATCCTTGATGTCTTTGGACACAGTCTGAAGTGAAGGATTCTGAGGTGGTACTTGTTGTGTTGATTAGGTTGGGATCAGCGGATGCATTATCATTTGGTATGAATTGAGAGGAGCATGCAGGAAAGTGAGCCCCACCCTAGAGGTTCCAGGACTTGGGAAATAATAGGCTCTATCGAGGAACTGGGAGGTTCCTATTGTCTTAGGGTTTAAAGACAATATATAATTATTGCTATAATCACATTATTTGGCAATTGGGTTAACTTTGAAAAATCCCTTTGTTAAGGTTTGCTGTATCATACACAACATCACCATATTTTATGTCCTTTGACATTATTTGTATATAGCTGTACCACCGGTTGCTTCTGTTCTCCTTGGTCTAAGCTTTTGAGCGAGTCAACATATCAAACACTCAGCCAATGTATTAAAAAGACTCAGTCTGCGATTTAAAAAGTTTGAGACATTCAATCAGTTTCTCCCCTCTCATATTAGTTAAATAGTGATTTAAATGACTACAAGTTAATAGGAGTGTACATAAACACCATTCTCACTACCAAAAGACTGTATCCCATCCCAGCCCTGTCTCTCCCCCCCCCCCCCCCCCCCCCCGGTCCCCATGAAGCTGAACATCTACCCTCACCCTCAAGTCAGGGTTTTTACTTTGGAGCCCTACTCCAAATTTAGTCAAATCCTGCTTTGAGTTTCCCTTTCTGTTATTCTTTTTAAACTTCTGTTTCTGGGTGGGATCATCCCGTACTCATCTTAATCTTTCTGACTTAGCTCATGTAACATAATTCCTTTTAGCTCCATCCAAGATGGGTCAGAGAAGGTTGGTTCATTGTTCTTAATAGCTGCATAGTACTCCATTGTGTATATATACCACAACTTTCTTAGCCACTCATTTGTTGTTGGGCACCTGGGTTGCTTCCAGGTTTTAGCTATTATGAATTGTGCTGCTACGAACATAGGTGTACATATATCTTTTTGGTTGGGTGTTATGGAGTCCATGGTGTATATCCCTAGGAGAGGGGTTACTGGGTCATATGGTCATATTATGGCAATTTTATTATTGGTTCTATATTGAGAGTTCTTCCTAATTGCTTTCCATACATATTATTCATTGTTTTTACTAAATGCATTCTTTAAAAAATACTTTGTCCTTTAATTTTTTTTGAAAAAATTTAATATTCTATATGAAATTTTCTTTCTCTTTTTCTTAGGAGAGTGCTGCTCAGAGGTTTTGATTAATGGTGGTGGTGGTGTGTGTGTGTGGTGGGTAGAATGAACCTGAGACTTTGGGGCCTCAGGCATGTGAATCTCTTTGCATAACCATTGTGCTATCTTCCTCACCCCTTTTCTTTTAATCCTTCTCATTTCATACTCCATAAAATGGGCTTTTCAATTTCATTAATTTTCAAAGTACTAACTTGACATTTGTTATTTTACCAACTAGTTCTCCTGTGACTGTTTTATTTTTGCTTTAGTTTTTAGGCCCAATGTTTAAATCTGTTTTAGAGGTAGGAGTATATAATCAGATTCTAAAATTTTTTGTTTACTTGTTTTCATAGTTATTTAAAAGTATGTACTTGGGTATAGAAGTTACCAGGTTTAATACTTAAAACTTTAAATCAGAAAATCCATCTTGATATGTCTGTTTATTTATAGTTTTAGTGGAAATATCTGAACATTTGTGATAGACCTAAATCTGATAAGCAATTTAATTCAGAAAGGAAACACATTGAAATTTTGCATATATGCATACATAATATCCATTTCAAGTTGTATTTGTGACTTTGCTTGCTATAGAAGATTAATAGAAATGGGAAAATTAATGGATAATTGTCAACAGTTATGAGTAGAAAAGAAAATATGTGAAGTGTGTTTAACCTTTTTTCCATATAACTAAAATAAAAGAGAAATGTGTTATCAAAATATTCAATACAGAGGGGGCTGGGTGGTGGTGCACCTGGTTGAACACACGTTAATGTGTACAAGGGGGTTTGAGCTCCCTGTCCCCACCTGTAGGGGGAAAGCTTTGCAAGTGGTGAGGCAGGGCTGCAAGTGTCTCTCTTCCTCTCTATCACTCCCTTCTCTCGATTTCTGACTGTCTCTATCCAATAAATGAATAAAGAAAAAATTTATAAAAAATATTCAGTACAGAGACAACTGCTTACCCAAGGCAAATAGATGCCATATTTAATATCATTTTTTAATGAGTGATTTAATAATGATTGACAAAATTGTAGGATAAGAGATGTACAATTCCATACAGTTCCCACCACTAGAGTTCTGTATCTCCTCTCCTTCACTGGATGGTTCTATATTCTTTATCCCTCTGGGAGTATGGACCATAATTCTTTATGGGGTACAGAAGGTGGAAGGTCTGGCTTCTGTAATTAGATGCCATATTTTATATACTTAAAAAAATGCAAGTATTCAAGAATTTAAATTATGTGTGGCTTCCTTAAAGTAGCAGTAAAATAATGTATACATTCAAGCATCACTGTGAGGTACATGGTAGAAATTTGTCTTGTCTTTTTCATAAGGATGATTTAAGGTCATAAATATTCACAATAGAAAGATTTTTTCTGTGTGTGTGTGAGCAAGTATAAGGTTTCAGTAAATGGGTAGTTCTTGACTAGTGGAAAGAAACATCAGGAATATGCTGCCTGTCAGTGGGACAGACTCTGTAGTTGAGTACTAGCCTTGGCCAGTAGTATCCTTCCTTTTCTTCAGAGGACAGTTGACAGGTAGCCACTAAATTTTAGAGTTCTCATCACTGAGGAACTGGATTTTTAAAGATTCATTATGTGCATGGAAATTTGATTCTGAAGTATGTATTTCTTTTTGCCTTTGATTGGTGGATGGGAAAGAACTTCTTATGTGTAAGAAGTTGGGAGATAGCCACCTATATTCCCATGTGCTTGCTTTTGTACAAAGAAAGCCTGAAGTTCACATAACATTCTAACAAATGTGATGTAAACAGAAGGTAGGAACTCACAAGGATGGAAATGTGGGATTTGAAGTAAGACCTTGTATGTACATTTTATACTTTAATTTTTGAACACTGAAGATATTGAGAAATTAGTTCACATGAATATTTTTAAAATGCAATAATTAGCCTATATTCATGAGGAATGAGTAGGAAGAAGAATAGACATCATTCAGTAATCTATCCTTGGAGATATAGTGATTCTACTGTAATGGTAACGGAGAAAGAGCAAAGGAATAGGTTTTGGAGATACTGAAAAGGTAAAATAGGCTGGATTGGGTTAATAATAGGGAGAGGGATGATGACTGGGGAGGAGGCGATGGGGTTAACTCCTGGCTCTCTGGATCACACCCTTAGATAGTTTTTCTAAATTCAGGAAGCAGAAGGAGGCTCAGTTTTGTGGAGATGATAATATTTTTGGATATGCTCAGATAGTGCCAGACCCATAAAAGATACTTTATGAAAGTTTTCTGAATGAGGACGGAACATGTTTTAGAGAGATCAAAGTACAAGTGTGAAGGAGGCAATTGGATATCTGGATCTGGAGCTCCAAGTGTTAAGTCTGGGGCCATCAAATTTTGGGATTGGGGGTTAGGCAGTAATGCACTGGGTTAAGTGCACACAGTAAAAAGTTCAAGGATCCTGGTTCGAGCCCCTGGCTCCTCATCTGTGTGTGGGGGGGGTCGCATTGCAAGTGGTGAAGTAGATCTGCAGGTGTCTGTCTTTCTCCCACTCTATCTTTCCCTCCTCTCTGTTTCCCTCTGTCTTATCCAACAACAGCAGCAGCAGCAACAATACTACCGTCACCAACAGCAACACCACCACCACCAACAGCAACACCATCAACAACAATGGAAAAAAGATGGCCGCCAGGAGCTGTGGATTCATAGCGCAGGCACTGAGCCCCAGAGATAACCCTGGAGGACTAAAATAAAATAAAATAAAATAAAATAAAATAAAATAAAATAAAATAAGAAAATTGGGCATATCAGTCAATAGCAGTTTTTTAAACACTGATAATAGATAAGAGCAGTTAGGGCAAGGAAACAAAGAGAGTATAGTGAAACTGAACTAGTGGAAGAGTGTCCAAAAAACAGTGCATATCTTCAGTGAGTGCATACTGAGGGCTGATGAGTTTGGAGAAATGTCGACTGGGTTTAGGAAGGTGATCAGGGATCCCTGAAAGGTCTGTTTCAGAGACTTCTTAGGGTGGAAGGTCTTCAAACCTGCAGTGGGTTGAGGCTCACTTATTTCAGATAATAACTGCATCATCTTCCTCTACACCCAGCCTTGAAAACTGAGATTCTTCAATACTTCCTTTGCCTTTGTACCCCCCCCCCTACTCTTGCTAACTCAGTTATCAAGTCCTATTTTACTTTGTCTCAAGAATATTCATTGCTTCTGTCTCCCCTCTTCTCTAGTTGTATTGACACACTTTACCAGGTCAGATCCATCCAGTTCACATATAAACACCTACTATGGGATACTATACTTTTTTTTTTTTTTTTAATATGTAGGGATAGTCACCTATATAGTTCTTTTTAAAATAATTTTTTAAAATCTTTGTTTATTAGATATCCAGAGATTGAGAGGGAAGAAGGTGATAGAGAGATACCTACAACCCTGCTTCACCACTCTCAAAACTTTCCCCCTGCAGGTGGGGGCCGGGGGCTGGAACCTGGGTGCTTACTCATTGTTAAATCTGCACTCCACCAGGTGTGCCACCACTCAGCCCCAATAGTTCTAACTTTCTTTGTCAGATGCTTTACATGACCATCCTCTTTCCTCCCACGCCTATTGAATCTGCTCAGGTAGCAATCTTATTTGTCATTTCTTTTCTTTAAAATGAGATGCTTTCTGAGGGTTTTTTAGTTTCTGGTCAGTATTGGTTGGAGGCTCCCTTACATACATGCTATCATTTAATTATTCTACTGATTCCATGAGACAGCTGTGCTTTTCTTTTTTCTTATATGGGAGGTAGTGACAGCTCATGGAGGCTGAATGTCTTTTTCAGAGTACTTCAGCCAGTAAAGAGAACCAAGCTATAATTCAAACTAAATCTGCCTGGTGCAAAATTTAAAACTGTTCTAGTTTTATCTTGATGTTTAATACTGTTTAGTCACTACGTGGAGGTGGTACTTCCCTATTCAGCCTACAATAAAGAAGAAGCTAAAGGTAATGCCACAGAATTTGAGAGTAGAGCAGAAGCATGGACAGTCTGCAGCTAATTTACAGGGAGCAGAGAAATTGAGTATGATCAGAAAAGACAAAAAAGTACAAAAATCAATTAAGATAGACTAATAAGGAGGTAATTTAAGAGTAAACTGCTTTGGAGTGTTGGAGACAGATGTCAGATTATTAGGAAAGTCAGAAGGGAATAGAAATAACTGAGCAGATAATGGCTTAAATTTGGAATAAAAAGGGATGAACTCCATGGAAACGGGGTGAAATAGAATATATACACAAGGTGCACACACATGTAACCATGTAGAGATAGAAATCTGTGAGTGGGGTAGGATAAACCTGTACACTTCAGGTGGGTTGGGGCTCTGAAGAGAGAGAAAGGTCACTCGAAGTCAGTGCTGTTTAGCTACATTCTGGCAAGAGGTGGAGTTGGGACTTGGTTAATAAGATCTGGCCTATTTTAACTTAAAGGCACAGCTCAATATCTAAATTCTAAGGAAAAACTAAGGTTTACCTAGTTTGGGAGATAGAGATGAAAGGACTTTGAAGCTGTTAGCACAATGCAGTCTATATTGCAGCATCTCCCCAAGCGCCACTCTGAACTCCCTAGCCTCTTCCCTGCTTTATTTATCTCTATGGTGAAATGAAATATTCCCCAATTCCACAGTGGACAGTCCACCGGTCAGCATTTCAACAAACCTAGGAGACTAGAAATGTAACCAATCGGATTGAATCTTCGTTTTGCAGAATGTAGCCAACCAAATTGTATCTTTCATTTTGTATTCACTTGCACCTTGGCGGCTGGGATTGGGTTGGCATGGAATGTAACCAGTCCACCTCATACTGCATTTTACATGTACCTTGATGACTCACAATGTGACCAATCCCTTTGTACATTAGCCTTGTACCTGAGCACACCTGATTAGTGCAGTTTGTAATCAATCAAAATCTACCTTTTCCAAAACCAATGTATAACCAATCAATGCTTCCCTCACCGGGTTTGAGGAGAATATAAGCAGCTTTTCAAATCAGGCAGACAGTCTAGTGTGGCGCAGGAGTCTGTTTGATTCTGCCAGGGTAACTTCTTGCCCTCTACTCGGTCTTGGACTCAAATTTGTCCTTTGGATCTACTGCACCTTAGAGCTGAAACACCTTGGAGCTGTAACACTTTCCAGCTGTAACATTCAGCTGTACTGCAGATATTTCTGTAACCATGGCAGTTAACTATCTGACCTACAAGATATTTTTTATTTATTTATTTATGACCCGTCTTTCCACCTTATCCCAGATTGTAAACCTGGATAAATCTGTTGTTTACGGAAGTGGGGCGGTAGTGCAGCAGGTTAAGCGTGAAGAGGACCAGCATAAGGATCCCAGTTGGGAGCCCCTGGCTCCACACCTGCAGGGAAGTCGCTTCACAAGAGGTGAAGCAGGTCTTTAGGTGTCTTTCTCTACCCCTTTAGGTGTCTTCCTCTCTCCATTTCTCTTTGTCCTATCCAACAACAGTAATAACTACAGCAACAACAACAACAAAAAAAAGGGAATAAGTAAATATTTTAAAAAGTATTATTTAAAAATATCTGTTTATTTATCTCCCACTCCTTAAAAAAAAAGAGAGAGAAAAAGAAAAAAAAAATCCCTGGATGTATTGCAGATGTGCAGGGTACATTCTTTGAATGAATAAAGGACTCAAATTTAAAGTAGGCATAAAATGAATCTGGAGTTGTTTCAAGCTCTCAAGTGAGTGTCTTGTGTCTCACTTGAGGACACAGGCACTAACTTAAAACAGTTGGGTTGGATAGATGTATTCTTACCAAACTGATCAAATGCTTGGCAGCAAATTCATTTCTAAGACTGTATGCTAGTTAGGAGAATATGACATTGGAATGCGGTCTCAGTTATCTATTGTTGCATAATAAGCCATGCTGTGACTATTTTAATTCATTATTGTTCCTAATTCTTTTGGTCAGGAACTTGGGCAGAGTTTGTGTGGGTGGTTCTTTGACTCCAAATGGCATCATGTGGGATTATTCACTTGGCTGCACCCAGCTGGTGTCAAGCCTGGATTGGAAGGTCCTAAATGGGTACACATCCATTTTGCTTTTCAGTGTACCTTTTCTTAACATGCTTAACTGTCGTTTAAGTTCGGGGCACCAGTATGCCGGGCTAGCTTCGCAGGCAGGAGACAGAGACCAGGGACACACGGCTGAGCAGAGAAGCAGTATTTCTTTATTCATGAGCAAACGGTTCAAAAAACTAATCTAGTCTAATCACCACACAAATCTGTCCTGCATCTTTCTCTTCTGATGGCAGCGTCAGGAACTCAGGAAGTATCTAGGATGGGGGCAGGAAGAAGGCGAAAAGGCCAGGGCTAAACCAAATTTCCCAGAGGAGTAAGACCAAACCAATGTAACAGAATGACCATGTAAATAGACCACAACGTCAAGCAATGTAACAGAAGAGATCTCAGAAGCAGAACTAGAAGCATACCAACACTTAACTAGGATTCTTTGTAGTGTGTTAGTCTTAGACTTCTTACTGGTCATCTAGCAGCCAAGAGGGAGTTTCCCAGTGAAGACAGAGGCCGAAAGTCTAGAGGGAGGAAGAAGGAGAGGGCTGTGAATACCCAGTGCACGATGGTGAAGAGGGACTTTGGGATGGTGGTGGGAGTGGTGTGCAGACATCTATCATGGTAATGGTAAGTTAAGAAAGAGATTGTACACATGTGTCAATAACTGTTCTATAAATCATTATTTTTCCAATAGAGTGATAAAAAAAGAAGTTAGGTGACATCACTTCTAAGTATCAGTAAAGACAAGTGAAGGGTTGAGGAAATAGCATATTGGTTATGTAAATAGCTTTTATGCCTGAGGCTCTGAGCTCCTAGGTTCAGTCCTCAGCATATACCTTAAGTTGGGGCTAAACAGTGCTCTGGTGAAAACACACACACACACACACACACACACACACACACACACACAATCTCTCTCCAGAATAAAGTGAGCAGAAGAGTTTTCTTCTTGAAGAGAGCAATGACAAAGAATAGCCAATCTGTAGTTATCCAAGTCATCTAATTATCCAAGTAATTGAGCCCAGTTGATTAGGAGATTGTATCAATGAGTTATATAAAACTGTTTTTCTCCCAAGAGGTTAATGAGAATTTAAAGGACCAAGACAATTTGTAACATTTTCTGAGAAACTGAATATGGTTAAATCAACAGTTAATTTCAACTTTGCCAAGTTGATGGAGAAATTTATAAAGCAGCATCAGCTGGCAAGGAAATGAAGTTATTGCCTCAAGTCGTTATATAATGTGCAGTATTTTTGAGAATAATTTAATTTTGTGAAAATTAGATGTACTTATAACAATTCCAAGCAATTACAAAAATGCATCTAAGAATGTGACAAATCATCTAAACTCCCTTTACAGAGCAAAAAACTGGTGTTAATGTTAGTATTATTTTAGATGTCTCCTAACATCTATGTCATCTGAAAAGAATGACGTACTAGCTAGTTGCCTGACTCAGTAGGCAGGTAGGTAGAAAGTTGATAAAGAAATGTAAGAAGGAGATCACACTATGAATTTTACTTTACCAAAATATTAAAATGGGGTTTACTTCCACTTGAAAGAAGAGAAATAAAGTGTAAATGAAGAAAGAAATTTAAGCTAGAGCTGTTACAGAATTAATAGTTTCTAAAAGACTGAAGGTTATTGGAGAAAAATGAGATTTATCAACAGGATAGATTCATAGAAATTATATATTAAAATATAGACAATATTGTGGCTCCCTGTCATCATAGTTAAAAGATTAGTATTATAATGCTGGACATTATATCTCTTTCCACAGCTCCTGACTCTTTTAGTTTATATTATTTTTTAGTTTTCAAAATTTACATTTTTTATAGTATAGTTCTTAAAAATGGTAGTTGTACATTACACATGTCCAGTAAAAATCTTGTGGTTCTAAACTTTTCATTGTGATTCATTTTTTGCTTAGATAGATTTGTTTCCCTCTCCCCAAAAGATTTATGAGTACATGTCGGGAAATTGTGCATATGTGGTTGAGCTTAACAGGGCTCACAAAGCACCCTGCATTCCTTATACTATGGCCTATCTACATAATCATTGTTTTGCCTGAAATGTTCCCACCCATTCCATTCCTTTGATCTATCTTCTTTCTACCCTCAAGACCCTCCCTACCTCCAGGGTATCATTAATCCTACCAGTTAAAACCCTTGCAACAGTTGCTAAGGAAGTTTCTACCTTTCCAGCCCCATTTTGCCTTTCTCTGCCCATTTCCTAGCCATTTCCGTTTCTGACTTGCCACTTCCAGGTCTACCCTTTAAAAGCTTTGGCTCTCTGATCAATAAAGATATTGCATTTCCTCGTGCCATGTGTTTGGTTCCTGAGTCATCTCCCTTGCATCGCTGAGTGAGTAGCAGCCCAGGCTGGCTCTGGTTGAGTTCTCTCCAACCCAGAGAGCACGAGCACGGTAATAGGCACCCCCATGCTAGCCTGGCATCTGGTGCCTGAATGTGGGACCTACCCACCTCAGCTTCACACACAAGCAGCAGATGTACGAAGGCACCCCAGCCCCAGATAAGTATATGGCCGCTTGGCTCTCTGCAGCCTCATGTTTAACGAAGGCACAGTGGTTCTTTTCCTCCCTCTTCTTATTTTTCTGAGACCCCTCTGTCATGGGCAACCGTCCTCCTTATCAAGAGGATCCCCAAATCCTCTACTCCTTTTTCGCTAGACAGGTTCTCTGTCTCTGGGACATTTTGCTCTGGGCCACACCTTGGTTCCTCTTGACCATGATTGCAGCTTTCAGGAGATATGCAAGGCCCCCTCCCAAAAAGACTGAGGAAGTTCCCACTAAGACTTCCCTGGCTCCCCCTTCTAGTTCCCCCTCCCGTGTCTCCCGTGGAGAGTGGCAACTCTAACTTGGAAAACAGCCCCAGTCTAAGGGACCTTGAGGCTGGGATCCAAGATTTGAAGGACAAGGTCATTCTACTTGCCCAGCACCATACATGCTTTCTAGAGAAAGCAAAACCTCCCAAGCCTGTCCCTCCACCTTCCCCAATCCTGACCCACCCTGAGCCTTCTTCACTTCACCCAGAGGCTCCCTTTTCAATAGACACATCTCCGGCTGCCCCCACTGCTTCTGCGGCTCATCCTACCATGGTTCCTCCCCACACTGCTATGCGGCTATTGGACACAGAATACCTTTGCCGGCTTCATGATGGAGCTTTTCCTAAGGTCAAATGGAAAGACCCCTTCGATAAAATTTGGAAAGGGCCTGATCCCCTATTGGCCATGGGTAGGGGTTTTACATGCGTGTTTCCACAGGATTACCCAAAACCTGTCTGGCTTCCTGCCCTCCATGTCTGGCAATGCCTGCAAGATGGCGCTGCTATCCCTGAAGAACAAGAAACATGGCAAGAGGATTAGGTGCAGGACTCCCTCCAGGACCCATAATGCGACATGGGGAGGCTAAAAAAGCTAGTTCACTGACCCCCCAAAACAAAACCTCCCTACTGCTTCTCTCTCCCCTCTCGTTCTCTCAGAATATCTTAAGCTTGCTGTCTGCCCCCTCTGCTTCCAGTTGTGTTTTGTAAGAGTGTGATTTGATCACTGAATTTTTTGTATGACACATTTTGCTCAGAGTACTCTGAAACTTAATTGACCTTATATGGAAATGCCTGACACGGCAGAGGTTTCTGGATGTTTAGCTGTATTTACTTATTCTACAAGTGGGAAAGAGAGGAGAATCTAGAGCAGTGTTTTGATATTACCAGCACCAATAGTTGAATACAGAGTCCCACAAAAAAAAATTCTGTATTCGGACTGTTGTACAACTTCCCCAGCCATTGTGCTTCCTTGACTTGAGTTTGCAATAGTCTTATGCAGATTTGGTTCTTTATTGTTATTATTGTAGCATGCTGTGTGGTTGCTGTAATCTTTTTCATCTTGCTTATTCTTAATGTGTCTTTTTAAAATTTAATATTAATGTTCTTACCATAGCATGGTTGAATTCTTCTTGCTATTCTATCTCATTGGATACCAACGAATTCTTTCTATTTAGGCTAGTTTTTATTGTATTCATTTTCCGTAGCCTAAAGGTGAAAGTTTCAGGGAAAAGAAAAGAGTAAATTCCTTTTGCCACAGATGGAAACACTGAATAGAGGACTGTTCTTAGGTCTTCTGTACCAGAGTACATCACCCTAAATTAAGGATTACTCAATATTTGGACTTTGGTGTGTAACTCAGCTCAATCCAATGTCCTGAAAGTCAGTAATATCTGGTGGATTTGCCCATGGCTCCTGAACTAGTACATCAAGACTTCTGCTATTTATGAGTTTTCACTATTGTTTCTTTTACTTTGCAGTTCTTTTTTTTAGATTACTTTATTTATCTGTTAATGCTGCAGGGGATTGAACTCGGGACTTTATGCTTGAGAGTCCAATGCTTTATCCACTGTACCACCTCTCAGATCAACTCACTATTGTTTCTCAGGTGAACATCTTAAAACATCATCTGGTTTCTCCTCAAAGAGGGTATTAGTCAGATTAAAAAAAAAAGTTGTTTTTTTTGTGACAAAGAGAAAGGAGAGAAGCGAAAGAATGAGGCATCACTTTGTTATATGTAATACAGAGGATTAAACCCAGTGCTGCACTCATTCAAAATATGGGCTGGGCCCGGGTAGAGGTGCACCTGGCCAAGTGTACATGTTACAGTGCTCAAGGACCCAGGTTTGAGTCCCTGGTCCCCACCGGCAGGGAAAAGTTTCACGAGTGGTGAAGCAGTGCTGCAGGTGTCTTTCTGTCCCTCTTCCTCTCTATCCCCCCCACCCCTCTTGATTTCTGGCTTTCTCTATCCAATAAATAAATAAAGATAATAAAAAATTTAAAAAAAAGATATGTGCTGTACTGCTTAGCCATCTACCAAGAACCACTAGTCAGAATTTTAAAGATTTCATTCACTTACCATTTATCCTGGGCACTGATTCTATATGATGAAGTTGGATTAGTAGTCACTTTGAACTTACTCTCTTATACAAAACATTTCCTTTTTCTTTCTTGTTTTCAGTCCCAAAGTTTTTAGTTGAGGTTTTATGTATGTCTTTCCTCTGTTTTACTGCTTTTGATAATTTTTTTTTTTTTGCTCATTCATTGTCTTTTTTTCTCAGAAGAATGAAGCTTTCTGGTGGAAAATTTAGGGTTTATTTTAAGTTCAGATACAACTGAAATGATTATTATCCACAATTCAAGGGTTACTGTTGATCTCCTCCTACATCATTAAGTTTTATGACTCTGTAATTATCTAAAATCCTTTTATTTTTTTAATGATAGACATAAAGTTTTACATAGTAGGCTGGTAGTAAGAGAAACATTATGCTTTTGCTTTGAATGATAGACAAATTCAACAGAAAGCAGTTCTCTCATGATACAGATAAGATTCTCTTCAGTGGGAGGGTTCTCTCAACTTAAGTAGGTTAGAAGTAAATCTTTGCTGAGCTTTCTCAGTGGAACATTTTCTGTATCCCTAGCTTTTTGTCATTACAAAGTATCTGTGATAGGAAGAATTTTCAGATGGCCCCAAGAATTTCCCATTTTGTATGCATACCCTGTAATAATTCCTTCTTCATGAATGTTTGTGGATGTGATGTAATGAGGGATTTTTTGTTTTTGTTTTGTTTTAGAGAGAGAGGGAGAAAAAACACAACAGTAAAGTTCCCTTCAGTGGGGTCTATGTCGAACCTGAGTTGCACACTATTTTCCCAGCCTTTTCAAAGAGGGTATAATGACTGGAGAGATTGAGAGATACAGCAGATGTTCTTTTGATGTTCTTGTAGATGGACCCGTTGAGTTCTACAGCTACAGGGAAATGACTCTGCCAACAGCAGCCACGTGTACTTGGAAGAGTACCCTGAGCTTCATCACATGTTAGTTCCAACTCATAACTTGATTTTGATTTAGCCAGACCCTTAATAGAGAACCCAGTTGATACCTACAGATTTCGTCCTGTCTATCTATAGATTGATTTAAATAATAATAATTTTTTTGAAAGAGAGAGTGCATGAGAGAGAGAGAAAGAGAGAGAGAGAGAGAGACTGTGTGAGAGAGAGAGAGAGGGAGAGAGAGAAAGAGAGAAACTAGAGCACTGCTCAGGCATCTGTGCTTTGGGGACCAGAACATGAGTCATCAGACTTGAAAGTCCTGTGTTCTACCTACTGAGCCACCTCTATCATGCTGCTGTTATTTTTGTAAAATTAATTAATTGTTTTAACTGACATACAACTGCATGATAGCATTTATAGGCTTTAGTACACATCAGTGAATATCAAATAAATATTAGGAATTTGTTAAGCTCACCATTTAAAAGATTCAGTTCTTTTCTTCAAATTGGTATTATTTTAAGTCTATATTATGGTGATTAATTATATAGAAACCAGTAAACTAGTATAGTGTATGAATTTTAAAAATTTTATTTTGTCAGTGATGTAGTAATGATTGACAAGATTGTGGGGTGAATGGGATACAATTCCATACAATTCCCACCACCAGAGTTCTATATCACATCCCCTCCATTGGAAACTTCATTATTCTTTATCCCTCTGAGAGTGTGGACCAAAGATATTTATGGGGTGCAGGAGGTGGGTGTTCTGGCTTCTGTAATTGTTGGACATGGGCATTGGAAGGTTGAACCATATATTCCCCAGCCTGTTTCTGTCTTTCCTTAGTGAGGCAGGGCTCTGAGGAGGTGGAGTTCCAGGACATACTGGTAAGGTTTTCTGCCCAGGGAAGTCAGGTTGATGTCCTGGTAGCATCTGCAACTTGGTAGCTGAAAAGCATTAAGATATACATAAAGCAGAACAAATTGTTTAATAATCAAGAACCTAAAAGTAAAGAATATAGCAGATTAGATTTGGTGCCTTAATGTTGGAAGAAGCTAAGAAGTCTGTTTTAGATATATTCTCATGGGCCTTTGACTTTCAGTGTATGAGTTTTTACAAGTGCATTTAGCTATAAGTAGTTTACTTTATTGTAATTAAGTCTGATTTTTCTCCACAAGGGGTAACTCTATCCTGTTGTCAACAGGGTGTCACTGCTTGAGGCAGTTTTTTTCTCCCCCAGATAGAAAGAGAGAGACAAGGAAACATCATAGCACTAAAGCTTTTCCCAGTGCATTGGTGGCTGCATTCAAAGCTGGATCCTCTGTGTGACAAAGCAGGTGATCTGCCCAGGGAAACATGTTTTATAATTGAGTTAAAAAAGGAGACATTAACAAAACTGTAGGATAGGAGGGGTCCAACTCCACACAATTCCCACCACCAGATCTCTATATCCCATCCCCTCCCCTGATAGCTTTCCCATTCTTTATCCCTCTGGGAGTATGGACCCAAGGTCATTGTGGGTTGCATAAGGCGGAAGGTCTGGCTTCTGTAATTGCTTCCCCGCTGAACATGGGCATTGACTGGTCGATCCATACTCCCAGTCTGACTTTCTCTTTCCCTAGTAGGGTGGGTCTCTGGGGAAGCGGAGATCCAGGACATATTGGTGGGATCATCTGTCCAGGGAATTCTGGTTGGCATCCTGATGGCATCTGGGATCTGGTGGCTGAACAGAGAGTTAACATACAAAGCCAAACAAATTTTTGAACAATTATGGACCTAAAGGCTGGAATAGTGCAGATGAATTGTTGGGGGGTACTCACTGCAGACTCTTTTGTACTTCTGCTTTCAGGTATATATATATTTCCCTGGTTTATGGACATGTGTGAATATATGTTCTATCTCAGGGGACCTGGTCTATATCTAGGTTTGGGGACTTTGTTAGAAAGTGAACCACCTGGAATGGAATTAGAGAATACTATGAAAGGAAAGGTCTCACCCGAGTGATGAAGATGAAGCATTGTCATTCCACACCTGAAGTCTCTGGACACAGTCTGAAGTGAAGCATGCTGGGGTGGAACTTGTTGTGTTGATTAGGGTGGGATCTCAGGATGCAATATTATTTGATATGGATTGAGAGAAGCATACAGGAAAGCATGGACCCCCACCCTGAGATTCCAGGACTGGGGGAAATACAGGCTATATAGTGGAAATGTGAGGTTCCTGCTGTCTTAGGGTTTAAGAAGATAGAATGGATAGTTATTGTTATCACATTTGGTAATTGGGTTAACTTTGAAAAGTCCCTTTGTTAGGGTTTGCTGTATAATACCCAACATGTTATATATAGCTATGACACTGGTTGGTTGCTTCTGTTCTATCTGGTCTAGGCTTTTGAGAGAGTCAGCATATCAAAGAATCAGCCTATGTATTAAAATGACTCAGTCTGGGAGCCGGGCTGTAGCGCAGCGGGTTAAGCGCAGGTGGCGCTAAGCACAAGGACCAGCATGACGATCCCGGTTCAAGCCCCCGGCTCCCCGCCTGCAGGGGAGTCACTTCACAGGCGGTGAAGCAGATCTGCAGGTGTCTGTCTTTCTCTCCTCCTCTCTGTCTTCCCCTCCTCTCTCCATTTCTCTCTGTCCTATCCAACAACAACGACATCAACTACAACAACAACAACAAAAAGACAACAAGGACAACAAAAGGGAAGATAAATAAATAAAAAAATTACAAAAAAAAAATAAAAATAAATAAAAAGGCAAGTTGATTTCCTGTTTAAAAAAATGACTCAGTCTGTGTTTTAAAAAGTTCGAGACATATACTCAATTTTCCCCTCTCATATTAATTAAATACTGATATATATGACTACACTTTAATATGAGTGTACATAAACACCATTCCCACCACCAAAAGACTTTGTCCCCCCACCCCCCTTCCCCGGGAAGCTGAATGTCCACCCTCCTCCTCACCACAGGGTTTTTGCTTTGGTGCCCTACTCTCGATTTAATCAGATTCTGCTTTTAGTTTCCCTTTCTGTTCTTCTTTCTCAGCTTCTGTTGATGAGTGGGATCATCCCATACTCATCTTTATCTTTCTGACTTAGCTCACTTAACAGAATTCCATCTAGCTCTGTCCAAGATGGGTCAGAGAGGGTGGGTTCATTGTTCTTAATAGCTGCATAGTATTCCATTGTGTGTATATACCACAGCTTTCTCAGCCACTCATCTGTTGTTGGGCACCTGGGTTGCTTCCAGTTTTTAGCTGTTATGAATTGTGCTGCTATGAACATAGGTCTACACATATCTTTTTGATTGGGCATTATGGAATCCTTGGGATATATCCCCAGGAGAGGAATTACTGGGTCATATGGAAGGTCTATGTCTACCCTTGTGAGAGTTCTCCAGACAGCTCTCCAGAGAGGCTGGACCAATTTACATTTGCACCAGCAGTGTAGAAGAGTTCCTCTGTCCCCACAGCCTCTCCAACATTTGTTGCTGCCATCCTTTTTGATGTATGCCATTCTCACAGGAGTGAGGTGGTATTTCAATGTTGTCTTTATTTGCATTTCTCTGATAATCAGCGACCTGGAGCAATTTTTCATGTTTGTTAGCCTTTTGGATCTCTTCTGTAGTAAATGTTTTGTTCATATCCTTTGCCCATTTTTGGATGGGGTCATTTGCTTTTTTGGTGCTAACTTTGCTGAGCTCTTTATATATTTTGGTTACTAGTCTCTTGTCTGATGTATGGCGTGTGAAGATCTTCTCCCATTATGTGAGGGGTCTCTTTGTTTGTGTGATAGTTTCTTTGGCTGTGCAAAAGCTTTTCGATTTGATGTAGTCCCATTTGATGTAGTTCAATTTGATGTAGTCCCAACAAGACTTTTGTTGTTGGGGAAATTATTAACTGTTTTGATATCTTTATCTGTGATTGGTGTATTTAGGTTTTGTAGTTCTTCTTGGTTCAGTTTTGGAAGAGCATATGTTTCTGGGAATTCTTCCATTTCTTCCAGATTTTCTAGCTTAGTGGCATATAATTCTTCATAGAAGTTTTGCATGATTTTCTGGATTTCTGTGGTTTCATTTGTGATATCTCTTCTATTGTTTACAATTCTATTTATTTGAGTCTTCTCCCTTTTTTAGTGATTCTGTCTAGTGGTTTGTCAATCTTGTTTAATTTTTCAAGGAACCAACATTTGGCTTCATTGATCTTTTGTATGGTTCTCTTATTTTTGATGTTGTTTATTTCTGCTCTAATTTTAGTGATTTCTGTCCTTCTGGATGCTTTACGGTTCCTTTGTTCCTCTTTTTCTAAGTCCCGAGGTGTGCAGTAAGGTCGTTTATTTGAGCTTTTTCTTGTCCTTTAATATTTGATTGTATGGCTATGAGTTTCCCTCTCAATACTGCGTTAGTTGTGTCCCAAATATTTTGATAGCGTGTGTCTTCATTTTCATTTGTTTCCAGAAACATTTTAATTTTTTGCTTGAGTGTCTCTCTGAACCAGTGATTCTTAAGCAGTATGTTGTTTAGTTTCTAAAATCTGTGTCTTTTAGTAATTTTCTGTTTGTTGTTAAATGTGAGCTTTACTCCACTGTGGTCTGAGAAGAAAAAAAAAAAAGAAAATCAAAAAGAAAAGAAAATAGTAAAAAAAGAGCAGTGAACGGAGAATTTTTAAATTTTATTTATTTATTATTATTTTTTAATTAGCTAGGAGGAGGGAGAAGGGGGAGAGTGGATAGAGGAGGTAGGAAGAGTGAAACAAGTTCCTCTCACAATGGATAAGACACCCAGTCACCTAGTAATGGAAAATACCCTAAGAGTTAATTTTGGTCAACCTGAGGGGGGGGGTAAAGGGACACGCCTATATATAATAGTAATAATAAAATAGAACATAGTAAAAAGCCCTAACAGTGGGTCTGCAGCTTGGAGGGCTCCCGATTAGCTCAGGCACCCTGAGCCAAGACAACCAATTGTAAAAAAAATCTTTCTAGCAGTCTTTCCCAGGTGGGGTGAGGCTTTGCTTGGTCAGATATTTGTCAGTCCAAATGGGACTAAGTCACTTACGCAGAACAAAAAAAAAAAGAGCCAAGGGATTCAGAAAGGAACAGGAGTGGAATGACACCCCTGATGAGCCAAGAATCTTGGTAAAGAAAAAAGGTCAGCGGGGAGCCTGCTTGCAGCGGCTCCCCACTCCCAGGTTTTTGGGTGGGCAGGGCTGAGGTTCAGAAATAATAAAAATTTTCCTTTCTTTTTTCTCTGTTTTCTAACCCAAGTTGAGCTATAGTCACCTCCTTGGTGTCAGGCTTAGACCTCCTTGTTCTCCGTCCTGCTGAAGGCCAGGATCCAACCTTTTCCAGTAGTTGTTGTCAGAGCTCACACCAGCAGTTGCTTCCAAGTCATCGTCTTGGCTCTGCCCCCTCATTTTTTTTAACCCCCTTCTCTCTTCCACTCACTTTTCTTCCTCAATACTGATATCAGAATGGGAAATTTATATTGTGTGTTGGGTGGTCTGAGAGGTAGTACCTTGGGTAAAAATGAATTGGAATCATCAAATCGATGGGACTTATAGTCAATAATATTTATACCTCTTTCACATATTAAGGAGCTACTCTATTCCCTGATCCAGCTTTCTGGTCCTTTTTCCAACCATGACATCATCTCCCCAGAT
The DNA here is from genome assembly GCF_950295315.1 of Erinaceus europaeus. NCBI lineage: Eukaryota > Metazoa > Chordata > Mammalia > Eulipotyphla > Erinaceidae > Erinaceus > Erinaceus europaeus. Next base: position 101,081,289 of record NC_080162.1, on the reverse strand, counting down.
AATAACTTAGATCCACCTGCATATCAGATTTTAGGCTCAGGGGAAAAAGAAAGAAAACCAGTATAGCTCTAGTATAGCTAAAGGAATATAACTAAAATATTCCTACTAGCTATCTACAAAATGTAGGATCCCCCCCTTCATCTGCACTATTCCAGCCTTCAGGTCCATGATTGGTCAACAATTTGGCTATGTATGTTAACTCTCTTGTCAACCACCAGGTTTCGGGTTCCATGATGCCGACCAGACTTCCCTGGACAGACAAGCCCACCAATGTGTCCTGGAGCTCTGCTTCCCCAGAGCCCTTTTCCACTACGGAAAGAGAGAGAGAGGCTGGGAGTATAGATCAACCTGTTAACACCCATGTTCAGCAGGGAAGCAATTACAGAAGCCAGACTTTCCACCTTCTGCATCCCACAATGACCTTGGGTCCATACTCTCAGAGAGTTAAGGAATAGGAAAGCTATCCGGGGTGGGGATGGGATACAGAGTTCTGGTGTTTGGTATTGTGTGGAGTTGTACCCCTCTTATCCTATGGTTTATTCAATGTTTCATATATACATATATATATATATATATATATATATATATATATATATATATTACACACACACACACACACATATATATATATATATATACCATTGGAATCTCAATCATGAGGTCCTACGTTCAGACCCTAGCATCACATATACCAGAGTGATGCTCTTTTTTTGTTTGTTCGTTTGTTTGCTTTGTTTTCCTCTCTTCTTTTTATAGGAAAAAAAAACCTAAACAAATCTTTAAAATTCAGACTGGTTACTGGTCTTAATTATAATTAAAGCTTGGAGACATTATTGAAAATGGTTTAAAAGGATAGCAATAGCAGTGGTTTTAGAGAATGGGTCAAGTTCTAGGTTAATGGCAAATTAATTCAGCGTGATTTTTAGAATCATGTTTTGATTTGCAGTATGGGAGGTCATTTAGCCATAGAGTCTCAGAACTGAGAGCATGAGGTCCCAAGTTCAATCCCAACATTGTATGTGACAAAGTAATAATCTGGTTCTCTCACTCACGGATAAACAAATAAATATTTAAAAACATACTTCTACCTTTTTAAAAAGCATTTTTATTTACTTATTATTGAATAATAATATAGACAAAGGGAGTCGGGTAGTAGTGCAGAGGGTTAAGGACACATGGCATAAAGCGCAAGGACTGGAGTAAGGATCCCGGTTCGAACCCTCGGCTCCCCACCTGCAGGGGGGTTGTTTCACAAGTGGTGAAGTGAGTCTGCAGGTGTCTACCTTTCTCTCCGCCTCTCTGTCTTCCCCTTCTCTCTCCATTTCTCTCTGTCCTATCTAACAATGACGACATCAGTAACAACAACAATAATAACCACAACAACAATGAAAAACAACAGGGGCAACAAAAGGGAAAATAAATACATATATACAAAATAAATAAATAAAAATTAAAAAAATAATAGTGACAGAGAAATTGAGAAGGGGAAGGGAGATAGGAAGGGAAAAAAATAGAGTGATACCTGCAGCCATGCTTTACCACTTGTGAAGCTTTATCCCTGCAGGTGGGGACCAGGGACTTGAACCCAGGTCCTTTTGCATTGTAATGTAGGCACTTAAACAATCTCCCCACTCCCTGGCCATCTCATACTTTTACTTTAAAAAACACTTATTTATATTTTGCCTCACTGGGGCTCTGTGCCTGCACTATGAGTCCACTGTTCCTGGGAGCTACTTTTTTCCTTTTGTTACCCTTGTTGTTTATCATTGTTGTTGTTATTGCTGTTGTTGTTGTTGGATAGGACAGAGAAATTGAGAGAGGAGGGGAAGACATAGAAGGGGAGAAAAAGACACTTGCAAATCTGCCTCACCGCTTGTGAAGTGACACTCCATACAGGTGAGGAGCCGGGGGGCTCGAACCTGGATCCTTATACTGGTGCTTGCACTATGCACTTAACCCACTTAACCCACTATGCTACTGCCTGCCCCCCCCCAATACTTTTTTGTTCTAATAGAGACAGAAGTCAACACTGAAAGGGGATAAAGTGAGAATGAGATAGAGACACCTTTAGCACCACTCATGACACTTTCCTTCTGCAGGTGGGGACCACCTGCTTGAACACATGTCCTTGCATATGGTAACATGTGCTTTACCTAGTTTGCTACTGTGTCCACTCAAAACAGAATGACTTTTTTTTTAAGTTATTTATAAAAAGGAAACAAAAACCATAGGATAAGAGAGGTACAACTTCACACAGTTGGCACTACCAGAACTCTCTACCCCATCCTCTCCCCTGATAGCTTTCTTATTCTTTATCCCTTTGGGAGTATGAACCCAGGGTCATTATGGGGTGCGGAAGGTGGAAGGTCTGCCTTCTGTAATTGCTTCTCCACTGAACTTGGGCATTGGTAGGTCAATCCATACTCCCACCTGTCTCTCTCTTTCCCTAGTGGGGCAGGGCTCTGGGGAACCAGGGCTCCAGGACACATTGGTGGGGTTGTCTGTCCAGGGAGGTCTGTTTGGCATCATGGTAGCATCTAGAACCTGATAGCTGAAAAAAGAGATAACATATAAAGCCAAACAAATTGTTAACTAATCATGAACCTAAAGGTTGGAATATTGTAGATGAAGATTTGGGGTCTCTGTTTTGTAGATAGCTAGTATATGTATTTTAGTTACTTTCCAAAGGGCCCATGATTTTACTAGTTCTTTCCTGCACGTGACATCTAATATGCAGGTGGACCCAAGTTGTTGTCTGGATAACTTGACTTTTTAAAAAAAATTTTTATATTTATTTAATTTTGCTTTTGTTGCCCTTTTTTATTATTGTTGTAGTTATTGCTTGTTGTTTTCGACGGGTTATGTTGTTTTCGCTGGGCTGGCTTCACGGGTGGGTAACAGGCGACCAGGGACTCATGGTTGAGCTGTAGGCAGTATCTCTTTATTCATGCAGGGCGCAGCACAATCTAAGACGAGCTAAGCTAAACTCAAGTACTGTAAAACTCACAATGCTATCTTTATATATACTTGCCAAGTAGGGTGGAAACAGGATGTGACATAGAGAGGGTGGAGAGAAAAGTGACTGGTGAAAATCAGAGTGTGACAAGGAGGGGGTGGAGCAGGTGAGAATCCTATCACTGAACCACCAATGCCCTGGAGGGAGTGCTTTATGTAAATGTAAAAGTGATTTATGTAAATAGACCAAAGCTTTGAATGGGATTAAATCTATCCCTATATAGGCATATGGTTAAGCAGAAGCCAGGGGGAGCTGGCATACTATCCAACATCTCCCCCTTTCTTTTTAACTAATGGCCATTGTGGGGTGAACAGAAACCTATATCGTACAGGCGTTTTCAAAAGAACTGACATAAGACATGGAAAACAAAATAGGCGAACAGCAATAACCAGTGTGATGCCAAGGGGAACGTTCCTTGCCTCAAAGGGCAAGGCCTAGCAGGTGAAAGGGCATTTTTTGCCTCTGGGAATGCTTCATGCCTCTGGGGGCATCTCTTCCCTCAAAGGGCGCTTCATGCCTCTGTGGGCATAACCTAATAAGGAGGGGGAGTTTTCTGCCTCTGGGACAGAGCCTGCAGGTGAGGGGACATGGTCTATAAAGTCTCAAGGGAATTGGCTGAAGTTAGTCTTTGAGAAACACAGCAGCGTGTACCAGTAAGTCCGATGGAGGTGTCAGTCCAAAGTAGCTGACCACAGAAGAAAATGCCAGAGGATGAAATGCTGCACGTCTGTCTTGATGGGGAATGTCGGCCACCAGAATTCTGCTTTTCTGTAGAGAGTGAGCTTTGGAGTCTGTGAATCTGTTTCTTCAGGTCGTGCCAGGTCTCATCATTGGTTTCCGGGGGTGTGTTTGTAGTCATTCCATCTTGTGGGCGATGTCAGAGAACAGGGGTCCAAATGGATTTCCAGAAATTTTCATTTGAGTAGATGCTTTTTCATGTGAAGACTTGACAGCTGAAATTCACTTACTTGTCAAACAAAACTTGTAGCAGATTAGAAGTTTACTATAATTGATAACTCCATTATAATTGGAAGTCCTTTCTAGTATGATTTTAAGGTTTGTTTAAACAGTTTAAACTCAATATAATGTGGAAAGGTAAACAGAAGAACCACGGTTAAAAGCCTCAGGCATGAGAATAATTAACATAATCATTGCACTATCTGCCCCACCCATAACTCATACAGTTTTCAGGATTAAACATTTCAGATTCATGTCAAGACATAAAAGAGAAATCAAAGGAGGAAAAAACAGTTTTTTGGATTGTTTCTGGATGTCTCTAGAAATCATGGCTGCATCCAGCATTTTTTTTTTTTAAGTCAATGTCAAACAAAAATTCAGTCATTCAAATCATTCTCTTATGAAACGCAACTTGAACCAGATTATCAAGATCTCATCATGTAGGATTAAGAGTCCCTGGAGGGTGTCCTAGTCCAAAAAGCTCCTCGAAATTCCATTTAGGGTGCTTCTGACTGTTCCTGCTGGATTGCTTCAGGCACCCATTTTTAAAAGCGTCTTCCCATCGAAGAAAGAATCCAATCAGGAGAGTAGAACTAACCACGTGTCTCCATACTTGGGAACTGCCAGGGTACTGGAGAATGCTCCTCAAACTAGAGTAGTTCTTCTCCATGGGAAACATTCGAGAAGAAGTCCAGAAAGTCCCAGGGGAAATCCCCATGCATATCCCAAGGTCTACGATCACGGTCATAAAGAACCAAACTGTGGCCTGGAGCAAAATGTAGTCCTTTTCCTCAGGAAACATGGGAGAGGGAATCCAGAAAGTCCAAGGAGAAATCTCCGTGCATCTCCCAAGCTCTATGATCCCGGTCATAAGAAACCAAAGTTCCTGGTCAGGGAACCGAAGTGTGGCCCAGAGTAAAATGTTCCAGAGACAGAGAAACTGTCTCATAATGAAACAGTAGAGGCTTTGGCAAACCTCTTCATAAGTAGAAGAGAAGACCATAGTGCATAGGTAGGCAAAGTCTTCACTTATCTGGGAGTTGCGCAGGTCCAGTCCCACGTTGTAGCGCCATATGTTGTTTTCGACGGGTTATGTTGTTTTCGCCGGGCTGGCTTCACGGGCGGGTAACAGGCGACCAGGGACTCATGGTTGAGCTGTAGGCAGTATCTCTTTATTCATGCAGGGTGCAGCACAATCTAAGACGAGCTAAGCTAAACTCAAGTACTGTAAAACTCACAATGCTATCTTTATATATACTTGCCAAGTAGGGTGGAAACAGGATGTGACATAGAGAGGGTGGAGAGAAAAGTGACTGGTGAAAATCAGAGTGTGACAAGGAGGGGGTGGAGCAGGTGAGAATCCTATCACTGAACCACCAATGCCCTGGAGGGAGTGCTTTATGTAAATGTAAAAGTGATTTATGTAAATAGACCAAAGCTTTGAATGGGATTAAATCTATCCCTATATAGGCATATGGTTAAGCAGAAGCCAGAGGGAGCTGGCATACTATCCAACAATTGCTGGTGTCATTGTTAGATAGGACAGAGAGAAATGGGGAAGACAAAGAGGGTGAGAGAAAGATAGACACCTGTAAACCTGCTTTTCACCACCTGTGAAGGGACTCCCTTGCAGGTGGGGAGCCGGGGGCTTGAACTGGGATCCTTATGCCTTATCCAGTTCTTCCGCTTTGCGTCACTTGTGCTTAACCCACTTCACTACTGCCCGACTGCCAACTTGCCTTTTTAAAGCTAAACTTATCTATTACACTCACTGCACAAGTCATAACTTTTTACATCACTTAAAGGTATAGAAAGTGAAATTCTCTCCATATCACACCACATAAAGGATTACATTTCCAGACCCCAAATTTTCCCAATACATTTTCATTGTCATTGACGACCCCTCCCAACAGAGATAAGGTTTGAACAATCTTCTCCCTGATCCTCAACCCCTGCCCTGCTTATTCAACCCAGTATTAGTTTGAGAGAATCATGTTTTGTCAAAAACACAGCACTGGGTTATTCAGTATTCAGTGCTCCTTATAAAACATTCACTGTTACCTGTAAGAATCTACAGGATGAACATACCATGGCAGTGGGTATCATGCACACCTATCATAGGACAGAGAGATACAAGTACTTTTGTAAATTACTATATAAAAACAAATGCATGCACACACACACAGACACATACACACACACACACACCAGGTTTCTAGATAGTTGAAAGAAAAATCTGACTGGATTCTGTATATTTTAGAAGCTCCAGTGTGATTCTAACAACTCTAAACCAATTATTAAAACAAGATTGGAGAGCGGGATGGTAGCGTAGTGGGTTAACAGCACTAACTAAGCACTAAGTGTAAGGACCAGCGTAAGGATCCTGGTTCCAGCCCCGGGCTCCCCTCCTACAGGGTTGTCACTTCACAGGCAGTGAAGCAGATCTGCAGGTATCTATCTTTCTTCCCCACTCTCTATCTTCCCCTCTTCTCTCAATTTTTCTCTGTCCTATCCAACAACAACAGCAATGACAACAATAACAACAACAAGGGCAACAAAATGGGAAAAATGACCTCCAGGAGTAGTGGGTTTGTAGTACAGGAACATGGAGCCCCAGTGATAATCCTGGAGGCAAACAACAAACAAAACTGGAGATCCCAGTAGATTTTATCTACCATAGGGAAGAGTTTCTTGTGAAAGTTTTTTCAAAGTTTGCAAAGCATTTTTATCCCAACACTCTAAAATCCACTGTATTTTTGAACACCTGGTCCTTCCCCACTAAATTATACTCCATAACAACAAAATTCAAGCAAAGCCATTCAATTATGAACTATTATATCTAATTTTTATGAAGCAGTATGAATTTGCTTCTGAACCTCTCTCTATGCAGTTTATAACTCCCTGATCCACCTTTTCTACAAACTGCTACTGTAATGGGACCCCTAATGTGTATTGCATACATTTCTCAATTATGTAACACTTTGGTGCTTTTATATCTGAGATTTACTGCATTTTAATATTTGTATGTGTTCAAAATGGAAATTCTGAAGATTCTATAAGCTTCCTGCTTTCTAGTTAATAGCAAGCATAAATGTTAGTATGACAAATATTAGCCACACATACTAGCAAATATTCAGAATCAATCTAGATTTCTTCCTCCTCTTACACTCTAAGGTAACATTAATCTATATAAGATTTGGGATAATGTATAATTTGTCCAATCACTTCCCTAAATACCAACATTACTTTATATAGTAATTATGGGATTTTAAAAAGCACTGAGTTCCATTTCCTTTGTGTGAATTTATGAATGTAATAAAACACTTTTGACAAATTAATCAAATAAAGCAATCTAAGATTTAATTATCAGCTTGTTAAAGATTGTCTTTATTGACAATATTAGTTAGATGACTTTGGAATCACAGAATACTCATAAATCTTTTATTTTGACCATATAATTAAAATTTTTTATATATTTAGTTGTAAAAAGTTAAGAATTAAAATATTGAAGTAAAATTTAGATTAAAGATATGTATGCAGCCCTAAGAAATGAACAGAGACCCTCACATTCACCATAACTAGCCCAGTGGCCTCCCCAGCCCCCAATTTTACACTTCAAGAGAGAAGGAGAGAGACAAAGGCAAACACCAAAGCATCCATGAAGCTCTCAAGCTGCCGATGTTTTTCCCCGTGTGGTGTCAGAGGTAGAATCCTGGATAACTCACACCCTATGAGTTGAACTATCTTTCAACCATACTTTTTAAACATGTTCTCTGGGGGATAGATCACCATAATCAGTGCCACTAAATTGCATTTTGTTCTAATGTTTAAAATCCTTTATAGACACACGCACACGCAGACACAGAGACAGAGAGAGAGAGAGAGAGAGAAAGGCTTCAAAGCACTACTCCACCATCCATGGAATTAGACATATTTTTTTTGTATAATTTTTAATCCATCTGGAATTTATTTCTGAGTATGGAGGAAGGCAAGCCAGTTTTATTTTTATTCCAATTGCTAGGCAGTTGTCAGAGTTCAAGAATATCAAATCTGCTACCACTTCTTTTTCTAGCGTTTGCCCTTCTTCTGTAGCCAGTCAACAGCGTCAGGTTGAGCCTGATGTAAAGTTTCAAGACCTCCTTTGAATCTGGAGAGGTGGAAGTTGTTGACTATGTGGGACATAGTCTGTCTGTAGCCACAGGGGCAGTTCGGGTAGTCTCTGGCTCCCCAGCGATGGAACATAGCGGCGCACCGGCGCACCGGCCATAGCCTGTTCGATACCGATTGAGGAGGGCCCAATCATAACATGCTAGGTCAAAGCCGGGTTGATGCTTGCAGGGGTCTGTGATGAGGTGTTTGTTCTTTACCTCAGCTGGCTGCCAACTCTGTTTCCAAGAGTCTGGAACAGAGAAGTTCAGTGTAGGCATAGGAGACCAGATTGGATGACGAGACGTCAAGCGTTGAACAGGGTGGGCGAAGATATCCGCGTATATTGGCAGGTCTGGTCGAGCACTGATTCAAGATAATAAACTTTCTTAAATTAAATCGCTTATGTGGATGTAAGTGCAGTCTGACTGTGACAGCTGTCATTGATACCCAGGATTCAACAGATCTGGCTGGCTACATTGGTGTCCCCTTCCTCCCTCACTACTCCATGTTGCATGTATCCCTCCCCAAGCTGCATACTCTACAGAGGATGAACTTCCAATAAAGAAGAACCTTTCTTTATTTGGGGTATATGAATAGTTGTATTGCCTTTCCTAGGATCTCTGAACAAATTTTCAAGGCCCATTTGTAGGAGAATGCGTTGTAGTCAAGTTTCCAAGACTCTAGACACAGCCAAATGAGGTGCTGTAGTTGCCATAAAAAAAGTCACATATATTTCTTCTACTTCTGGGTTCTGTTACAGTCAATTTATGACTAATTATAGAGTTTTAACTTCTGTGGTCCTGTACTAGTTTTAAATATATAGTATTTTAGAATCATTATTTAAATTAGTAATTGTTTGGCTGCACCCACTGCATTGGAGCAAGTTGAGGGTGTGGTGTCTTTCTTTCTTTTTTTCCTTTCTTTCTTTTTTTTTTTTTTTAATTGGGGAATTAATGTTTCACATTCAACAGTAATTACAATAGTTTTTATATGCATAACATTCCCCAGTTTCCATATAACAATACAACCCGCACTAGGTCCTCTGAATCCTTCTTGGATCTGTATTCTCCCCACCTAACCACCCCAGAGTCTTTTACTTTGGTGCAATAGGCCAATTCCAGTTCAGGTTCTACTAGTGTTTTCTTTTCTGATGTTGTTTTTCAACTTATACCTGACAGTGAGATCATCCCATACTCATCCTTCTGTTTCTGACTTATTTCACTTAACATGAATTTTTCAAGGTCCATCCAAGATCTGTTGTTGAAACCTGGGTTTCTTCCAGGTTTTGGCTATTACAAATTGTGCTGCCAAGAACATATGTGTACACAGATCTTTTTGGATGGGTGTGTTGGGTTCCTTAGGATATATCCCCAGGAGAGGAATTGCAGAATCATAGGGTATGTCCATTTCTAGCCTTCTGAGAGTTCTCCACTATCCTTGAGATAGTTAGTGTTCTCCACTATCCTTGAGATAGTGTTTTCTTCCATATTCTCATTTGTTGTTCCTGTATTTCTGATGACAATTTTTTCAAACTCTTTACTCACTCCTGTGATTATTTCCTTAGCTAATGTTTGGATGTTGAACTCGTTATTTTGTGCTTCACCTTAGGGGGAATTTTAGCAGGACTGTTGTCCTGGTTCATTTCTCCAATGTTTCTTCTTGTTGGTTTACCCATTTTATATATTATGCTATGAGTTCCCTCTCTTAGTAGTTTTCAAATTACTGATCACTCTTGTCTGGATTGACTTGTGTCTAAGTAAGGTAATTAAAGGGTTTACAGTGGTGGAAGTTGACAGTTGTTTCTGTATTATTTTAATTCCTGAGTTGGAGCTCAGTGATTTAAAAGCCTCTTTTTTTTTCCTTCTCTGTAGGCTGTGGGAACCTGAGGGTTTCTAACTATAAGTAGGCTTCTTAACTTAATCACTAACTCCTAACCAAGAGATAAGGCAGGGTGTGGCAGAGATAGTCCAGTAGTTATGCAAAGAGACTTTCACAACCCCACAGCTATGCCACCAAGGTATAGGTCTTCTCCTGAATTTCCTGGTTAGATCTCTGTCCCCCGGTGTCCCTCCCTGCCACTGCTCCAGATTTTGAGGGCAGTAGCAATGGAGACTCAGAGTTGCACTTGGTGAGTCTCAGGGGAGTTCTCTACTCCCTTCAGCTGTCCCCTTGTTGGTGGAACAGACTGGAGGTGGTGTTTCAACTGATAGACTTTTGGACTGTTACCAGCCATTTAGTCTCTCCCTAGGCTCCTCTCTGTCACCAGCCATGTGTGTTTGCAGTCACTGGTGATTTGGTGGGTTCCTGTAGTTGTTCTAGTCCTGTCTTGTTTCAGTCCCAGGTGGTCTCCTTTGGTATTCCTACTTGATCCGGGAGAGGAGTGGAGACGGTGTCTTTCATTCTCTCGTTCTATATGAAAAAGCCATTCTAGCAAAGTGAAGCCCTGATCATGACAAAAAAAAAAAAAAAAAAAAGAAGAAGAAGGGTGGGGAAACAGCATAATGTTTATCCAAAGGGACTCATTCTTGAGACCTCAAGATCTCAGGTCAATCCCCAACACCACTATAATCCAGAGCCAAGCAACACTCTGGTATGAAACAAATTTACTTGAAGAGCAAGCCTGAGTTCTGGCAGACTTGAGGATTAGACTCCTCAGGACCACTTATATGCAAATTCGGTGCTCTGCCTGCTGTGCCATTTTTCTGGTCTGTTATATCCAATAGGCATTTTGTCATTTTTCTTCATTGTTTAGGTATTCTGTCACTCTTTGCATGTTTACTTAATTACCTGAAAGCCATTTAGAGAAAGGAACAAACTTTTGCTGGAATATTCAGTGGCAGTTGTACAATATTTTTAGATATGTGGAGGGAAAATTGGAGCTTTGTGATACTTTGAATATATATTTTTAAATTTCTTTATTGGGGAATTAATGTTTTACATTCGACAGTAAATACAATAGTTTGTACATGCATAATATTTCCCAGTTTTCCATATAACAATACAACCCCCATTAGGTCCTCTGTTACCATTTTTGGACCTGTATTCTCTCCCCACCACCAACCTGAGTCTTTTACCTTGGTGGAATATGCCAATTCCAGTTTAGGTTCTACTTGTGTTTTCACTTCTGATCTTGTTTTTCAACTTCTGCCTGATGTATGGCGTGTAAAGATCTTCTCCATTCTGTGAGGGGTCTTTTGGTTTGGGTAGTAGTTTCTTTTGCTGTGCAGAAACTTCTTAACTTGATGTAGTCCTATAGGTATATGCTTGCCTTAGTCTTTGTAATTGGATTTGTTTCACTGAAGATGTCCTTAAAATTTATGTGGAAAAGTGTTCTGCCAGTATTTTCCTTTAAGTATGTTATAGTTTCTGGTCTAACATCTACATCCTTGATCCACTTGGAATTTACTTTTGTATTTGGTGAAATATAGTGGTTCAGTTTCATTCTTCTGCATGCTTCAACCCATTTTTTCAACATCATTTGTTGAAGAGACTCTGCTTTCCCCATTTAATAGTCTGGGCACCTTGTCAAAGATTAGATGTCCATAGGTGTGGGGGCTTACTTCTGGGCTTTCAGTTCTATTCCACTGGTCAGTGTGTCTATTCATGTTCCAGTACCAAGCAGTTTTGATTACAATGGGCCCATAATACAACTTGACATCTGGAGTGTGATACCTCCAGTTCTGTTCTTTCTTTTCAAGATTGTTTTGGCAATTCTAAGTCTTTTCTAGTTTCAGATAAACATTTGTAGCATTTGTTCTATTCTCCAAAAAAATGCAGTTGGGATCTTGATGGGATACCATCTCATTTACCTCCCTCCTTTCTTATTTTATTTACTTATTCCCTTTTTGTTGCCCTTGTTGTTTTATTGTTGTAGTTATTATTGATATCAAGTTGTTGGATAGGACAGAGAGAAATGGACAAAGGAAGGAGGGGAAGACAGAGGAGAGAAAGATAAACACCTGCAGACCTGCTTCACGGCTTGTGAAGCGACTCCCCTGCAGGTGGGGAGCCAGGGCCTTGAACTGGCATCCTTACATTTTTCTGTCCTTTAGCTCCCTCATTTCTTTATTGATTTTCTGCCTGGATGATATGTCAAGTTGAGTGAATGAGGTGTTCAAGTCCCCTACTATGACTGTGTTGCTGTTAATATATTGCTGTAGCTCTTTAACTAGATCTTTGATGTATTTAGATGGCTTCTCACTGGGTGACTTAATTGAGTGATCCTCTGAGCATTAAATAGTGTCCATCCCTATCTTTTAAAATTTTATTTGTTTTAAAGTGTATTGTGTCAGATATGAGAATAACTGTTTCTGCCCTTTTCTGTGGGCCATTGACTTGTATGATAGTTTTCCATCCTTTCACTTTGAGTCTGTGTTTGTTTTGTTGAGTTAGGTGGGTTTCCTGTAGACAGCATATTGTTAGGTTGTGTTTTCTGATCCTTCTTTCTACTCTGTGCCTTTTTTTTTTTTTTTTTCCTCCAGGGTTATTGCTGGGCTCGGTGCCTGCACCATGAATCCACCGCTCCTGGAGGCCATTTTTTCCCCTTTTTGTTGCCCTAGTTGTTGCAGCCTCGTTGCGGTCATTATTGCCATTGTTGACGTTGCTTTGTTGTTGGATAGGACAGAGAGAAATGGAGAGAGGAGGGGAAGACAGAGAGAGAGGGGAGAGAAAGATAGACACCTGCAGACCTGCTTCACCGCCTGTGAAGTGACTCCCCTGCAGGTGAGGAGCTGGGGGCTCGAACCGGGATCCTTATGCCGGTCCCTGCGCTTTGTGCCACGTGCGCTTAACCCACTGCGCCACCGCCTGACTCCCTACTCTGTGCCTTTTATTAGTTGAATTTAGGCCATTGACATTTATTGATAGTATAGACTGAAGATATTTCAGTGCCATTCTTGTAGATTTTTAGAGTGTTCTGGTCGATGGCCTATTTATGGTGGTCTAACTGTTTATAGGAGACCTTTTGGACTTCTTTCAGGGCAGGCTTGGTGATAGTTGATTCTTTCAACTGTTGCTTATCTGAGAAGGTTTTTATGCCTTCATCTAGTCTGAATGACAGTCTAGCAGGATATAGTATTCTTGGTTGAAAGCCTTTCTCATTTAGTACTCCATAGATATCTTGCCATTCTCTTCTGGCTTGTAGTGTTTGTTTGAAAAAGTCTGCTGCTAATTTGATGGGCTTTCCTCTGTAAGCGACTCTTTGTTTTTCTCTTGCAGCCTTCAGGATCCTTTCTTTATCCTTATTCCTTTCTGTTCGAAATATGATATATCTTGGTGTCTTTAAGTCTGGGTTAATTCTGTTTGGGACCCTCTGGGCTTCATGAATCTTTATGTCTTTGATGTTGTCTAGACTAGAGAAGTTTTCAGCTATTATGGCCTGGAGAATGCTTTCTTCCTCTTGTTCTTTTTCTTCCTCTGGTATGCCAATAATGCATATATTGTTTCTTTTGAAGTCATCCCATAGGTCCCTCTTGTTGTTTTCAGCATCTCTTAATCTCTTTTTGAGATCTCTTACTTCTTTTTTAGTTGTCTCTAATTCATCCTCGATCTTGCTAGTTCTGTCTTCAGCCTCATTGATTCTATTCTCTCTGCTCTCTGCTGTTTTCTGGAGTTCATCTATTTTGTTGCCCTGTTCTGATACTGTCTTAGCTTGTTCAGCTACTTGTATTCTTAGTTCAGCTATTTCAGATTTCAGTTTTCTAATAACCTTGTAATAATTAGTGTTTTCTTCCAGAGTCTCATTTGTTGTTTCTGCATTTCTGATGACAATTCTTTCAAACTCTTTACTCACTTCTGTGATTATTTCTTTAACTAGTGTTTGGATGTTGATCTCATTAATTTGTGCTTCAACCTTTGGGGGGCTTTTAGCTGGACTCTTGTCCTGGTTCATTTCTCCAGTATTTCTTCTTTTTGCTTTAACCATTTTATATAGTATTTTATGAGGTTCCTCTCTAAGTACTTTTCAAATTATTGATCACTATTGCCTGGATTGACTTGTGTCTAAGTAAGGTAATTAAAGTCTTCACAGTTATAGAAATTGATAGTTGTTTCAATATTATTTAGTCCATGAGTTGGAGCACAGTGCCTTAAAACCTTCTTTTGCTCCTTTTCTTTCCTGTTGGCTATGGAAGCCTGAGGGGTTTTAAACTATAAGTAGGCTTCTTATTTTAGTAACTGACTCCAGACCAAGAGGTAAAACAGGGTGGGGCAGAGATAATCCAGGGGTTATACAAAGAGACTTTCACAGCCGCCCTGCCAAGCCATGGAGATATACATATCTTCTCCTGAGTTTCCTCTTTGGTTCTCTGACTCCTGGTGTCAGCTCAGCCCCCCACTCCAGATTCTGAGGGCAGTAGCAATGGAGACACACAGTTGCATTTGGAGAGTCTTTGGGGAGTCCTCTCCTCCCTTCAGCAGTCTTTTTGTTGGTGAAACAGATTGGAGGTGTGTCTCAACTGGTAAACTGCTGGACTGTTATCAGCCACTTAATCTCTCCCTATGCTTCTCTCTGTCCACAGGCCACAGGTATTTGCATTCACTGATGATTTTATGGGTTCCTGAAGTTGTTCTAGTCCTGTTTTGTTGAGGTCCCAGGTGGTCTCCTTTGGTATTCTTAGTTGACCTGGGATTGGAGAGGAGAGAAACACAACTGCTGCTGCTTAGTAGCCCTGCCTTCAGAACTGTGATATATGCACTCTTTTGGGATGATCTAATATTATGAGATGTTGTCAGTAAATCTCTCAGGACTGTTAATTTGAGAGCTCTGTATTATAAATGCCAGTCATAGAAGGGTTGTACAGAAGACAGTCGCTGGCACACACACACAAAGGGGGATGGAGTCAAAGGGCAAATTAAGGAAATTTTCTTGAACATAGAACCTTCTTACCAGGTTGGGAATTTCAGGCTTGCTAGCTTTTTATATATTCCCATAAATACAATAGAATTTTCCTGTTGAGTGATCCTCCTTCCATCCAACATGTCTGTGGTATTAGCCATCATTCCAACCCTCAAGTAAACTGGGTAAAATGGTTGGATGGTTCCATCTGGTGGTCACATAGGGAAGTGTATGAGCTGATCTCTAGTTGGGCCTCCCTCCATCTGGATTGCTGTCCTGGAAGTCAGAAATAAGCTTGAAAACAAGCAGTTTATGTCTCTGGCTACAGACAAGCAGAGATGATGAAGTTCAAGTCCTAGAGAAAGCTGTTTGGGGAATTAGGAACCAAGGATGGGGCAAAAGACTAAATCCTCAGGAGCTAGTAGAGAGCCAGGAGTTAATCCAAAAGGAGAAAGTCTACAAAGATGTTCTGGAAAGAAACGTGGGAAAGGGGCCCATGCAGTGGCACACTGGGTCAAGTGCACCTTAGTATTAAGCACAAGGACACACACAAGGATTCCTGCTACAGCTCCAGGCTCACCACCTGCAGAGGGGGTTGCTTCACAAGGGGTGAAGTTGGTTTGAAGTGTCTGTCTTTCTCCCTCTCTATCTGTACCTCCTCTCTCAATTTCTTTCTACCTACCCAATAAAATGTGAAAAATAGCCGCCAGGAGCATTGAATTTGTAGTGCTGGCACTGAGCCCCAGCAATAACCTGAAGGCAAAAAAAAAAGTAATAATAATAACAGGGAAAGTATTCTCCTGAGCCAAAACAGAAAGGGAGAGTTTATTTAGAAAACTTAGATATCAAATAATATTACATTAGGCCAAGTCTGTTTTACCTTTCTCTTTTCTGTCTCTTTCAACCCCTCCCTTCCGCCTAACTCTCTTAATCTTCCTGCTTTCACTTCACTTTTCAATTCTATATTTGCCAGTCTTCTTGTTTTTAGGAAAACCTTCTTCTTACTTATCCATCATTCTAGTTGGGCACTAAAACATTTTCCTAGTTACAACTAACAAACTCAGAGAATCTGCTTGTGGGTCAGTTCTATCCAGGACTAGGACAGGCAGTGGCTGTGAAATGAAGTTGGAAGCATTACTTTAGGCCTTAGTTCTCTGTGCAGTCACCTGCCTGCAAGTAAGACTTTTGTCTCATCTATTCACTGCTATACTCTCATTTAAAACAGCACTTGGCATACAGAAAGAGCCATATTCTAATATTTGCTGAAATAAAGAATACTCTCAAGTGAATAAGCAAAGCTGACTTATTCTTTCTTTATTTTTCAGCACACTACTCCTGTCCCCAAGTGTCCCCCCCCCACCCCCAGCCTTTCTTTCCTGAAAACATCATGGTGTTTGGGGACAGGAGTCTGCCATCAGATAGCTAGGGCCTGAAAATAAACCTGTTTCCTCTCACCAACTCTTGTCTCTTACATATTATCTTTCCAGAGGGGGGCACTAAACCTTGGCATTCCACATTGACCTTCTCAAGTAGTTAGTTATTCCTTCTTAACTGTACTTCAGTTTGCCTTTTGAAAATGTAGCATCAATACTCATTTTCATTGTGAAGATATATCCTTCACCACTTGTAAAGCTTTCCCCCTGCAGGTGGGGATTTGAACCTGGTTCCTTGGAGATAATAAAATGTGCACTTAACCTGACATGCCACTATTGAGCCCTGATTTTTTTTTCTCTTCTAACCTTCTAATTGACAGAATTTCATAAAATAAACTCTTATTAATTAATTGGGAGCCATCTGGTCCTGGACTTTTGTTGTTGGGGTGGTTCTTAATAACGGTTTCAATTTCTTTGTCTGTGATTGGTGCATTTAGATTTTGTAGTTCTTCTTGGTTCAGTTTTGGAAGGGCATATGGTTCTAGGAATTGTTCGATTTCTTCCAGATTCTCTAGCTTGGTGGCGTATAGTTCTTCATAGAAGTTTCGCAGGATTCTCTGGATTTCTGTGGTGTCAGTTGTGATATCTCCTCCATCGTTTACAATTCTATTAATTTGAGTCTTCTCTCTTTTTTGTTTGGTGAGTCTGGCTAGGGGTTTGTCAATTTTTTTTAATCTTTCAAAGAACTAACATTTGGCTTCAATGATCTTTTGTATGGTTCTTTTATTTTCAATGTTTATTTCTGGTCTAATTTTAGTGATTTCTGTCCTTCTGGTTGCTTTAGGGTTCCTTTGTTCCTCTTCCTCTAAGTCCTGAGGTGTGCAGTAAGGTCATTCATTTGAGCTTTTTCTTGTTGTTTAATATGTGATTGTATGGCTATAAGTTTCCCTCTCAGTACTGCTTTAGCTGTGTCCCAAATATTTTGATAGGTTGTGTCTTCATTTTCATTTGTTTCCAGGAACATTTGAACTTCATGCTTGAGTGACTCTCTGACCCAGTGGTTCTTAGAAAGTATGTTGTTTAGTTTCCAAATTCTGTGATTTTTAATAATTTTCTGTTTGTTGTTAAATGTTAGTTTTACTCCAGTGTGGTCTGAGAAGATACTTGGGATGATTTCAATGCTCTTGAATTTATTGATGCTGTCTTTGTGGCCTAACATGTGGTCTGTCTTTGAGGATATGTTATGTGGATTTGAAAAGAAGGTGTATTCCAGTTTTTTGGGGTGAAGGACTCTGAAAATGTCCAAGAGGTCTAGTCTGTCAATATCTTCATTTAATTCTCTTTTATCTTTGTTGATTCTCTGCTTTGTTGATCTGTCTGTGAGACTGGGGTATTGAAGTCTCCCACTATTATTGTATTACTATTGATGTATTTTTGAAATTCTTTCAGTAGGTGCTTGATGTATTTAGATGGTCCCTCATTGGGTACATAGATGTTAATAATTGTTAAGTCTTCTTGGCTGATTGATCCTCTAATAATTATGTAATGTCCTTGCCTATCTTTTATTACTTTATTTAATTTAAAATCTATTGTGTCTGAGATGAGAATGGCTATTCCTGCCTTTTTATGTGGTCCGTTAGCCTGTAGGATAGTTTTCCATCCTTTCACTTTAAGTCTGTGTTTATCTTGTTGTGTCAGATGGGATTCTTGCAAGCAGCATATGGTTGGGTTATGTTTTCTGATCCTCCCCCCACTCTGTGCCTTTTGATGGGTGAGTTTAAGCCATTGACATTTATTGATATTATGGATTTAATGTATTGTAGTGCCATTGTTCAAAAAAATTTTTTTTGTTTGCTCTGATATATTGCAAGTATTATAGTGATGTTCTTGTTTATAAGAGGTCTTTTAGAACCTCTTTCAGGGCCAGTTTGGTGATGGTTGCTTCCTTTAACTGTTGTTTGTCTTAGAAGGTTTTGATCCCTCCATCTAGTTTGTGTCATCAGAGTGCGGGGTGCCAGTAGGCCAGGCTAGCTTCGTGGCGGTAGACAGAGACTCGCAGACACACGGCTGAGCAGAGAAGTTGTATTTGTTTATTTGAGAGCAACGATTTAAAGACAAGTCTGATCACCACACCATGTCGTCCTCCATCTTTCTCCTCTGGTGGCAGCTGCAGGAACTCAGGAAGTACATAGGGTAGGGGGCAGGGAGAAGAGAGAAGCACGAAAACTAGCAAGGGCTAAACCAAATCTCCCAGCGGGGGAGAGTGAGACCAAACCAATGTAACAGAAAAGACCATGTAAATAGACCACAATGTCAAGCAATGTAACAGAAGCAGAACTAGATCCCAGAAGCAGAACTAGAAGCATATCAATAAGTTTGAATGAAAGTATAGCAGGATATATTATCCTTGACTGAAACCCTTTTTCATTCAGGGCTCCATAGATATCTTGCCATTCTCTTCTGGATTTTAGAGTTTGAGTGGAGAAGTCTGCTGATTGTCTTATGGGTTTTCCCCTGTATGTGACTTTTTTTTTTCTCTTGCAGCCTTTTGGATCCTTTCTTTACCCTTACTTCTTCTCATTGTGAGTATGATGTGTCTTGGTGTCTTCAGGTCTCAGTTGATTCTGTTTGGACCTCTCTGGGCCTCTTGAATCTTAATGTCCTGTCTGTTATTCAGATCTGGGAAGTTTTCTTCTGTAATTTCCTCTAGAATGTTTTCTTCCCCTTCCTCTCTTTCTTCCTCTGGCAGGCCCATTATACGAATGTTACTTCTTTTGAGATCATCCCATATGTCTCTGTTGTTGTTTGCAGTGTCTCTCAATCTCTTTTTGAGCTCTTTCACCTCTTTCTTAGTTTTCTCTAACTCATCCTCTGTCTGACTAGTTCTGTTTTCTGCTTCTGTTAGTCTGCTTTCCCTTCCCTCAGCTTTCCTCAGTTCAGCTATTTCAGCTTTCAGTTCTCTAATTGCCTCAAGATAATCAGTATTTTCCTTGGGGGTCTCAACCCTTAAGAAGGAGGGAAGAAAGGAAGACAAGATAAAAAAAAAGATAAGAAAAAGATCTGTAATAAAAGAGCAGTGAAAGGAAAGTTTTTTAATTGATTAATTTATTTTATATTTTATTTTATTTTATTAATTACCTAGGAGGAGGTAGAAAGGGAGAGTCTGTAGAGGAGGTAGGAGTACTGAAACAGTGGATAAGATGCCCAGTCCCCTAGCAATGAAAGATACCCTAAGAGTTAATTCTGGTCAACCTAAAGGGGGGGGGGAGAGATACACCTTTATATAATATTAATAATAAAATAGAGCTGGGTAAAAAACCTGTTCCCAGTTTGCCTCAAGCCTCCTGAGCAGAGGCAGCTGATTTTTAAGAAAGAAAAGGGAAAAAAAAAATCTCAGGACTAGACAAGAGTAGCAGGAATAGACAGTTATGCAAATCTACTATCCACTGTATATTCTAGGGGTAGCTAAAGGAGAAAGGGAATTAGAGTAAAGATATACTCAGAGAGAGTCCACTCTTAGTCAGATTTCTTCCCCAAAATAAATCCTAAAAGTGTATCAGTGAATTCAGAAAGCTGAAGGAGTACAAGGGCAACAAAAGGGAATAAATAAATAAAATAAATTAAAAAAAAAGAAATCTGAAGGAGGAAGGAAGAAAGGATGACAAGAATGAGAAAAGAAGAAAAAAGAGAGAGAGAAAAAAGAAAAAGATAAGAAAAAGAACAGTAATAAAAGCAGTGAAAGGAAAGAGTTATTTATTTATTTATTTATTTTTTATTATTTAATTAGCTATGTGGTGGGAAGTGAGAGAATGGGTAGGGGCGGTAGGAAAAGTAAAACAAGTTATTTTAGCAGTGAATATGACACCCAGTCCCCTAGCAATGGAAAATACACTAAGAGTTAATTCTGGTCAACCTGAAGGAGAGGGGGAAAGGGTACATGTTTATCTTGTATTGATAATAAAATAGAACAGAGTGAAAAAACTGTCCTGTCTTCAGCTTGGATGGCTCCAGACTGCCTCAGGCCCCCTGAGCAGAGGCAGCTGGTTGGCTACTTAGAAAGGAAAGAGGCCAAAGGTTTCAGAAGGGAATAGAATTAGAATGAATGACACCCCCTGGTGGGACAGGAATCTTAATTTAAAAGAAAAATTATTCAGGAATAATAATTTAAAAGAAAAAAATTTCCCCTTTCTTTTTACTCTATTTTCTAACCCAAATTGAGTTACAGTCACCTCCTTGGTGTCACCGCTAGGACCCCTTGTTGACTGGCCTACTAAAGGCAAAAAATCCTACCGTTTCCAGTAGATGTGGTCAGAGCTCAAGCCACTAGCAGCTTCTCATTCCGCCATCTTCCCAGGTCCCTACCCCATGATCCTTCTTATGAGAAGAGATAAAGCAGCAGTATTTTATTTTAATGGGAAAGAGATAGAGAGAGAAGCAGAGCATTGCTCAGCTCTGGCTGGGGATTGAACCTAGGACCTCAGAGGCTCAGGCATGAAAGTCTTTTGCATAACCATCATACTATCTCTCCAGCCCACAGGCTATTTTCTATTTTCTGTTTGTTTTTAACCTTGCTCTAGAATGAAAATTTCCTGGGATCCTGGAGAGAAAACAAACAAAAAAACCTTGTTACTTCCATTCCAAAAGGCCTTTGGACATCTTATTATCTCACAAATCTCTATGATCTTAAAGAAATGCTTTTGCAATAAAATAAAATAAAATAAAATAAAATAAGGCCTTTGCTACAGTGCAGAGGGAATTAAAATGAATTAAAAGCAAGGCTTGAATGGAGATAAGTGAGGATAACAGCGGGTGTATAATGTCAGAGTGCTGGTAGATCTTGGTTAATTCTTGAGAATATGTCACAACATCTCATATCAGGCTTGACATATTGTTCTTGGCTGTTGTCATGTGGGTTGGTGAGAAGGATGTTGAAATTTTAGTGCATTGACAACGCAACAAAGTGATAGAAGCTACAGAATAGAAAAATGCCTCTGCTGGTACTAAAGGCATAAGAGTTTTTAAAAAAATTTAAAAATATTTTTAGGGGCCTGAGCAGTAACACAGCAGGTTAAGCACATATGGTGCAAAGCACAGGGACTAACGTAAGGATTCTAGTTCCAGCCTCTGGCACCCCACCTGCAGGGGGGTCATTTCACGGGTGGTAAAGCAGGTCTGCAGGTGTCTATCTTTCTCTCCCCTCTCTGTCTTCCCAGCCTTTCTCCATTTCTCTCTGTCTTATTCTACAACAATGACACCAGCAACAACAATAAACAACAAGGGCAACAAAGTGGAAAAAAATAGCTTCCAGGAGCAGTAGATTTGTAGTACAGGCAACGAGCCCCAGCAATAACCCTGGAGGATATATATATATATATATATATATATAATTTTATTTTAATGAGAAAGAGTAGACACAGAGGGAAAGTTACCCAGAGTGAAAGACCAAAACACTGCTCAGTTCTGGCTTATATTAGTGCTGGGGATTTAACCAGGGGACCTCAAAGCCTCAGGGTTGAAAAGCTTTTGCAGAATCATTATGCTGTCTCTCCAGCCCAAGGCAGAAGTTTTTTTTTTAAGGTTGAATCTGTCCCTGCCTCTGACTTACTGTGTGACCTGACATGGAATATTGATAACTGACACCTCAGAGCCTTTGTTTTCCTTTCTGCAAAAATGGTGTTGATTTGTGTCTCTCTAGAAGGACAGCTATGAGAAAGGGACTACTGGATTTCAAGGCCAGTGTTCAGAGGGTAGTACTTCCTTTTTTTTTTAAAAAAAAAGAATGGCCTATTTTTATTTATTTTATTTATTGTTGGATAGAGACAGAGAGAAATTGAGAGGAGAGGGGGAGTTAGGAGGAAAGACACCTGCAGCCTGCTTCACCACTCATGAAGCTTTTATCCTGCAGGTGGGGGCCAGGAGCTTCAACCTAGGCCCTTGCTCATGGTAATGTGAGTGCTTAACTGGATGCACCACTGCCTGGCCCCCAAGGGGGTACTACCTTCCTGGAAGTGGAGGAGGGAGTGTGGTCACAGTATTCACCTGTTCTCTCCCTGCTTCTGTCCCAGGTATCTGGGGATCACAAGGCCGCTGACATACCCGGTGAGGCAGAATGGGAAATGCATGGCCAAGATGATCCTCTCTGTCTGGCTACTGTCGGCCTCCATCACCTTACCCCCGCTCTTTGGCTGGGCCCAGAACGTCAATGATGACAAGGTGTGTCTGATCAGCCAGGATTTCGGCTACACTATCTACTCCACTGCGGTGGCATTTTATATCCCCATGTCGGTTATGCTTTTCATGTACTACCAGATCTACAAGGCCGCCAGGAAGAGCGCGGCCAAGCACAAGTTCCCGGGCTTCCCGCGTGTGGAGGAGCCAGACAGCATCATCTCCCTGAACGGCATAGTCAAGCTCCAGAAAGAGGTGGAGGAGTGTGCAAACCTTTCCAGACTCCTCAAACACGAAAGGAAAAATATTTCCATCTTTAAGAGGGAACAGAAAGCAGCCACCACCTTGGGGATCATCGTCGGGGCTTTTACAGTGTGCTGGCTGCCCTTTTTCCTCCTCTCGACGGCCAGGCCCTTCATCTGTGGCACTTCCTGCAGCTGCATCCCGCTGTGGGTGGAGAGGACATTTCTGTGGCTGGGTTATGCAAACTCTCTCATTAACCCTTTTATATATGCCTTCTTCAACCGGGACCTGAGGACCACCTATCGCAGCCTGCTCCAGTGCCAGTACCGGAATATCAACCGGAAGCTGTCGGCTGCCGGCATGCACGAGGCGCTGAAGCTTGCAGAGAGGCCAGAGAGAGCTGAGTTTGTGCTGTAAGGTCATTTATCACTGTTTTCTTTTTATCCTCCCTCAGCTTCGCCCCCCTAAACCCCTCACCTCTGTAACTTCTTGATGCATATCTCAAAAAGCTTCCATGCACTTTTCATAGCCTGTTCTGCTTTTATGTGTAATGAGGTGACTGAGGAGACCTCTGTCCTCAGCTGTTTCAGGGGAGCCACACTCATCTCAAGGAGAGTTCCAGAGGCCCAAGGAAGGCATGGGTAGTGATCCACAGCTACACTAGATAGACGCCAAAGTAACCTCTTGGATTACAACAGAGTCCAGTATCTCTAAATATAGGGTATTCAGGGCTGGGTGGTTGAGTGCACAGGGACCCAGGTTCAAGCCCCTGGTCCCCACCTGCAGGAAAAAAGCTTCACAAGTGGTGAAGCATGGCTGAAGGGTCTCTCTGTCTCTCTCCCTTTCTGTCTCCCCTTTCTCCTAATTTCTGGATGTCTATCCAATAAATAAAGATAAAAAAAAAAACTTTAAATATAGGGCACTCTCCAAATGATTCTAAAAACCTCTAGTAACTCAGCTTCTTTAATTTATCACTTGAATGAAGCAAACAGAAACATCTAATAGAGGTAAGGAAAATCAGTGATTATTATTTATTCTAGGAACTTACAGTTATATGATCACAGATGTGCTAATTCTTGACCTGGAAATAGATTCACAGACACTCATTTAAAAAAAATAGTTATTTATTTATTTTCCCTTTTGATGCCCTTGTTTTTTTATTGTTGTTGTAGTTATTACTGTTGTTATTGATGTCGTCGTTGTTGGATAGGACCGAGATAAATGGTGAGAGGAAGGGAATACAGAGAGGGGAAGAGAAAGACACCTGCAGACCTGCTTCACCGCCCATGTTTTTTTTTAATTGTTGTAGTTATTATTATTGTTGTTATTGATATCATCATTGTTGGATAGGACTGAGAGAAATGGAGAGAGGAGGGGAAAACAGAGAAGGGGAGAGAAAAATAGATACCTGCAGACCTGCTTCATGCTTCACATCCTATGAAGCAACTCCCCTGCAGGTGGGGAGCTGGAGGCTCCTACCTGGATCCTTAAACTAGTCAGTGCGTTTTGTGCCATGTGCCCTTAACTCGCTGCCGGATCCCAGACACTCATTTTTGTTTTTACTTTTATTGTACATATAAGACTGCTCACAGTAAGAAATGTTTTTTAAAAGAAAGTAATTACGTTTTAGAATGTGCATTATGAGCAACCTATACCTTTATTGATTGTTCTAAGCTTATAAAATTGTTAGTGAGTTGAACACTCTCTTTTACCTGCCAGTTTCTAAGTGCCTTCAGCAAGGAGTTATAGCTTAAGTTTTTTCTTTTCTTTTGCCTCCAGGGTTATTGCTGGGGCTCTGTGCCTGCACCATGAATCCACTGCTCCTGGAGGCTATTTTCTCCCATTTTGTTTTATGGTTGTTGTGGTTATTATTATTGTTGTTATTGATGCCATTGTTGTTGGATAGGGCAGAGAGAAATGGAGAAAGTAGGGGAAGACAAGAGGGGGAGAGAGAGATAGACACCTGCAGACCCACTTCACCACTTGTGAAGTGCCCCCCCCCCCCCCCCCCCGCAGTTTGGGAACCTGGGATCTTTGTGCTGGTCCTTGCACTTGGTGCCATGTGCACTTAACCCTTTGTGCTACCGCCTGACCCCATAGCTTAAGTTTTTATTTGCCGAATCTGATTATCATATGTGACACACAACAGGCGACACGTAAAAGTGATAATTGCTAACAGTTGAATACCTGCTACATGCTATTGGCTGTCCTACCTGTGCAGGAGGCACTGCCAATTTCAACAATTTTCAGAAGAAAATCTGAGATGCAGGGACATAAAGTAACTTACCTAGGACCACGTGCTCCAAAATGGTAGATGTGGTATGAAATAGTCCAGTTCATGTGGTTGTTAACCATTGTATGACACTGTCAAATGATAGAAGTCTACCAATACCCACAGTGAAGAATCATGCAATATCTTGTGTCAGAGATTATAGCCATCAACAACCTCAAAATAACATTAGAAAAATCTAGAAGTTAAGTTTGTTAAGTATAGGAGGACACCTTGTCAAAATCCTGGTAACTTCTCAGATAAATAAAGAAGAAAAGTTGATAGAATGTTAGGTTTTGGGAGTCGGGCGGTAACGCAGCGGGTTAAGCACATGGCGCAAAATGCAAGGACCGGCTTAAGGATCCTGGTTTGAGCCCCCGGCTCTCCACCTGCAGGGGAAGTTGCTTCACAAGCAGTGAGGCAGGTCTGCAGTTGTCTATCTTTCTCTCCCCCTCTGTCTTCCCGTCCTCTCTCCACTTTTCTTTGTCCTATGTAACGACGACGACATCAATAACAATAATAACTACAACAACAGTGAAAAACAACAAGGGCAACAAAAGGGGAAATAAATAAATATTAAAAAATTAAAAAAAAAAGAATGTTAGGTTTTAAGCTGGAAGGTCTCTAGGTAATTGATAAAGACTAGATTGAGCTTATGGTAGAAGCCTTGGACTTGTAGCAAGGTGAGGGTCTTGAAACTAATAATAAACAAAATCTTAGTCTTAATAAATAAGCAATTTTAATTGCTCTAACTTTTGGATAACAGCTTTTTCCTGGAACAGTAACTAGGTTATTTTGCCTTGTCCCAGAATTGTTTAGTACGGGAACAAGAAAAGATGCTGTTTTGAGTTCTCAGTAGTAATCAACTGAGAGATATATTTGAGGAAGCAGTGAATAGGGGCAGATGAAATAGAAACATTAGTAGCAGGAGAAACTATAGAAACTAGAAAATAGAAACTAGAAAACAATAAAAGAAGTAAACTAGGAGATATCATCATATTTGCATGTTCCCTACTCAGTCAGGACCTTGAGGATAATGTTATTGATTATTTTAACTTATCATAGCTAATTCACAAAATGTACTCCAAAAAGGGGTTTTCCAGCTTAAAATAATAACCCACGTTTATTGAAAATTCACTCTCAGTATGATGTTGAATACTTTATGGGAATCATATCACTTCATCCTAAAAACTTTATGAGAGGTTGGTAATTTTCATTTCTGTTTCCCCAAACTCATACATATAGAAAGCAACGGAGTGTAATTGGAGCCCAGGAAATAAATCAGTGTTTGAAAGTTCTTTTAGCTTTTACTCTCCTAGCCCAATATTAATCATCTTATACAGAGCCCAAAGTCTTTGTGCTTTTAGCTAGTTTAGTCAACTTTGTTGACAGGAGTCAACAAAGTTCTGCTAAGAAGGACCAGGTAGTAATTTGTTTCTATTCTTGTGAGAAAGCAGTCATCTATACATTGATAGAAGTAACCAAATTATTTATTTACAGAAATAGGTGGTCAGTTGGATTTGGTCCACCAACCATGGTTTGTTGTCACCTAGTCTAAGAAAATGACTCCCCTTGGTATATGTTTTTGAAATTTATTATTATTAGGTTTTTAAAACTATATATATATATATATATATATATATATGCATATATTTATTTACTTAACCAGAGCACTAATCATCTCTGGCTTATGGTGGTGTGAGGGTTTGAACCTGGGACTTTGGAACCTCAGGCATGACAGTCTGTTTGCATAACCATTATGCTATCTACCCCCAATTTTTATTAGTTTTATTATAAATCTTTTTAGATAGTGGGTCTAGATATCTATTAACTTCAGGAAATTTCTTTTTTTTTTTTTTTAAAGATTTTATTTATTTATGAGAAAGGAGGAGAAAGAACATCACTCTGGCACATGTGCTGCTGGGGATCAAATTCGGGACCTCATGCTTGAGTGTCCAATGCTTTACTACTGGACCACCTCCCGGACCACAAATTCAGGAAACTTCTAACACAAGTATTAGAATAGCTGCTATTTTGTAATTCTTCTCCTTCTTCTTCCTCTTCTTCATTGTTTTTCTTCTTCATCTTGTTCTTTTGTCTCCAGGGTTATCACTGTGACTCAGTGTTGGAGCTTGGTGCTGGCACTATGAATCCATTGCTTCTGGCCGCCTTTTACCCCCCCCCCCCTTTTATTGAATAAGACACAGATAAATTGAGAGAGGAGGGGAAGATAGAAACAGAGAAAGAGAGACACCTGCAGATCTGCTTCACAACTTGTGAAGCTTCCCCTGTGTAGGTGGGGAGCCAGGGGCTTGAACTTGGACCCCTGTGTGGGTCCATGCTCTTAGTACTATGTGTAATTAATCAGGTGCACCACAGCCCAGTCCCCTGTTTTTGTAATTCTATACCTAGTGCTATTCTAGTCTGTTGCAACATCAGATGATTCCTTAAAAAATTCTTTCTTATGGCAGTTGTATATTGTAAAGGATACAGAATATAGATGATACTTTTCACTACTCTTGTGCACATATTTCTGTTGCACTGATTGCATATAAGCACACACATAGACACATTTGTCCTTTTAAGAAATAAGAGCAGAGGGAAACTAAAGATAGGAAAAGCTACAGGATTCTAAGGAGAGGAAAATAACTGATAGCTTAGCCTAACCTTGCTCAGAAAAGACTTCCTGAGGATATGTGTTCCGGTGTGTCAGTGATAGCAAAAGTCAAAACGTTTACAACTGAAGGAGAGTAGAATCTAATTCCAGGTGAGAAGCACATTTTATATATAGGCACTAGTGTGTGACTTTTTCTTGGAAAGGACAGTCTGCAAGATGTGATGGATGGTTTGGAATTCACAATGGAAAACTAGAACAAGATTCAATTACCAAGGATTATCAGTTCTAGCTTCAGAAGATGGGACTTTAGTACAGATAAGGGAGTCTCAGTGAGAACTTTTTTTTTCTTTTGCCTTCAGGGGATATTTGACAATGTCTAGAGATATTTTAGGTTGTCACAGATATCGGAGGGAGAAGCTACCTAGTAGCTAGCTAGTAAGCCACTGGCTGTATCTCTGTGGATAGGAGAATGGAATCAGCAGCAAAGCAGTGAAAACTTATTCAGTAGTCCCATGGGGGCTGAATCAGAAGGCAAGGTATGGTGCTACACATGGCAGAGGATGGAAGGAGGACTAGATGGCCATCCTTGTTTCTGGAAGTGGGTAATCCAATAGACACGGTGATAGGAAATATGGTGGCTAGTAAGAGTAGTAGCCACGTCTAAAGTCATACCTGTCTGAAGACATTCGATCTTATCTGATCTCAGGAGCTAGGCAGGGTCGGCCTGGTTAGAGCTTGAATGGGAGACCAGCTGGTAGAGTAGTGACCAGAATATCCTCTATATAGCCCACATTCTGTACAGTTGCAATCAAGTAAGCACTAGCTGGATAATCCTAAACAGTTTAGGACTCTATTGGAGTCTCTGGAAAAATGACAGGGTATCTCCTAGCAATCTCTGAATTCTTTGTAGCCCCCACCTGTGTCTCAAGTTTCCCAATTTCATTTATTATTAGTAGTAGTATTCTTTATTTGCTTACTAGGTAGAGGCAGTCAGAAATCAAGAGGGAAAGGGGAGATAGAGAGACAGAGAAACATCTGCATACTGCTTCACCACTCACAAAGCTTTCCCCCTATAGGTGGGGACTGAGGGCTTGAACCCGGGTCCTTGCACACTGTAACATGTACTCTCAACCAGGTGTGCCCTCACCTTGCCCCTAGTTTCTCAACATCTTGTGCCAGCCTAGGGACTTGGGGAGGGAGGGAATCCTTCCTTTAGTCTACCTAGTTTTTTTCTCCCCTTTAACTGTTTGAATTCTACTGTATTATTTTTGTCCTTAATTCTGCTTTCTCTGCTATTTTTTCCCTTCTTTTTCCTAGTTAATAGTTTTCTTTCTTTCCTGTGTAGATAATCTGGTAGGCTGTGCATTGCTAATTCCATATTTTTCCCATATCTTCCTATTTCTTTGATCAGCATAACCTATGGTTCAGTAGTCCAGCAGGTACTCAGGAATGTTCTGGTGTAGAAAATGAAAGGGGTTGGGGGTAGGGGAGATGACAGAATAATTGTTATGCAAAAAGACTCTCAAGTCTGAGGCTCCAAAGTCCCAGGTTCAATCTCCCACATCACCAAAAACCAGAACTGGGCAGTGCTCAGGTAAAAAAAAAATAAATAAATAACCATAAATAAATGAGCCTAGGAAAGACCATGAATGCTACTATAGTGGTAATTTTAATTCATCACTCCAGATTTTAATCCTTATTTCCTTTCCATGTGTTCAAATCTGGGTAACACAAAGTCTAATGTAATAATAATCTATAAGCAGGGAATCTTTTTCCCCCTTTTTGTATGATAACTTTACTTGTGGATTTGCTTTAAATAGCCACAAATTGCCATTAAGTGTCAGGTTTTAAAGACACCTGTTCTTTGGCACTATTATTGTGAGCTGTACTGTAAAGCAACTTCTAAAATGCACCCATAGAAAATTATTTTATGAAAGTGTTTTAAAGTAGTTCTCCCTTTCCCCTTTTGCCTCCTTGGTGATTGTACAGTCTTTCTCTTCAAAGAGTCCATTATAATCCCTATAGAGTCCATTATAATCTCTTAAGAGTCCCTATAATCCCTATAGTGGTGTGTCATTGTGAAGTAACCTTGAGCTTCTGTCATAAGCCTGTGAATTTGTTGCCCCAGGATTTGTACTGAAGCTTTGGAGCTCAGGGTCTTCCTACCTTTTCTTTTGGGAAGCTAATCATTGAAAAACAGAAATAACAAACAACGAATGAATACCAGTGGAAATTGGGACAGTTCAAGGTTCTTGAGACCCTGCTACCTGTGATATGATGTTACATTAACAACAGAGACAAAAAAAGTTCACTATTTTATTTAAAATTTTTATTATATTTATTTACCTATTTATTGGATAAAGACAGCTAGAAATTGAGAGGAAGGGGGAGACAGAGAAGGATAGAGACAGAGAAACAACTGCAGCACTGTTTCATCACCAGTGGAGCTTTCCCCTTGCAGGTGGGGACCAGGGACTTGAAACCTGATCATTGCGCACTGAAACGTGCATTCAGCCAGGTGCACCACAGCTCGGCTCCCAAAAATTCACTATTTTATAGGTTTACCTCCCACCTCCACTCTCAGTAGTTGTTTTACTTCATCATTAACTAGCTGAAATTCTGTGCTTTAATCTTATTAAATAAACAGGGACTAAATACCAGCTTTGTTGTTGCCTACATTTTAACTTTGAACATCTCTAAAAGTAGGAGAGACAGGTGACTATCCTCTCTCCCTCCCCCCCCCCTTTCCCTTGTGGAAGTTGTTCTCTTAGTACCTAAGAAACATACATAGCACAAAATGAAAGTAAGTTGTACAGATGGGTGAACAAGGAAAATAAGTCTTGGGTGAGAGGTTGTAGGAAGAAAAGAAGCATGATGGAAATCATTAAGGAGACGGGTCTTGAAGGAACAGGAATATTTAACAAAAGGAAGGCCAGGGGCTGGGGTGTGGCCAGAGGGGACTGTATGGGTGGAGGAGTACAGATGTGGGTGGGGAATCTAGGCATCTAGGGCATGACTTCAGCAGTATCTGCAAACTGGTTGGCTGGAGTCAGCATGGCAGGTCAGTTGGGAAGTGTGTCTGATGGAGGTGAGGGATTTTGAGCAGAAGTGAGACCAGAACTACAGTATATATAAAAATTCAAAGTAGGGCAGTATGGAGAACTCAGAAGATTCTAAGTGGATCAACCCTATGACCCTGCAATTCCTCTCCTGGAAATATATCCTAAGGAACCAAACACATCCATCCAAAAAGATCTGTGTACACATATATTCTTAGCAGCACAATTTCTAATAGCCAAAACCTGGAAGCAACCCAGGTGTTCATCAACAAATGAGTGGCTGAGAACGTTGTAGTATATATACACAAGGAATACTACTCAGCTGTTAAAAATGGTGAATTCACTTTCTTCACCTCATTGTGGATGGAGCTTGAAGGAATCACATGAAGTGAGATAATTCAGAAAGAGAAGGATGAATATGGAATGATCTCACTCAGAAAGAAGTTGAAAAATAAGAACATCTCACATGGAGAAGATGATCTTAGTCACCAGGAAACTCTTATCCATTGGGTCTTGTAAATGCTTATGAGGGACATTTTGAGTGGGATGGCAAGACAGGTTCTGGGGTACGATGCTAGATCCTCATAGCCACATCTCTTTTAAGCATATGGAAGTAGTTTAATAGATTTAATAAGTCCAATGAAGGTTCAGAGTGAAGGGAGTGCAAATCTACAGAGGAAGGGGCTCCATTAAGGAGAAAGAGCCTTCCTCAGCTGCCGACTATCACTTCTCTTGACTCATACTACCTTTTGTGAATCTGGAGAGAAGGACGTGTGTAGGGGCCGGTGGTGGTACACCTGGTTGAATGCACATGCTATAATGTACAAGAACCTGGGTTTGAGCCCCCAGTCTCTACCTGCAGGAGGAAAGCTTTGCTAGGTGAAGCAGTGCTACAGGTGTCTGACTATCTTCCCCGCTATCTTCCCCTCCCCCCTTGATTTCTGACTGTCTCTGTGCAATAAATGAATAAATATAATAATAAAATTTTAAAAATATGTATTGGAGTGAGGGGGTGGAGTCCTGATCTCTTTACACATAATTTACTATAATGTGTAAACTCTCTTAGGTTTGAAGGAGAGAGCATGTCTCATTAGCATCCTATAATTAATTCATGTAGGACATGCTCTAATATTTTGCAAAGATTTTTTGAGAGTAGAGCTATCTTGGTAGTATAAAAGTGAATTTCTAAATGATTTATCTGGGAGATGATTTGCAAATATATTAAAGCCCTGGCAACTTGTGTAAGTTAATGAAATCTATGAAAAGAGCCACGACATTTATCCCCCCCCCCCTTCCAGGTGCTCATCCCCTTAGAAGCCACAAATGATTCAAATTACTGAATGTTGCAAAAATTAAATCCACCTACCAGAAGCTGAAAACTCATATTTGCTGTCCTGCTAAATCATTTTCTTGTCTCTTCCCTTTCTCTCTCTCTCTCTCTTTAGACAAAACTCTGACTACTGTAGAAAAAAAAGTCATGATTCATGATCAAAAGCGGCATAATGGAGATGAAATAAACAAGGCAAGACAGAGGTGGACACAGAATGCAATCATTTGCTGAGACAACGAAGTGGAATGCGACTTCTGTCCTTCCTTGAGATGACTAAAACATGACGAGCAGGGTGATCTGTTGTACAAAGTATATGACCAGGGAGAGGGCGACCTCTCCTTTCTTCCCCCCTGTGGATCAGTGCTATTATATGCAAATGGAATTAGTTCTCAGTTTGAGACAGACTGATCAGCTCAGCACTAAGTGCACAAATAGAATTGAGTTCCAGAAAAGGAACAGTTTATGGTGCTTTGTGTATGTTCAAGTTCATGCAAGCAGAAGAAAGTTCCAATGCACATTTCCCCATCCTTCCAAGTCTAGGCATTGTGGTGAATATTCAGGAACCATTCATGAGACAGAATGTATTTTTTCCTTGTAGGCCAGAAGAGTGTTTCCCCAAGCAAACTGCGGTGAGCCTCGTGTTGAATATGTTGCATGTCCATGTTAGCAAACTGAGTCCTGTTGTCAGCTAATACAAATGATTTCCCAGAGCAGTGTCTGCTTAGAGCTTCTGTCAAGGAGTCTGACTTTTCTGCAGGGTCCCTCTGACTTCCCCACTACAGCCCTTTGTGCACTCATGTACTGTTATGGTATAACTCAGAAACAGAGTTCAGGATGGAGAGAATCATAAAACCTGAGGGAAAACCTTCCCTTGTGCTGACACTTCTGTGGAGAGGTCCTGAGATGTAAGGGAGTTTCCTTCTGTGAGGGTTGTTACCTGGATGAAGAGTGAGTGCTCCTTAGCTGCGTAGCCTATCCACATAGCTAGTAACACAGAATGTTGTCCTTTCACATGTGTGCAGTGAGCCCGTGAGTGTGTTCATAACTCTCTCCCCTCCTCCCTTTTTGGAGGAAGTATGAGAGCAAAGGGATTTCCATGAAAGCTTCTGATTTGTCCCTATGTTCAACGGCAATGTGTTGATTCTTATTGAGTAGTGTTGTGCCAGACAGATCTGTGGCTAAACGTGGTCACTGGGAACATGGTTGGGAAATGTTTCAGAATAACATTCTACTCCATCTAGAAGATTATCTCTGTATTCTCTGCTTCTTAGATCAAATGTGTGACTGACCAATTCTATTTTCCTCTCGCCTCCAAGTGATAGATACTAAGAGTAAGTAAGGAAAGAGAGAAGATTCCTTTATGGATATATAGAGATATATTTTTTCCTTTATTAAGGGGTTCATGGTTTACAGTACCCTTGTTGATACATGGGTACAGTGTCTCATCTCTCTGTGACTGGTGTTTACAAAACACTCTCACCCCTAACTTAGGCCCTTTTCCATTGTCATGCATCAGGACACCAATGCCCAGCTGCCGTCTCTTTTTCCCCAGAATCCTTTGCTTTGGTGCAATACATCAAACCCAGTCCAAGTTTTTGTTTTTTGTTTTTAAATTTATTTTATTATCTGAATTTATTTATTGAATAGAGGCAGCCAGAAATCAAAAGGGAAGGGAGATAGAGAGGGAGAGAGACAGACACCTGCACCCTTACTTCACTTGCAAAGCTTTCCCCTTGCAGGTGGGGACCTGGGGCTCAAACCTGGGTCCTTGCACACTGTAACATGTGCACTCAACCAGGTGCACCATCACCTGGCCCCTGCTTTTTTTTTTATGTTACTGTGATGTTAGTGAGGGTGTTGAAGAGTAACTAGGGGAAACCTGGATGCAAACCTTCATTTGATAAGAAAGAGCTGAAGGAGAATGTTATTTCCTTATAATAAGTATAGCTGTTCTCTCACAGGACAATGTGGAATTCACTGTGGGCTGCAGATTTCATCTAATTGTCACTGCTTCTTACTAGAAACAGGGAGGGATTGGCCTTCCTGACAGGGGAGGTGGGCACTGCTCTTTCAGACAAAGCTTGTACAGGTTCTTGAACCTCAGATTTGCTAACGTGACTGTATATACTTATATTCATAATTTAAATGATTAATTATGGTCAGATAAATGTTAAATTTGAAGATGCTTTATTATATTACATCAAATAAAGCTTATTTGTAGCTGTAATAAAGCAAATTAAGTAATGATTTTTACTTGATGGTCTGATGTGATAAATGTTGCTATATGCAGAACACCAGAAGAGTGAGACTAATATATTTACTAAAATCCAGGGGCTGCACGGTGGTGCGCCGGGTTAAGCACACATAGTCTGAAGCACAAGGACCAGTGCAAGGATCCCAGTTCAAGCCCCCAGCTCCTCACCTGTAGGAGGATCACATTGTAGGTGATGAAGCAGGTCTGCAAGTATCTCTCTTTCGCTCCCTCTTTATTTCTCTCTCTCTCTCCCACTCTCAATTTCTCTCAGTTCTATCTAAAAATAAATAAATAAATAAATAAATAAATAAATAAATAAATAAAAAGGCCTCCAAGAGTAGTGGATTGGTAGTGCTGGCACCAAGCCTCAATGATAACCCTGGAGGGAAAAAAAAAATCCTGTAATTAATTGCATTCATCTCTCTCTGAGAACTCCACCATTTTTAGTGTTTTTTTTTCTTTTTAAAATGACCTCCCCCCTTGATTTGATTAATATAGCCATCAAAGCAACAAAGAATTAAAGAATTTGCCATCCAGTAAAAGGCAGACCTATTTCAGATTGTCACAATGTACAATAAAGGTTATAGCCATCAGCATTGAGCCTTCTGCAGGGAGTGACAGTTTTCATTCCTGTATTCTAAGACATGGCATATGGCTAAGTGGATTGATTTGGGACTTCAGATGTTTTGGTTTCATGTTTTGATCAAGGCCTTATTTATTCAAATTGGTTGTTCATCTCACCTGACTTGAATATCTTATTACTGAACTCTGTTTCTTTCTGGCTGCTTGCAGGGGCTGGAACATGTATACTGTGTGCTACATATGTGCAAGTCAGATAAAAGGGAGAGGTAGATATTGAGAGTCAATGGGAAAAACCAGTCAGTGTATGCTGTGTGACATGCTATAATTTGTGGTAAAGGTACATTTTTTTTTTAAACTGGAACTTAGAAAAAAAATCACTGAAATAAGCATCTTGCACATATTTTTTTTTAAATTTTTTATTTAAGAAAGGATTAGTGAACAAAAACATAAGGTAGAAGGGGTACAACTCCACACAATTCCCACCACCCAATCCCCATAATCCCCCCCCTCCCATGGTAGCTTTCCCATTCTCTAGCCCTCTGGGAGCATGGACCCAGGGTCGTTGAGGGTTGCAGAAGGTAGAAGGTCTGGCTTCTGTAATTGCTTCCCCGCTGAACATGGGCATTGACTGGTCGGTCCATACTCCCAGTCTGCCTCTCTCTTTCCCTAGTAAGGTGTGTCTCTGGGGAAGCTGAGCTCCAGGACACATTGGTGGGGTCTTCAATCCAGGGAAGCCTAGCCAGCATCCTGGTGGCATCTGGAACCTGGTGATTGAAAAGAGAGTTAACATATGAGGCCAAACAATTTGTTGAGCAATCATGGATCCCAAGCTTGGAATAGTGGAGAGGAAGTGTTAGGGAGGTACTCACTGCAAACTCTAGTGTACTTCTGCTTTCAGGTATATATTTTGCAGTAGTTTATGGATACGTGTGCACATAAGCTCTCTCTCACAGAAACTGTTGTATATCTAGATTATGGGACTTTTTAGAAAGTGAACTACACATATTTTATGAGTATTCAGTAAGAATGACTTAGGACTGATCTCCTCACTCGAGGATATCAGCTGTCATTTTTGGCAATATTGAATGTTGGGAAATGATGCTTGGGAAGTAAAGTACATACAAGATAACTTAATGACTATTACTATTCTGTTTAGTTTTGTTCTGTAAACATTAAACAGGAGATACTCACAGAGTTGGTGCTATCCATAACTCATGAAGCCTTTTTTTATTTGTAATTTTTTAAATTTTATATTTATTTATTTATGTATTGGATAGAGACAGCCAGAAATTGAGAGGAAGGGGGAGACAGAGAAGGAGAGAGACAGACACCTGCAGCCCTGCTTCACCACTCATGAAGCTTCTCCCTTCATGTGGAGTTGGGGGCTTGAACCCAGGTCCTTGTGCATTGTAACATGTGCTCAACCAGGTGTCCCACCATCCAACCCCAACTCTTAAAGCCTTCACTGTGGTGTAACATACTTGAGGTGCTCTATATTTTTTCTGAAGGTCATATTTCCATGCACTTTTATTAAACTTAGGAATATCTTGATAAATCAAGACAAAAAAATTCAGGCCGTTTTTCCAGTAAATGGTGTTTGCGAATATATTTATCTAAATTGCCATCTGAGGGGTCAGGCGGTGGCATACCCTGTTGAACGCTCATATTGTAACACATAAGGATGTTGGTTCAAGTCTTTGGTCCTCACCTGCAGGGAGAAAGTTTCACAAGTGGTAGAGCAGTGCTGCAGGTGTCTCTCCCTCCCTCTGTACTTACCTTTCTCTTTCCCATTCCTCTCTATCTCTAACCCCCAAAATAAATAGATTAATGAATATTAGAAAATATGTTAAATTGCTATCTGGAGGCAGTGAAGATTTTTCTTCCAGCATTTTTATGATCAACTAAGCCCTCACTTTAGTGGGTAGAAATGTTTATAGATCCTGCACTACACTGTGCTCCTTCTCATCTTAAAACCCTCAAACATGCTATCCTCTGCTATCAAGAATATTTTTTCTGTTATTAACTATTGATTTGATGTATCTCTTCACCATTGTTTAGTAATTCCTCAAGGATGGCACCATGTCTTTTTGGTGTGGGGGGGAGTTCTTTTTTTCCTTATTGGGGGAGATTAATGGTTTATAGTCAACAGTAAAATACAGTAGTTGGTATATGTATAACATTACTCAGTTTTCCACATAACAGTCTAACCCCCCCCCCAAGTTCCTCCTCTGCATCTGTTTTTCCCATCAATATGACTCCAATAATTGGACTGATTTCCTGTGCTTTATATGTATGATATCAAAATGAAAATAAGTGGCAGGAGTTGAGTGTGTGTGAATATCAATTTATGATTTTTCACATATGACATAACTTGTGCCAAAGAGCCAGCCTTTGTTTTAACCAAGAATTGTGATCTGAAATAAGCATTATAAGTATATTTTTATGAGTCTTTAGCAAGAATGACTTAGGACTTATCTCCTCACTCAGGGATTATAGTTTGGAATGCATATAATAGGCATATGTAATACAATTATCATACAGTTCCTTCCTCCCTCCCTCCCTCCCTTCCTCCCTTCCTCCCTCCTTTCCTTCCTCCCTCCCTCCCTCCCTCCCTTCCTCCCTTCCTTCCTTCCTTCCTTCCTTCCTTCCTTCCTTCCTTCCTTCCTTCCTTCCTTCCTTCCTTCTTCAGCAGGACCTTGCATATGCCTGATCCCACTGCTCCCAGGCTGACTTTTCAAATTCTTTTTATTCTGGACACAGAGAAAGGGAGAGATAGAGAGATACCATAGCACAGTCCATGGAGCTTCTTTTTTTATATTTATTTTATTTATTTTCCCTTTTGTTGCCCTTGTTTTTTTTTTTATTGTTGTAGTTATTATTGTTGTTGTCGTCGTTGTTGGATAGGACAGAGAGAAATGGAGAGAGGAGGGGAAGACAGAGAGGAGGAGAGAAAGATAGACACCTGCAGACCTGCTTCACCGCCTGTGAAGCTACTCCCCTGCAGGTGGGGAGCCGGGGTTCGAACCGGGATCTTTATGCCGGTCCTTGTGCTTTGCGCCACCTGCGCTTAACCCGCTGCGCTACAGCCCGACTCCCCATGGAGCTTCTTCTAATGCCACAGTGCTCCCATGTAGGGACTTGTACCCAAGACCTCACACATGATAACACATGTGCTCAGTCATCACCTATTCTCCTGGGCCTCACACATGGTAAAACTCATGACCTACCAGGTATGATGCCTCCTGGTGCCATGATAGTATTTATTTTATTGCTAGGGTTTAGTGCCTGTACAGTGAATACATCCATCATTCTAGGTGGTCATATTTTTTCTTTCTTTTATTTGATAGGAGAGAAATTGAAAAAGGATATATGTATATATATATATATCCTTTTTCATATCTATATATGGAGAGAGACAGACAGAAAGGGAGACACTTGCATCACTGTTTCACTGCTTGTGATGCTTCCTTCCTCAGGTGGGGACTGGGGACTTAAACAAAGGTCCTTGCTACTGCTATGTGTACTCTGGGAAAGCCTTCTACTACATAATCCTATTTATTTTATTTTTTATTATTTTATTTTTAAATATTTATTTATTTATCCTTTTGTTGCCCTAATCCTTTTTTTTTTTTGCATGAGCTTCACATACCAAAGAGAGTGACCTTTTCTTAATTATCTGCACTAATGGAGCAGAGCTGTGTATGTGTTATGGCCCATATGTTCATATGTTGATACTTGTTCATCTGCAGCTAGCCAGATGTTTCCTAACAGCACACAGAGAAGCTATTCAGAAACTTTCAGAGGGTCAGCACATTTTCAAAGCAGTGGAAATAATATATTGTAATGTCATTCCTTCCCATCTCTATGCAGTGTGTATCAGAAAGGAATTTCTTCTTAGATGTTGTGTGTGAAATAAGCAACCTCCAGAATCAGTTTAGGGTATCTAATTCCCTGAAGTGGAAACTTAAATAATTGAATCTCTCTCTCTTTTAAAAAAAAATATTTATTTATTGTTCCCTTCTGTTGCCCTTGTTGTTTTATTGCTTTAGTTATTCTTGTTTTCATTGTTGCTGGCTAGGACAGAGAGAAATGGAGAGAGGAGGGGGAGACAGAGAGGGAGAAAGTAAGACACCTGCAGACCTGCTTCATCACCTGTGAAGCAATTCCCTTGCAGGTGGGGAGCCGGAGGCTTGAACCGGGGTTCTTAACGCTGGTCCTTGAGCTTAGTGCCACATGCACTTAACTCGCTGCCCTACCACCCGACTCTCTAATTGAATCTCTCTTTATACTTGATTTGTCTATGTTTCCTGTAAGAGGAGATTAATTTTTTCTTTTAAAGATATATGTCATGAGAGGCATACAGAAAGAAAAAAAGCAAGCAAGAGAGATAGAGAGGTCATATTATTACTCCTGAGTCTTTGGTGCTAGGTGTTAAACTCAGGGTCTGCTGTTTTTTTTTTTTTTTTTTCCAGAGCCAGTGCTTGAATGCAGAATTTTCACAGCTCACAGTCTCACCTTTTCCTTCAGACATACACACACACACACACACACACACACACACACACACACACACACGGGGAAGAGAGGTTTGAGAGGCACCACAGCAATGGAACTTCTTCCAGTGTCATAGCACTCCCAATGCCTGGGCTCAGACCTGGGCCTCATGCATGGCAAAGCATGAGCCCTACCAGATATGCTATCAGTCTTCTTCACTTTCTGTTAGCTATGTTAAAACAACAACATCAACCCTATTTATTTGGTGCAAACAATAGAAATGTGATACAATCATCAATATAATATACAAAACCAAAATTTACTATGGCTAATCTTAAGCAAATAGTGAGAAGTTGACAACTCTTAGGTATGAACTTGCAGATATCAATTATATTGGGTCTTCAGCATTAAAAAAAAAAACTGAGTTGAAGGAATATAACCACAGCTCCCTGGAGAACAACATAAGACACTTTCAATTCTATTTAAATTATAAATTTTATGCCTAGATACTATGGAGTAAGAGAAAGGTAATAGGCAAGAACTCAAGACTATGAAGAAAGGAAAGCTGGGGGCTGGGCAGTTGCACACAGGATTAAGCACAGGGTTAAACATTAAGTGCACATAGTAGGAAGTGGAAGGACTCATGGAAGGATCCTGGTTCAAGTCCTCAGCTCCCCACCTGCAGGGTGGTCACCTCACAATTGATGAAGCAGGTCCTCAGGTATCTTTCTATCTCTCCTTCTCTATCTTCCCTCCCCTCTCAATTTCTCTCTATGACCTAGCCAATAAAATGGGAAAAAATGGCTGCCAGGAGCAGTAGATTTTGTAGTGCTGTCACTGAGTCCCAACAATAACGCTGGAAGCAAAAAAAAAGGAAAGCTTAATTCATATTCTCCCTCAGAGATAGAGAAAGTCATTAATTCGATTGCTCATTCAAATGAATTGTTGGTAAGATGTCAGAGACTATCTAAGCAATGGAATCTTCATGTACTAAAGAAGTGATCTACATTCATAAAGTTAAATGCCTGGCAGAAAAAACTTAATGTTACAGAAAGAATGGATATTGTAAGGTAAGCACAAGTAGGTTCAGAAAGGCAGGTATGCTTCAGTATATTGATAGATTATATATTTAGATCTCAGTGGAGGAAAAAAGTGCTAATCCTAAAGAGCAGATGGTAAGAAACTACTCAAATTTATCTTTGATGTGTTTTATATAATATTTTTAGTGCCAAATTATCTTTCTTAATTACATTTTGATTGGGTTATTATTAAGATGCTCTTTATTCTTTAAGCCCACACACTTGTGCAGTGGGAGAGAATTCAGAACTGTGATGAAAGGCAGCAGAAAATCCATTGTAAATCTAAAAATATGTCATGTGCCTTTGACAAAGTGAACAATCTACCTGTAGGGAGAGCTTTAACTATATCCACAGAGCATTATAGTGCTCAAGCATGAGACTCTTAAGGAGGATCAAATACAAACAATTCCCTACTGTTTAGCACATTAAACTAGAGTTATGTTTGGTATGATTTTCTGATATTGCTTAAAGAAGTGCATTTTAAAGCAACATTTGCAGGAGTCGTGCAGTAGCACAGCGGATTAAGCGCCCTTGATGTGAAGTGCAAGGACCAGCGTAAGGATCCCGGTTCCAGCCTCTGGCTCCCCACCTGCAGGGGAGTCGCTTCACAGGTGGTTGAAGCAGGTCTGTAGGCATCTATCTTTCTTTCCCCCCCTCTGTCTTCCCCATCTCTCTCCATTGCTCTCTGTCCTATCCAACAATGACGACATCAATAATAATAACAACAACTACAACAACTAAAAAAAATAATAAATCTTGGAATAGTGGAGAAGAAGTGTTAGGAAGGTACTCACTGCAAACTCTAGTGTACTTAAGTTTTCAGGTATATATTTTGCAGTAGTTTATAGATACGTGTGAAGATATGCTCTCTTTCACAGAAACTGGTGTATATCTAGGTTTTGGGACTTTGTTCCCTAACACTTCCTCTCCACTATTCCAAGCTTTGGGTCCATGATTGCTCAACAATTTGTTTGGCTTCGTATGTTAACTCTCTTTTCAGTCACCAGGTTCCAGATGCCATCAGGATGCTGGCCAGGCTTCCCTGGATTGAAGACCCCACCAATGTGTCCTGGAACTCAGCTTCCCCAGAGACACACCCTACTAGGGAAAGAGAGAGGCAGACTGGGAGTATGGACCGACCAGTCAACGCCCATGTTCAGCGGGGAAGCAATTACAGAAGCCAGACCTTCTACCTTCTGCAACCCACAATGACCCTGGGTCCATGCTCCCAGAGGGATGGAAAATGGGAAAGCTATCAGGGGAGGGGGTGGGATATGGAGATTGGGTGGTGGGAATTGTGTGGAGTTGTACCCCTCCTACCCTATGGTTTTGTTAATTAATCCTTTCTTAAATAAAAAAATAATAATTAAATCATGAAAAAAATAATAAATCAACATTAGCAAAATATCTTTGGTGATGTATTTTTTTTTAGGGCCTCAAGAATGCATGGTTTCTTTGTTCTGGGCCACTTTTCCATACATAGAGAGGGACAGAGATAGACAAAGATAGAGAGTGGGAAAGACACTATAAGCACTGCTGCTTCTTCCAGTGCCTGTAGCACCACCTGTGAGTTGCTAGGGTGTGAGCATAGGCATGGCAAGTCATACACTCTCTATGGTTTACTTCTTTCTCTGGCCCATGAAAAAGCTTTGAATCTTTCCAGAGTTGTGCATCAGAAAATATAATACAATTGGAAAAGTGAAGAAAAAAAACAAACAAATCAATCTGCTTTTTCTGATTGGGTTCAATAAACGCACAACTACATTTTAACAAATGTCCTACCAAATAATATGGTGAGAAAAAAAAAGAATCATAAAAACTACTTTTCCACTGAAATGGTGTGGTTATCAGCTGGAGAAAACCTAGCACTTGTTTGGCTGAGAATTGACTGCAGCATAATTATGACATGCACAAAACACTAAGAAAACCACTCCTACAGTAGTCTGTAATGGGTAGACTATACGGAGGGATAGAGTGCATACTTGGAAGGACAACTTGCTTTGGGGCAGGGTAGTGCCACACATTACCATTCACGAAGACCTGAGTCTCACTAAGCCACTCCTCCCTCTTGCATGGGGGAAGCTTCACCAGTGGTGAGACATTACTTTAGGCATATCTCACTTTTTCTCTCCCCCTTTCCTCTATATCTGCCTCTCATACTTTTTCTTAAAAAAAAAAAATTACTTGGGAGTCAGGCAGTAGTGCGGTGGGTTAAGTGCAGGTGGCTCAAAGCTCAAGGACCAGCATAAGGATCCTGGTTCAACCTCCCCTCCCTCCCAGCGCTCCCCTCCTGCAGGGGGGTCATTTCACAGGCGGTGAAGCAGGTCTGCAGGTGTCTGTTTCTCTCCCCCTCTCTGTCTTCCCCTCATCTCTCCATTTCTCTCTGTCCTATCCAACGATGACAACAATAATAACTACAGCAATAAAAAACAACAAGGGCAAAAACAGGGAGCAACAAAATAAATATTTAAAAAAAATTACTGCTGGGAACTGTGGAGTCATGCAGTCACTGAGCTCCAGTAGTAACCTTGGTGGGAAAAAAATGCAAGGAAAAAAGAAGAAGAAGAAGAGCTTGCCTTTGAGGCATCTAGGCATCTGGAGGACTAAAGATGCAGAGAAATTACTTGAAGGCATAAGTCAGCATTCAACAACTAGCTCCTTCCCTACTTCTTGGTCTTTAATTATCTACAATTAAATTGAATCCAGAATGCTGACCTAAAGGCAGTGAAAGGTATTTAATTTTTAGAGAGAATGTATTAACTAAATTCTACTTCAGTAAGGCAAGGAAAAACTAAAAGATTTTTGTTTTTCCAGTGAAGTCTAGAGCTGAATCTCTCCCCTCCTTTTAAAAATAATTTTATAAAGGGAAACTAAAAGCAGGACCTGATCAAATTGTAAGTAGGGCACCAAAGTAAAAACCCAGTGGTGATGGGTAGACATGCAGCTTCCTGGGCCAGTGGGGGGTGGGAGTGGGCGAGAGGGATGGGTCACAGTCCTTTGGTGGTGGGAATGGTGTTTATGTACACTCCTAGCAAAATGTAGACATATAAATCAGTAGTTAATTAATATGAGAGGGGGAAAATCAATTGTATGTCTCAAAGTTTCTCAAAATACAAACTGAATCCTTTTAATATATAGGCGGTGTATTTGATATGCGGACTCTCTCAAAAGCCTAGACCAAGTAGATTAGAAGCATCCAATAGCACAGCTATATACAAGATACTGGATACTGTACAGCAAACCGTAACAAAAGGACTTTTCAAAGTTAACCCAATTACCAAATAATGTGATTAACTATCACTATCGATTGTCTTTTTGAACCCTAAGACAGCAGGAACCTCACATCTCCACTATAGAGCCCCTACTTCCCCCAGTCCTGGAACCCTTGGATAGGGCCCACTTTCCTGCATGCCTCTCCCAATCCATATCAAATAATATTGCGTCTGCCAATCACAACCTAACCAACGCAACGATTGCCACCTCACCATGCTTCATTCAGCTCAGACTGTGTCCAGAGACTTCACGTGTGGAATAACAACCCTTCAGCTTCATTACTCGGGTGAGACCTTTCCTTTTATAGTACACTCTAATTTCATCTCAGGTAGTTCACTTTCTAACAAAGTCCCATAACCTAGATATACACCAGTTTCTGTGAGAGAGAGCTTATGTGCACACGTATCCATAAACTACTGCAAAATATATACCTGAAAGCAGTAGTACACTAGAGTTTGCAGTGAGTACCTCCCTAACACTTCCTCTCCACTATTCCAAGCTTGGGATCCATGATTGCTCAACAAACTGTTTGGCTTCGTATGTTAACTCTCTTTTCAATCACCAGGTTCCAGATGCCACCAGGATGCTGGCCAGGCTTCCCTGGATTGAAGACCCCACCAATGTGTCCTGGAGCTCAGCTTCCCCAGAGGCACACCTTACTAGGGAAAGAGAGAGGCAGACTGGGAGTATGGACCGACCAGTCAACGCCCATGTTCAGCGGGGAAGCAATTATAGAAGCCAGACCTTCTACCTTCTGCAACCCTCAACAACCCTGGGTCCATGCTCCCAGAGGGCTAGAGAATGGGAAAGCTATCATGGGAGGGGGTGGGTTATGGAGATTGGGTGGTGGGAATTGTGTGGAGTTGTACCCCTCCTATCTTATGTTTTTGTTCATTAATCCTTTCTTAAATAAAAAATTTAAAAAAATAATAATTTTATTAGGGCCTTAATGGTTTATATATCAGTTGTTGACACCTGCATAAAATTTATTTCTTTTTTTGCCTCCAGGATTGTTATTGGGGCTCAGTGCATTACAAACTTACTGCTCCTGTGGCCATCTTTCTTAAATTTTTTGAATAGGACAGAAATTAAAAGAGGAGGGGAAGACAGAGAGGGAGGGAAAGATAGACACCTACAGACCTATTTCACTGCCT
The DNA here is from genome assembly GCF_950295315.1 of Erinaceus europaeus. Taxonomy (NCBI): domain Eukaryota; kingdom Metazoa; phylum Chordata; class Mammalia; order Eulipotyphla; family Erinaceidae; genus Erinaceus; species Erinaceus europaeus. The sequence goes on along the minus strand of NC_080162.1, from coordinate 101,036,437 downwards.
GTGAAGCGACCACCCCCACCTCCCCGCAGATGGGGACCTGGGGGCTTGAACCAGGATCCTTGAGCGGGTCCTTGTGTTTCGTACTATGTGCACTTAACCCTGTGAGCTACTGCCTTGCCCCTGTGAAATTTCCCATCTCACCATAATAGGTGCCTGCAAAACATTCTCACCACCAGTATCATATACCTTGAAGCCTTCCCCATATCCCCCATCTTTCTCCCCTCCCCTCTATCCTCAGAGACCTTTGCTTTGGTGCAATACACCAACCCAGTCCAAGTTTTACTTTGTGTTTTTCCTTACTATTGTTGTTTCTTAAATTCCACATATGAGTGAGATCATCCAGTATTCACCCTTCTCCTTTTGGCTCATCTCACGTAACATGCTTCCTTCAAATCCCATCCAAGATGAGGTGAAGACAGTGACTTCATCCTTATTAGCTGAGTAGTATTTCATTGTGCGTGTGTGTATGTATGTATGTATGTATATATAACTTTTTCCCCTTTTTTTGCCCTTGTTTATCATTGTTGTTATTGCTGTTGTTGTTGGATAGGACAGAGAAATCGAGAGAAGAGCAGAAGACAGAGAAGAGAAGAGAAAGATAGACACCTGCAGACCTGCTTCACTGCTTGTGAAGCGACCCCCCTGCAGGTGGGGAGCCGGGGGCTCAAACCAGGATCCTTAGGCATGCAGGTACTTGCGGTTCACTTTGTACTATGTGCTTAAATGGGAGTGCCACTGCCAGGCCCCCAACACTGCATTTTAAATCTAGTATTTTCTACTTCCATCCAGAGAAAAGAATTATCTAGGACTCTAGATAATTTCCAGAGACTCTGCTTCATATGCCTTGTAGTGGAGTGGAGAGTGAAAGGATATTTAATCAGCTTACTCTTCATTCAGGTACAGTTGATGTAGCTTCCAAATGTTGAGAATTACTATTCCCCAAATTGCTGGCAAGCTGAATCATCTAGATGATGTTCTGTGCTGTTAATATAGAAAAATACGATCATTTTCAAATATTTTTAAAGACATACTGGTACTTAGGTTTTGGTACGGATCTGGGTAATCTCTGTATCATTAAGTAATTCTAGGCATCGGATACTGAATTTTGCACTAGTTCAGGGTCACCTGAGAGTCAATGTACCTGCAATAAAGATTACATCTTTCTAAAATATGTGTGAATATTAGCCATTGAGAATGAGATGACTTTAACCTCTCACCTGTCATTGGGTATCTGAGTTTCTTTTTTTCTTCTTTTTGAAAATTAATTTCTTATTAGTGATTTATTTTTTATTTCTTTTTCCCCATCTATTTATTTTTTTAAATTCCTTCATTATCTTTATTTACTTAGTGGATAGAGGCAGCCAGAAATTGAAAAGGAAGGGAGTGATAAGGAGAGTGGCAAAGAGACACCTGCAGCTCTGCTTCACCACTCACAAAGCTTTCCCCCTGCAGGTGGGGACTAGGGGCATGAACTTGGGTTCTTGTGCACTGTGACATGTGTGCTCAACCAGGTACCCCTTTTATTAGTGCTTTAATCATGATTAACAAGATTGTTGGATAAGAAGGGTACAAGTCCCGCCACTAGAGCTCCATATCCCATCCCCTCCATTGCAGGATTCCCTATTCTTTTAATTTTTTATTATCTTTATTTATTTGATAGAGACATCCAGAAATCAAGAGAAGGAGGAGATAGAGAATAATAGAGACAGAGAGATACCTGTAGCCCTGCTCCACTGCTTGTGAAGCTTTCTCCTGCAGGTGGGGACTGGGGGCTTAAATCTGGGTCCTTGTGCACTGTAATTTGTGCGCTCAACAAGGTGTACCACCACCCAGCCCCCTTTCTTTCTTTTAAAATGTTATTAGTGATTTAATATTGATTTACAAAATTACGTCTGAATTGCTTCTTTTTTTTTTTTTTCCTCCAGGGTTATTACTGGGCTCGGTGCCTGCACCATGAATCCACCACTCCTGGAGGCCATTTTTTCCCCGTTTTGTTGCCCTTGTTGTTGTAGCCTAGTTGTCGTTATTATTGTTGCCATTGTTGATGTTGTTCGTTGTTGGATAGGACAGAGAGAAATGGAGAGAGGAGGGGAAGACAGAGAGGGGGAGAGAAAGACAGACACCTGCAGACCCGCTTCACCACCTGTGAAGCGACTCCCCTGCAGGTGGGGAGCCGGGGGCTCGAACCGGGATCTTTACGCCGGTCCTTGCACTTTGCACCACATGCGCTTAACCCACTGCGCCACCGCCCGACCCCCCTGAATTGCTTTTCTTATAAGGCACAGGATTACACTGAAGCAAGCAACTCCTTAGATTATGTCTACACCTGACATGTTTGATAAAAATTCAGACCTTGTGACAAGTTGGTAATAAAGACAGCAGTGAAAATGGCATCCAGTGTTTTCCTTTTTTTTTTGGGGGGGGGGAATGACAGCTAAATTTGCAGAGTTCAGGGATTCTTTGCTTCAGTTTAAAAGTATCTGCCTGTCAAAAAGGAACTTCTTCAATAAACCTGCTCTGCAAAACTTAGTCTGCTTACAGAACCTCCTCTCTCTCTCTCTCTCTCTCTCTCTCAGACTCTCTCTCTCTCTTTTATGTTATTGGGTATTTAATATTGATTTACAAAGTTACAAGATAACATGGGTACAACTCCACACTGTTCCCACCACCGGAGTTCTGGACCCCCAGTCCCTCCACTGTAAGCTATAGTAGTTCTCTGGTAGCAGATGTGGGATAACTATTATTTCTACAACTCTCTGTTTATATTTGCATATATTTGCCCATTTTTTCCCCTATGGTCCCATCTTCTCTTCCTTTCCAAATCACACCTACACGTATATATTTTATTATTATTATTTTTTTTATTTCTTTCTTTATTGGGGAATTAATGTTTTACATTCAACAGTAAATACAATAGTTTGTACATGCATAACATTCCCCAGATTCCCATTTAACAATACAACCCCCACTATGTCATTCATCATCTTTCGTGGACCTGTATTCTCCCCAACCACCCACCCACCCACCCCAGAGTCTTTTACTTTGGTGTAATATTCCAATTCCATTTCAGGTTCGACTTGTGTTTTCTTTTCTAATCTTGTTTTTCAACTTCGGCCTGAGAGTGAGATCATCCCATATTCATCTTTCTGTTTCTGACTTATTTCACTCAACATGATTTTTTCAAGGTCCATCCAAGATCGGCTGAAAACGGTGAAGTCACCATGTTTTACAGCTGAGTAGTATTCCATTGTGTATATATACCACAACTTGCTCAGCCACTCATCTGTTGTTGGACACCTGGGTTGCTTCCAGGTTTTGGCTATTACAAATTGTGCTGCCAAGAACATATGTGTACACAGATCTTTTTGGATGGATGTGTTGGGTTCCTTAGGATATATCCCCAGGAGAGGAATTGCAGGGTCATAGGGTAGGTCCATTTCTAGCCTTCTGAGAGCTCTCCAGACTGTTCTCCACAGAGGTTGGACCAATTGACATTCCCACCAGCAGTGCAGGAGGGTTCCTTTGACCCCACACCCTCTCCAGCATTTGCTGCTGTTACCTTTTCTGATGTATGACATTCTCACAGGAGTGAAGTGATATCTCATTGTTGTCTTGATTTGCATTTCTCTGACAATCAGAGACTTGGAGCATTTTTTCATGTGTTTCTCAGCCGTTTGGACCTCTTCTGTGGTGAATATTCTGTCCAAGTCCTCCCCCCATTTTTGGATGGGGTTATTTGTTGTCTTGTTGTTGAGTCTGGCAAGCTCTTTATATATGTTGGTTATTAAACTCTTATCTGATGTATGGCATGTAAAGATCTTCTCCCATTCTGTGAGGGGTCTCTTGGTTTGGGTAGTGGTTTCTTTTGCTGTGAAGAAGCTTTTTAATTTGATGTTGTCCCATAGGTTTATACTTGCCTTAGTCTTCCTTGTAATTGGATTCGTTTCATTGAAGATGTCTTTAAAATGTATGTGGAAAAAAGTTCTGCCAATATTTTCCTCTAAGTATCTGATAGTTTCTGGTCTAACATCCAAGTCCTTGATCCACTTGGAATTTACTTTTGTATTTGGTGAAATACAGTGATTCAGTTTCATTCTTCTGCATGTTTCAACCCATTGTTCCCAACACCATTTGTTGAAGAGACTCTGCTTTCCCCATTGAATAGTCTGGGCCCCTTTGTCAAAAATTAGATGTCCATACGTGTGGGGCCTCATTTCTGGGCTCTCAATTCTATTCCACTGGTCAGTGTGTCTGTTCATGTTCCAGTACCAAGCAGTTTTGATGATAATGGCCTTATAATACAGTTTGAGGTCTGGGAGTGTGATGCCTCCGGTTCTGTTCTTTTTTCTCAAGATTGTTTTGGCAATTCTAGGTCTTTTCTGGTTCCAGATAAACGTTTGTTGCATTTTTTCTATTCTCCTAAAAAATGTGCTTGGGATCTTGATGGGGATAGCATTAAATTTGTAGATGACTCTGGGTAATATATTCATTTTGATGATGTTAATTCTTCCAACCCATGAACATGGAATATCTTTCCACTTCAGTGTTTTCCTTTTATTGACTAGGATTCTATAAACCTTACTGCTGCTTAGTTACTGGAAGATGTGTGTTCCCCTCCCATCCACGACCCATTTGTAATTTAAAGCATTCTGTTAACCAAACCAGTTTATATAGTTTAGGCCAGTCTACTCTTGTGCCACCACTGGAGCTAAGAACTGAAGGAATTGCCTGGCTTTTAAAAGCAAAAATAAATTAGACTAACTAAGTGCCAGTGGAGATATGTCAGGGAGATTTGGCCAGTTTCTACCATCCTGGTCTTTGTGGAGACTGGTTTCTGAGAGGCAGCACTGGCTGCTTTACTGGCCCTAGAGAAAAATTCCAAACAAGAATTTCTCTTTATAGCCATCCTCATATTTATTTATTTATTTTGCCTCCAGGGTTATTGCTGGGGCTTGGTGCCTGCACTACGAATCCACTGCTCCTGGAGGCCATTTTTTTCCCTTTTGTTGCCCTTGTTGACTATCGTTGTTGTTGTTATTAATATTATTGTTGTCATTTTATTGTTGGATAGGACAGAGAGAAATTGAGGGTGATGGGCAAGACGGAGGGGGAGAAAAAGATAGACACCTGCAGACCTGCTTTACCACCTGTGAAGTGACTTCCCCGCAGTTGGGGAGCCAGGGGCTCGAACCAGGTCCTTAAGCTTTCTGCCACGTGTACTTAACCTGCTGTGCTACCCCAGCCATCCTCATTTCTACATTAATTTTCTCATCAATGTTTTTGGACAAATTTTAAAATATATCTTGCAAGTGGAGATGGAATTAACACCTGAAACTGTTTGGGGCGCATAAATCAAATATCACTATGTTGCTGATTGTTTTGCCTCTTAGAAATCTAAATGTAGCATGCTTTTAAATACTGGCTCTTAACTCATCTATACAATTTAAAAAATAATATATTAAATAAATTTAGGAAAAATTTGGCCCAGCTCCCTTTTATCCATTTGAACCATTCAAAGCAAAGCTTTTTTGGATGAGAATCAATTCTTAAATATTATAACATGAATTTTTGCAGAGCATGCAATTTTATAGTTCTACTGTCCAATGCAGGCTGAGATAAAATTCATTTCCATTTCATTACAGCTAATAGTAAAAAGGACACTAACTTCCTTATTGACTTTTGGCGAAGACAACTGAGGAATAGACTCACTTAAATTTTTTATATTTATTTATTATTGGATAGAGATAAAGAGAAATCGAGAGGGAAGAAGGAGATAGAGAGGGAGAGAGAGAGAGAGAGAGAGACCTGTAGCCCTGCTTCACCACTTATGAAGCTTTCTCCCTGCAGGTGGGAAGAACTAGGGACTTGAATCAGGGCCTTTGTGCACTGTATGCACTTAACCAGGTGCACCACCGCCTGCCCCCCAAGACTCACTTTCTTTAAAAGAAATAATAATCCCCACAACAACCCTGGGTCCATGCTCCCAGAGGGATAGAGAATGGGAAAGTTATCAGGGGAGGGGATGGGATATGGAGATTGGGTGGTGGGAATTGTGTGGAGCTGTACCCCTCCTACCCTATGGTTTCATTAATTTATCCTTTCTTAAATAAAAAATAAATTAAAAAAAAAGAAATAATACTCTAGGGGCCAAGTGGTGGTGCATCTGGGTAAGTGCACATATGACATTGTGCAAGGATGTAGGATCAAGCTTTTGATTCCCACCTGCAGGGGGAAAGCTTCATGAGTGGTGAAGCAGGGCTGCAGGTGTCTTTCTCTCTCCCTATCTCCCCCTCTTCTCAATTTCTCTCTGTCTCTACCCAGTTATAAATAAAAATATTTTCAAAGAAAGTACTAATCAGAATTTTAGAATTATTTGAGAGGTTTGGACTTCTGAAAGAACAAAATAAGTTTTATTTAAACTTGACATTTCACACTTTGTGGAAAAAGGGGAAGTTAAACATCGATTCATATATTATGTTTGTAATTTTTCATATTAACTCCAAGTTTTTATTAACAATGGAAGAACTCAAATATTACATACCACTAAAGACTCATTGCATCCCTTTGATATGGTTATTGTGATTTCAAGTATGTTCCCAGTATCTGTATTTCTTTTCTTTTTTGCCTCCAGGGTTATCCACTGCTCCTGGAGGCCTTTTTTTTTCACCACCCATTTTTGTTACTCTTGCTGTTGTTATTATTATTGTTGTTGGATAGGACAGAGAAATTGATACAGGATGGGAAGATGGAGAGGAGGAGAGAAAGATAGACACCTGCAGACCTGCTTCACTGCTTGTGAAGCGACCCCCCTGCAGGTGGGGTGCCGGGGGCTCAAATTGGGATCCTTGCGCTTCAAGCCACATGTAATTAACCCACTGTGCTACTGCCTGCCGCCCCAATATCTGTATTTTTTGACATCAGTTATTTCACCTTTACAAAGAGGATAGTATCATCCAGTGTCTCATGGATGTTGAGAAGATTAAATGAATCTTGATATAGAGAAAAGTGACTAGAGACAGAGCTGATGCACTGATGCCCAGTGGAAGTTCTTTGTCATCCCTCTTACTCCTCAAGCTCTCCCATTCCTCAGAAGCACTTTTGTGAAGTCTCTGTAGATCTTTCAATTAATTCTTCTGTGCTCTCAATATACAATGCCTTTGTTTCATAAGTGTTCTTAATGTACAAACTTTACATGTAATGCCATACTTTGAGTGTCATGTGTCTGCACTTCTTTTGCCTTCCCTTTTTAATAATTTTTATTGTAATTGTTGCTGGTGTTATTGCTATTGTTGTTATTATTATTATCTGCTACCAGGGATATGACTACTACTCTGGTACCTGCATACGTCCGTTATTCCATAGTGACCTTTTTTTTTCTTTTTAATGTGTCTTGATAGGTGGTGAGGGACCGATAGTGAAAGAGAGGTAGTTCGAGAAGAAAATACCTCTAACACTGCTCCACTGCTTGTGAAACTTCCTCTCTGCAGGTGGGGAGGAACCCAGATGCAATGGTGACAAGTGGGCATGAACCCAGGTCTTTGCAAATGATAACATGTGTGCTCTACTGAGTGAGCAACCATCACCCCTCCCCCATTTAAATTAGTGACTTAATATTGATTTATAAAACTAGAAGATCATAGGGGTATAATTCCACACTGGAGTTCTGTGTCCCCATTCCCTCCACTAGAAACTTCAGTAGTTTTTCCAAGGTCACAGATATGGGCTGACTGTTATTTCTATAACTATTTATATATATTTCCCTACTTTCTGTATGGTTCTGCCCTCTCTCCTTTTTTTATTATATTAATTTTATTTATTTATTGGGTAGAGACAGCTAGAAATTGAGAGGGAAGGGGGTGATAGGGAGAGAGACACCTACAGCACTCTTTCACGGCTTGCAAAGCTTTATCCCCCTGTAGGTGGGGGTACGGGGGCTTGAACCTGGGTCCTTGTGCATACACTTAGCCAGGTATGTCACCACCTGGGTCCCTTCTCTTTCTTTCTAAGTCACATCTACACCTATTGCTACTTTCAGTTTTAATAAGGAGAGACATCAAGCCCATCCATTTTAATTCCACTATAAAATTTGGTGTGCTGAATATCTACAACTAATGAACTAATTTTTCCCCACATGGATATAGTCTTTAGTTTATGTCTAATTCTCTATATCTACAAAGAGTGTTTCTTCTAAATGGAAACTGACTTCCCATCTGCAGTTTGGTGGCTGAAAAGCATTAAGATAGAAAGCAGAACAAATTATTTAATAATCAGGAACCTAAAGGTAAGAATATAGCAAATGAGATATTGGTGTCTTCATATTGGAAGAAGCTAGGAAGTCTATTTTAGATTTATCCCAAGGGGCCCATGACTTTATTAATTTTTGCCTGAGCCTGACAGCTTACATGCAGATGGGCTAAAAGTATTATCTGGGAAGCTGGTGCCAGAGGTGGGAATATAATATCATTTACTCCTGTATCTTCTCATTATGGCATAAAATATGTGCATCAAACTCTGCATATGTAAATAATTAAAATTCCTGGGACATTTTCCCATATTGCTGTTGTATTGCATCTAGATGGAAATTTCTAGAACTTAATGGTTTTGACTGTGGGCCAAACAGATAAACCTATTTTTGAACCAACAAGATAACTCACTTTTGAGGGTGCCTACTTTACTATGAACATAAGCCAGTTTTGAGCCTGGGCTTCCTCTACACTGAAACATTGAAGAAACATTGGTGTTGTGGTGTCTTTCCCCCTATTTCTCTGTTTCTCTGTGTCTATCTTTCTATCTGAAAAATTTGGCTCTGAGCAATGAAGCTCCTGCAAATATATATACATATATATACTTATATATGTATATACATATATATACTTATATATGTATATACACACATATTTATGTATGTATATATACATATTTATATATGTATATACTTAAAATTTTAAAAAATTTTCTTTTTTGAGAGAGATGCAAAGAGGAGACACACACAGAGAGAAACACCAGAGCACTGCTCAGCTCTGGCGGTGCAGAGGATTGAACCTGGGACTTAGGAGCCTCAGGCATGAGAGTCTGTTTGCATAACCATTATGATGTCTCCAATGCTCTCTATATATTCTTATTTCATACACACATTATTTAGTAATCCACTAACAAATGAAAGTAGAAAACCCTGAAAATGGAAATAGTTTTCAGGTAATATTTTTCTTAAATGCATGTTAATTCTGAAATATTAAAGAATTATGTTGGGGAGGTTCAAATTAAAGGAAAATGGGCACTTTATTTTTGTGGAACTTCCTTGTGCATGTGATTTCACTGTTATAGACCAATTTTTTAAAAAATTATTTATTAGGGGATTAATGGTTTCCAGTGGACAGTAAAATACAATAGTTTGTACATGCATAACATTTTCCAATTTTCCACATAACAGTACAACCCACACTAGGTCCTCCTCTGCCATCATGTTGCAGGACCTGAACCCCCTCTCACCCATCTCAGAGGCTTTTATTTTAGTGTAGTACACCAACTCTAGCTCAAGTTCTGCTTAGTGTTTTCTCTTCTGATTTTGTTTTTTAACTTATGTCTAGGCCAACTTTGTTTATATTTATTTTATTTATTCTTTTTTGTTCACTTGTCTTTTATTGTAGTTATTATTGTTGTTATTAATGTAGTTGTTGGATAGGACTGAGAGAAATGGAGAGAGGAAGGGAAGACAGAAATGGAGAGAAAGATAGACACCTGCAGACCTGCTTCACCGCTTGTGAAACAACTCCCCTGCAAGTGGTGAGCTGGGGGCTAGAACCGGGATCCTTATGCCTGTCCTTGCACTTTGTGCCACCTTCGCTCAACCCACTGCGCTATAGCCCAACTCCCTTATTGTGTCTTTCTTCTCTACCCACTCTCAATTCTCTGTCTCTATCTAATAATAAAATGAAAAAAAAAAAAGAGAGAGATAGAGAGAGAGAGAAGAAAATGGGAGTGGTAGCCCAGTGTCCTACAGTGGAGGAAGAAAAAAATGATGGAGCAGTATGCTAACCTCTGTTGTGGGGGGATGTGAAATTGGAAATCAACATTTCCCTAACCAAGTGATCTAGTCGAAGTAAAATAGATAAAGCATTAAAAATTAAAAAATACCTCTCATGCCTGAGGCTACAAAGTCCTAGGTTCAGTCCTCTGTACCACCATAAGCTAGAGCTGAGCAGTGATCTGGTAATAATGAGGATGATGATGACGATGATGATGACAATGCCTGCTTTTTAGTGAAATGTATACCTGCCAGAACTGAAGTTTCTCAAATCATTAAAAAGATTTTAAGATGATTTGGGAAGTTCTGACTTGCTTTTCACCACTAGCATGGGAAAATTGGACTAATGCACCCAAAGGCTCAATAGTTACCTAAATAGATTTAAACTTGTAGGAAATAGAAATGTCCCAAGTCTCCACAGAGCCTCCCTCTGCTTTGATATCTAGTCACATGTGGCAGTAGAATGTCCTGTATTTATCTCCCCCTGCCCCCAGTTACGTATGACTCCACAAAGAAATCATTTATATTCTTCGACCCTTGTGATGGTTACCTGTCACCTTCCTTCAACTGTTTCCATTCAAGCATCATCTGACCTTTTTAGATCCATTTTTGCTTTGATAACCAGTTTCTCCTTCCTGCTGTTCTTCTATTTCTGCTACACGACAAGGGGTAGATTTGAGCCTTGCTTGTGTCATAGATAAAATCAGACTGTCAAGCTGACTGTGGGTGTAAGTATAGCAAATGGGATTTATAACATAGAAACAATTTCAGTGGATCACTGCCCAAAATCCAGTGGCCAGGCCTCTCTGCAAGAGGCAATTTTCCTCATGTCTGCCCCGCTTGGCTTCTAGCTCCCACCAGTCTGCCTCCCTGCAATGGGAAGGTTTTGGACAAGCCAGTCTTTTTATCCTGATAACATGGAAAATGAAAAAAAAGAAAACGCATTGGAAAGCCAGTCAGTTCTAAAGCTGCACTGACGCCATTAGTAAGATGTAGCATTGTTCTCTGGACTTCTTTTCTGGCTCATGCTTTATTTGCATAGGAACTAATTACAAAGAGGTAGGTGAACAAAGAGGGACGATGCAAAGACTGACACCTCTTCACTGTCAAAGGATGAGGGGAAGAGAGGTTACAGTAACCTGGAAGAGGACTGTAGAGGCTACCTGAATCAAGTTCACTGGGAGCACGTGGGAGAGTGAGTGTTCTGCCTTCCTGCATTCTGTCAAGGTGCTCCTTGTGTTCAATGTGTCTGCATAGTGCAAAGGGGTCAGTACTAAGTGGAGAAGGATGGAAAGTGGACCTAAATGGTAAATGGAAGGCATCTTTGAGACAACCACAAAGAAAAATATATTCTGGACTCTAGCCCACTAGGGAAAGATAGAAACGGGCTGGGGGTATGGATCAACCTGCCAACATCCATGTCCAGCAGAGAAGCTGTAAATGATAGAAGCCAAAGCTCATACTCTCTGTACCTCAGAAACAATTTTGACCCATACTCCCAGTGTGGAATGAGTGATAGGAGGAAGAGGATAAAAAGTCTCTGAATTCCAGCTCCATTAGGACCCGGATGAGACAGGAGGAAAACGGGAGGGACATTTGAATGTAGTAGTAGGGTTATGTGTGGCTTAGAGGGGAAGAGAGGACAGGACCTCTGTGGAAGAAAAGGGAAAATCATATACAAATGTAGACAGATAGCTGTAGAGATAATAGTTAACCCTTGTCTGCAACCTTAGGAGAACTGCTTTGGCTTGCAATGGAGGAACTGTGAATTCAGAACTCTGGTGGTGGGAACAGTATACAATTATATTCCTGTTGATACATAGTTTTGTAAATCAGTATAAAATCACTAATAAAATCTAAGAATAAAGTAACTATATAAAAAAAGGAAAATAGATTCCAGCAGTTAATGCTGCCAGAGATACTGCTCACTTTTTTTCTTAAGTGCAGTATTGTAGAATGAAGGAACTCACACATGATAACTTGACTTTTTATTTATGTTTTTATTGTTGGGGTTTATAACTTTCATTAGAAATTGTTACCAAGACATAATTGATAAAACTATAATAATTTCAGATGTACAACCTAATTTGTTGTTCGTATACATGGCTCACCATTATTAGTCTAGTTATGTCTGTGATCTTACATAATTTTTGTTCACATATTGGGAACTTTCAAGATCTTTTTTGCAAAGTTTAAAGTGTATATGGCATATTGACTATGGCCATATATTGTGCATTGAATTCTTATAACTTGCAAATTCATCTTATCAAATTGATGAGTAGAACTTTGTGTGTTCTCATTTCTCTTCTCTGTAACTATTATTTTATTCTTGATTTTAGTGTTTTTTTATATTCTACATGTAGGTGAGATCATACAATACTTATCTTTCTCTTCATGACATTTTACTTGAGAGCTATCTATATTGTCTCAGAAATTCCAAGATTTCATTTTTAACAAGTGAATAATATTCCACTGCTGATACACACCAAAATGTCTTTATTCATTCATCCATTGGTAGATACTTTGGCTGTTTATAGATTTTTGGGTATTTTAAGCAATGCTGCAATTAACACGGAGATAACTATAATAGCCTTTTGAATTAGTGGCTTTTTTTTTTCCAAAGAAATATCCAGAAGTAGATTTGTGGCTCATGTGCTAGTTCTATTTTTAAATACTTTGAAGAACCCCTGTACTATTTTAGATAATGTATATACCAATTTACATTGCTAATGACATCCGTGGAAGGGTTCTCTTTCTTCCATACCCTCCCAATACTTCTTAATTTGTATCTTTTTGATCATAACAATTCTTTTTAAAATAAGTTTTTATTTGTTCCTGATATAACAATAGCCAACAAGCCAATCAGTGTTTCAGAAACACAGTTTTTACCTCTCCATATGTTACCGCACCCCCACCAAATCACCAGTGTTCCTCCACTGAACCATCACCTTTATGAGCACCCCATCCCATCCCTTTGTTTACCTAAGTTCTGCTGCCCAAGTTCATATATTTTGTTGGGTTTTGCTTATTTTCCTATCTTTGTTTGTTTTATACCTGTGAATGAGTCATTCTATAGTTTCATGTGAGTCCCTTTAGTACTTCTTGAAAAGGTTCAATTGACCTGGAGCTGAACTGGGCTTGAATTGAATGGGGCCAAGCTGAACCAAGCAGCAAGGGAATCTGTCTGGAACTGAGGACTGAAGCTAGATGGGCTGTCTGGAAAGATCTAAGTAAGGATTGGGTTGAGCCTAGCAGCCACCAGAAATGTAATCGGCATTCTGTGGCAAAGGCTGGGCTATAGCAGCAGGTATTAGCACTGATTAGAACCCAGGAGGAAAGATGACTGCTGTGGTGAAATCCTGGACCAGTGGTATGGAAATGAGCAGGAAGTGAATGTTTTTATATTATTATTAATTTATTTATAAAATTAAAAAAACAAAACCATAGGATAAAAGGGGTACAGTTCCACACAAGAGGGGTACAATTTCCACTACCAGAGTTCCATATCCCATTTCCTCCCTTGAAAGCTTTCTTATTCTTTATCCCTCTGGGAGCATGGAACCAGGGTCATGATGGGGTACAGAAGGTGGAAGGTCTGGCTTCTGAAATTGCTTATCTGCTGAACATGGACATTGGCATGTTGATCCACACTCCCAGCCTGTCCCTAGCTTTCCCTAGTGGGACAGGGCTCTGGAGAGGTAGGGGTCTAGTGGTCCATTGGTGAGGTCCTCTGTCTGGAGAAGTCAGGTTGGCATCATGGTAGTATCTGCAACTTGGTGGCTGAAAAAGCATTAAGATATAAAGCAGAACACATTTTTTAATAATCAGGAACCTAAAGGCAAGAATATAGCAGATGAGTTTTGGGGTCTCCATTTTGGAAAAAGCTAGTATGTCTATTTTAGGTATATTCTAGGGGGCCCATGACTTTACTAATTTTTGCCTGAGCCTGACAGTTAACAATGCAGGTAGACCAAAGGTATTGTCTGGGGAGATGGTGTCAGAGTTGGAAATAGGACTAGAAAGCTGGATCAGGAACAAAAGTAGCTTCCAAATATGGGAAAGGTATATAATTGTTTCTTTTTTTTTTTTTTTTGGTCTTTCTACTTGCTTCCTGTTTAGGGTCACTGTACACTATTGTGCACTGAATTTTAACCTTAGTTGTAAGTTTCCCTCACCCTCCTTTTTTTTTTTTACACCTGGATTCTTTTTTTTTTTTTTTCTTTTTGTCATTAATTCACCCGAGCTCCAAATTCATTTTTATTGCCTGATTTTCCTTGTATGTTATAGTTTTTGTTGTAATAGAGACCACCCCCTCCTTGGCCTTAAGTGAAAATTGCTGTTCTAACAGTTGTTAAGTGATATATCATTGTGATTTTGCTTTTCAATTTCATGTTGTTTATTGATGTTGACTAATTTTTTTCATATGCATATCAACCATCTGTATGTTTTGCTTCTAAAAAGAATGTCTATTCAAACTGCCTGTTTTAAATTGAATTTCTTGCTTTTCTTCCTATTGTTTTGTATGAGATCTTTGTACATTTTGGATATTAACCCCTTATACTATTTGCAAATAATTTCTCATATTCAGTAAGTTGCATCTTCAACTTGCTGATGATATTTTACTTCTGCCGTTTTCCAGTATGACATTGTCCCTGTTGTATTTCTCTTTTTTTTTTCTTCCTTTTTGACAGGACAGAGAGAAATTGAGAGGGAAATGGGAGCTAGAGAGGGGAGATAAAGATAGACAACTGCAGACCTGCTTTACTGCTAATGAAGTTCACTCCTATAGGTGTGGAGTGGGGGTCCTAGCACATGGTGATATGTATGCTTAATCTGGTGTGCCATTGCCTGGCCCCCATCCCTGTTATATATATATATATTATTTATTTAGAGACAAAGTGCAAGAAAGAAGGGAGAGAGGGAGAAAGAGAGAGATATTGATTACAGCACCTCTCTTACACATGTAGTTCTGAGGATCAAGAAAATCCTATGCTTTACCAGCTGAGCCATTGCCTCAATCACAGTCTATATTGTACCTTTGTGAGCATGTGGTCTTAAGTTTCAACTCTAGCATCTAATGCCAGAGTGATGCTATGGTTCTCTCTCTCTAACAAGTAAATATATTTTTTAATTAATTTATTTATAAAATGGAAACACTGACAAGACCATAGGATAAGAGGGGTACAGTTCCCACCACCAAAGCTCCGTATCCTATCCCCTCCCCTGATAGCTTTCCTATTCTTTAACTCTGGGAGTATGGACCCAGGGTCATTATGGGATACAAAAGGTGGAAGGTCTGGCTTCTATAATTGCTTCCCCACTGAACATGGGTGTTGATAGACTGATCCACACTCCCAGCCTGCCTCTTTCTTCCCCTAGTGGGGTAGGACTCTGAGGGAGCGGAGCTCCAGGACACATTGGTAGGATCATCTGTCCAGGGAAGTCCGGTTGGCATCATGATAGCATCTGGAACCTGATAGCTGGAAAAAAGTTTAACATATAAAGCCATACAAATTGTTGATTAATTGTGAGCCTAAAGGCTGGAATATTGCAGATGAAGATTTGGGGTCTCTGTTTTGGAAATAGCTAGTAGGTCTATTTTAGGTATATTCCAAAGGGCCCATGACTTTATTAGTTTTTGCCTGAGCCTAAGATCTGATATGCAGGTGGACCCAGATTATTGTCTGGGGAGATGTCATGGCTGGAATAGAGGCTAGAAAGCTGGGTCCGGGAAAAGAGTAGCTCCCAAATATAGGAAAAATATATAAATATTTTTTACTGTAAACACCATTTTGGGTGGTCCACTTCCTAACAAAGCCTCAAAACCTAGATATAGACACAGGTCCCATGAGATAGAGCAGATGTACACATGTATCCATAACTTAGGGCAAAATATATACATTAATGCAAAAATTCACAGAAGTTTGCAGTGAGTCAATAAATGAAGCAAGACTAGAAAGACACCATAAAGTACCTAATGAAATAGTTTCTACTTAGACCTACATACCTATCTCACCTACTTCCTATTGCAAATCCCTCAGTCACTTCAAAGCTAACCTTATCAAAGTAAGGATTACAAAATCTGAATAAGGGCAAGAGACTGGCATACTTGAATGATGACTCTTTAGTTACTGTCAGGCCACCCCATCATCTGGGGCCATAGTGGGGGAGTCCTGGGATTCCCACACAAACATGATGAGCCTAGACCTCAAATACATCCCTCTCCCTATTATCACTGGTCATCTCCATTAGGT
This sequence comes from Erinaceus europaeus, assembly GCF_950295315.1. Classification (NCBI taxonomy): domain Eukaryota; kingdom Metazoa; phylum Chordata; class Mammalia; order Eulipotyphla; family Erinaceidae; genus Erinaceus; species Erinaceus europaeus. The sequence goes on along the minus strand of NC_080162.1, from coordinate 101,020,159 downwards.
ACAACATAATGGGCCCCTTTGGGGGCCCCCATAGGACCTTGCCCTCTATGTGGATCAACAATGGTAGAGAATTGTTGTATGCTTTACATTGGGTTGTTCTAGCTCTCCTCCTGCCAAGAAAATTGGATCAGTCCTGCTAGTTTCGCTGGCCCGCTTGGCCCCGCCCCAAGGAACCCCGAGAGGGTTCCAGAGTTCCAGAGTTGGAGAGTAAGAGAGTGCTTGGTGCCGCCACAGGGGAAAGAGGCAGCAGAATTCTGTTTGGTGATTAGTTTGGTTTAGTTTATGATCATTGTTTCTGAATAAAGAAATATAGCTTCCCGGCCCAGCCGTGTGTCCTTGAGTCTCTGTTACCCGCCCGTGAAGCTAGCCCGGCCAGCTAGAGCCACCAAATTTTAACAACAGAGAATGTTCCATCCTCCGAAGAGGAGTTGGATAACACTCTACCTACCACCTGAAGAAGATGGGTCCTGAAATTAGTGCAACTTGGAATGTCTGTACTGATGACCACAGAATGCAAGTTTGGACCTACAGGGATGTAGAGGTTACAAAGGTTCCTATGCTGAATATGGGCCCCAGATAAGTAAATATTTTTTTAAAAAGCACTGCTAAGTCATGTGTCAAAGAACTACCTCCCTATATTCTAGTAGCTTTATGAGTTTGTCTTTAATTCATTTCAAGCAAACTATTATATAAATATATATATATATATATTTTTTTTAATTATATTTCTATATATTTCTTTTTTTTTTTCCCTCCAGGGTTATTGCTGGGCTCGGTGCCTGCACCATGAATCCACCACTCCTGGAGGCCATTTTTCCCCCTTTTTGTTGCCCTAGTTGTTGCAGCCTCGTTGCTGTTATTATTGCCATTGTTGACGTTGCTTTTGTTGTTGGATAGGACAGAGAGAAATGGAGAGAGGAGGAGAAGACAGAGAGAGAGGGGAGAGAAAGATAGACACCTGCAGACCTGCTTCACTGCCCGTGAAGCAACTCCCCTGCAGGTGGGGAGCCGGGGGCTCGAACCGGGATCCTTACGCCGGTCCCTGCGCTTTGCGCCACGTGCGCTTAACCCACTGCGCCACCGCCCGACTCCCTATATTTCTTTTTAAAAGTATTTTATTTTATTATTATTTTTAATTTTATTCACTAATATTTATTTACAAAATTATAAGACAACAGGGTTAAATCCTATATTGTTCCCACCAGCAGGGTTCTGTGTCCTCATTCCCTCCATTGGAAGCTATAGAAGTTCTCCCAAGGTTGCAGATGTGGGTTGACTATTATTTATATAACTGTCTGTCTAGACATACATATTTGCCTATTTTTTTCCTATGGTCCTGCCTTCTTTTCCTTTATACATCACACCTACACCTACTGCTACTTCCAAATGTCCTTCTTCTTTTCCTCTTCTCTCCCTGAGTCCTGATGGAGTTGGAGTTCAGAGCCCTCTGGTTATCTTCCTCCTATCACTTCTACCCCACTGGCAGTATGGATCAAAATTCTTTTTGGGATACAGAAGGTGGGAGTTCTGACTTCTGTAATTGTTCTTTTGCCGGACATAGGTGTTATCAGGTTGATACATACCTGCAGCCTGTTTTTATCTTTCTTTAGTGGGGTAGGACTCTGGAGAGGTAGGGTGCCAGCACATATTGGTGAGTTTGTCTGCACAGGGAAGTCAGGAAGGAATCATAATAGTGTCTACAACTTGGTTGCTGAAAGGTGATAAGATATAAAGCAGGACAAAATGATTAATGAATAGGAACCAAAACTAGTAATAGAGCAGGTTAGATTAGGGATCTTAGAGAAGAAGTGAGGAAGTCTATTTTTATGTATGTTCCTAGGGACCCATGACTCTTATGCCTGCTGCCAGCACCAAAGTCCCAGGTTCAATCAATCCCTCATACCACCATAAACCAGAGTTGAGCAGTACTCTACTCAAAAGAAGTAGAAAAAAAAGTTTTCCTGGTGTTCACAGGTGTAAAATTGTTTCTAGTGGAAATGACGATAATATTGTATATTTTCTTCAAGAGTGCATTCCTCTTATTCTATTTTTTTTATTAATTGCTTTGACTTGAACATTTATAATGGCATTAAGTAGTTGTGGGTATCTAAGATAACATACCTTATTTAATTATATAAATATATTTAAGATAGAGGCAAAAGAGTGAAATAAACTACAACACTAATGTTTTTTAATGTGGTGGGTGTCAGTCTCAAATCTGGATTGCACACACGGCAAAGCAGCACACTATTCAAGTGAGCTATTTTGCTTGCCCACTGTATTTTATTTTTAACTTTATTAGAAAGATTTCCATTATTTATGCACTATGCATACTGCTGATCTTAAATTTACAATATTACATTGTCTTATTATATGAAGGCAGAATTTATTCCTCTTCATAATTTAAAACAAAAATCAGGAGTAGATTTGGAATATAAAATGCTTTTGGCAAGTAAACGAATATATTATGTTAATTTATATACTGATATCAAATTACACATACAATCCAGAACAAATTACACTTATTCATGACCTACTATCTTTTCTGTGTCTCATTCAATTCAATTTTCTAGTACTTTGTTTAGAATATTTTGGCTCATATTTATAAATGAGATTGATTGGTAGTTTTTCTTTTACTTTGGTTAATACTTGCCAATAGTTTCATACCACCCATTAGAAATATTTTTTTTCTTTAAACTATTCCAGGATCCATTGAAGAAATTTATTTCAATTAGATTTTAAATGCTTATAGAGTGATCCTGTCAGTCTTTTCAAAGAACTTTAAATTTTCTTTTGTCTTTGGATTTCAAGAGATTTTTTCTAATCTAATTTCACTAAATTAGATTATTCATGCATTTGCATCACTTTGTTAAAAATTTCCATGTTTAATCTGTTTTGTTTTTCTCTTTTTAAAAATAATTAATTTATAAAATAGAAAATATTGACAAAATTTGTTTTGCTCTTTAAAAAATTTATTACTACACATTGTGGATTACATACTAATTAAATATTTATTCTAGCATTTTCTTAAAGAATTCATATTTTCAAACAACATCAGAAATTGGTAGATGACAACAAAGTGCTTAACTGAGTTCACACTTGAGGTAAATTTTAACTGATGGCAATTACTCCAGTTTTATAATTGAAAATTATTGTGTTAGACTTGTTTGACGCAGGCTGGCAAAATGACTCAGCTTGATAGTGTGCCCATGTTTGAGTCTGGTCTCTACTGCTCTGGAGGAAGCTTCAGTGCTGTGGTCTCTTTGCCTCTATCTCATTGTCTGTATCTGAAATTTTCAGCCTGGGGTGGTAAAGCACTGGCAATGGAAAACAAAAAAGAAAATTGCCCCAGGCTAAGTGTGGTTTACTACCACAGTGGGGGTGATTCTAAAGGGAGGAGAAGATGGGATGAGGTAAAGAGAGTTTTGGACACCCAGTGCACGATGGTGGTTGTGACTGAAATGTGCAGACACCACAAAGATAAGAAACTGTCTTTATCTGGCAATAATTGTTTTATAAGTTATTATTTCCCTTATTTAAGTGATTAAAAATAAAGAATTGGAGTTAAGTGCACGCACTACAGTGAGTAAAGGCCCCAGTCTCTGGTTCCCACCTGCAGGGGGAAGTTTCATGAATGGTGAAGCAGGGTTACAGGTGTTTCTCTCTCTCCCTCATTCTCCATTTCACTTCTCAATGTCTCTGTCTCTATCCAATAATAAAACAAACAAATAATTAAAAATTAAAAAAATAAAATAAAAATAAAGAATTGCCTTAGGCATGCAAAGTTCAAAAATTTTTTTCTTCTTTTTGAACATTAAGCCTCTTCCATTTTTTTTTCCTTACTTCATTTATAGGGTATATATGAACGTTATGTCCCCAAACTTTCTATTTTCTTTCCTAAGATCAGAGGAGATTGGGCATGGTCTGGGTGGTATGGCCATAAACTCTATTTCCTTTCCTAAATCAAAGAGGCCTTTCTTTCAGTCCTCTGAAAGAATTTGGATTTATGTAATTGCAAGGCCACATTGTCTATTTCACAAAGACCTGACTGACTTATGAGTGCAGAACTGATAGTGGGATATTACTTCAAGGATGTTTAGAAGTATCACAATTGTCACTTGCAGTGGCGGGATGCAGAAAAAGGAGGTTTGGAGCAGAAAGGGAACACAGTCCTTTATTTGCACTGGCACCTCAGAGTTGGGTGAGAGAGCAGCAGTTTGGGCCACGTGGAGGTAGCAAAAATGGCTGCCTCACACAGCAACCTTCCCTGTGTCTAATCACCAAAGTGAAAGGTGGGCAAGAGAGAAAGGGGCGGAATAAGGAGGGATTTTATGGGAATAGCTCTTCTGAGAATGGGAAGGGGGGAAGTAACCATAGCACTCCAGGGTAGGATAATAACTCTCATGAGAATGGGAAGGGGGAGGAGTAACCAAAGCACTCCAACTATCGTGGAGAATTGACAATGCCCTGAGGGCACAACATGGCAGATTTGACTGCATCTGCACAATTTCCCAGCATCTCCCCCTTTCCTTATATCTAATGGCCACAGTATAGGAAATTTAGAGTGGAGCAGGCTTAAATGTTTTTAAGGAATGCCATGCTCAGGTGGAAAGATGTAGGATGTTTTTGTGGGGGAGGGAAAACTTACATGGCTGCAAACCTTGTGAGATTTATGTGTCCCCCCTGTGCTCAACCCCTCTGTAGAGAGAGACTTACCTGGAGGGACTCATTTCATAGGTTAAGCTCTGCCAGGCTCCACCATCTGCTTACAATTTTTCTACATCTTTCCCTATCTTTCTATCTAATCATTGCATTAAGATGGGTCAATGTCTGTAATAGACTCCATCTGTGACTGAGGAATTATAGTGTAGGGGTGAGCAGAAACCTTTTGGGCATAAACCTGAATGATATAACAAAACAGGAAGGGACAAGTAGGGGAGCAGTAAAAGCCAGTGTGATGTCAAGGGAAGGCTTGGTGTGCAAAGGAACGTTCCCTGTCTCTGGGGGGGGGGTGGTGGCAAGGGTTCATAATGAGGGGGCATTTCCTGCCTCAAAGGGCAGGACCTGTAGGTGGGAGGGCATAGCCCACCAAGTGGAGGGGTTATTTGGCATTTTATAGTCCTCAAGGCAACAGTCTGCAAAGTCTATGAACTACTCAGGGTCAGTCTTTGAAAAGCCAGCAGCGTGAAGGGAAGGAAGCTGCTGTAAAATTGTGTAAAGTGTCCAAAGAGTAAACCAGCAAGTCCAATATAAGTGTCAGTCCAAAGTAGGCGACTAGGGGGAGAGATGGCAGGGGGTGAAATGCTGCATGAGGAAGGTCAGCCACAGGAATTCCACTTCTCTGTAGACAGTGAGCTGGAACTGCCAAAAGGTGACAGGCAAAGCAGAAGCAGGAAGGGCAGACAGGCAGTAAAAAATTCTGTCCTTGGAGTCTGTGAATCAGGTTCTTCAGATTATGTCAGGTGACATCTAGGGTTTCGGGGGTGTGCCACTGTAGTCATGCCATCTAGTGGGTGATGTCAGAGTGTGCAGAGGTCCAGATGGTTTTTCCCAGGATTCCTGTGAAAGAAACACAAACAATCTGCTTCTCGTGGTTAGCAGGGCATCTGATTTGAATTTTTTATAGAAGAAGAGGTTTGGTGCCTTAGCCAACTAAGTATTGGGGGATGTATCTTCCCTATTTATTATTATTATTATTATTATTTTATTTTTTTAACTTAATTGAGCCTAGGCATTTGGCAGGCCTTCTCAACAGCCATTTGTCTTTGGGGGTAGTAAGAGATGTCCGTGGCATGGGTGATGTTATAAAGGGAAATATCTTTAAATTGTTGGCCGACAAAGGCAGGCCTATAGTGGCAAGATGAGATACATTAGTTAAGTGTAGAAGAATGTGTGAATGTTGTTAATTCACAAAAGTTGTATATGCAGGAACTTTTTATAGTTTAATACCTTACCATATGAACAGATGATTCTTCATATGAAGGCTTGATAGCTGTAATCACTTACTTGTGAAAAAAATAAAACTTGTAACAAGTTAGAGGTTTACTATAATTGATAGCTCAATGATTATAATTGGTTTGAGTATCTTTATGATTTTGTTTAAAGGTCATCTAATGTTACCTCTTGTAGCAGTCTCTACAGCAGGATCTTCAGACCTATTTTAGTTAAAATATATATATCTTGATTTTTTAACCATTTTACTTTGGACTATAAACAGACTCAGGTTATTTAGAGAGTTAACACATGTTAGTGACAATGGTTTTAACATTTACAGTGCCAGATTGATGCCAGGTCTGTTGTGGATTAATTTCCACAAGATAGTTTACAGGGCACTTTTGGGGGTCCTCCAAAAGCGCCCTGTATAGAGAATTTGCATTTTAGTTTTGGGGATATATTGTCACGTTAAATATTTAGACTTTACCTTAAATAGTTACTTTTAGCAAATTAATTTTACCTTGTCTGGTAATAATGTAGCTTCAAGTTTACACTTTTAGCCATTAAGTTAGTGTTTACCAAACTCGAAACATACCTATAAACATTTAGTTATAACACACAGGAGGAGAAAAGATTTTGTTATAAAAACATATCATTTTGAAAACAAATTCAGATACATCTTTACTCACACAGTTTAAGACTAAGCACTTTACATATATACCAAGACTTATATATAAAAAATCAAAAGAGAGAAAAAAAATTTTGGAATGTTTCTGGACGTCTCCAGAAACTTTGGCTGCGTCCAGCATTTTTATATAAAGTCAATTACGTTTTAGAGTACTCTGAGCAGATGGGTCATACAAAATTTTTTTGGTCATTCAACGCACTCACTCACAAAACACAACTGGCCAGGCATAACATAAGACATCCAGAGAAGGGGTAGGAGAGAGGGCTCTGTGAGCCAGATTTTCCAGGTTCCACCATGTCGTATTATGGATCCTGGGATGCATCCTGCATCTAGTCCTCTTGTAGTATTTCTTGTTCTTCAGGGATAGCAGTGCCATCATGAGGGTATTGTTGGACATGGCGGCCAGGAACCCAGACAGGTTTGAAGTAATTCTATGGAAAAACGCATGCAAAACCTCTTCCCATGGTCAATAGGGGGTCAGGCCCTTTCCAAATTTTATCAAGTGGGTCTTTCCATTTGACCTTAATAGCTGGGAGGGTGGATGGTGTTTGACAGTGAAGAATAATAGGAGGTAAGTCCGAGTTATTGTAAATATTAAAGAGATTTGATGTAGTTAAGGCTTTTGCTAGCTGGATATTGGGGGAGTACATTCCTCCTTTATCTTTATTTTATTGAGGTTTGATGGGCCCTCTCGACAATGCCTTGTCCCTGTGGATTATAGGGAATGTCTGTGGTATGAGTAATGTTCCAGAAGGAACAAAAATCTTTAAATTGTTTGCTGGTAAACATCTTTCAATTGTCAGTTTTCAGTTGAAGAGGTAAGCCCATTACAACAAAACAGGAGAGCATATGGCTTATAAGCTTTTTATAGCTTTCTCCCATCTGAGCTGTTGCCCACATAAATTTAGAAAAGGTATCAATTGAGACAAACACATATTTTTGTTTGGTATGTGGATGACATCGATTTGCCAAAGAGCATTGGCTTTTAAGCCTCGGGGGTTAACCCCAAGAGTTTGAATAGCAGGTGTTTTTATGAGACTTGCACAGGAAGAACATGTAGCAAGGATATGTTTCAACTGTGGTAAAGGAACATCAGGAAATTGAGCTAGAAGGCCTTTAAGATTAACATGGGTTAGGGAATGAAAGTCAGCAGGATCAGAGACAGAGACTAGGAGAGTTCCTCTGGAAGCAAGGTGGTCAGCTGCAGCATTCCCTTCAGACAGGGAACCAGGAAGAGGGCTGTGGGGAATGAAGGTGTTGAACATACAGTGGTTGGGTTCAAGAACAGAGCATAGAGGCGATTTGAATCAAGAGAGGGGAAAGTGGGTTGTCATCAATTTTCACATAAGAACAAGCAAGCCATGGAAGTAAGTTAACAGTATACACACTCAGAAAAAAGGATGAAGGATTCTAGTACAGCTTTTAATGCAAGGAAAACAGCATACAGTCTTTGTACTGAGGGGAATTATCAGGAAGCTCAGTAAAGAGAGGTTTAGGGTATTGTTTGTCTGGGTAATATATAAGAGCAGCGGCTCATATATTCCACCATCAGTGAAGACTGTAGGAGCAGAAGGGATGGTATCTCGAGAGAAAAGTTTAGGTATGAGTAGAGGCAAAAGAGGTAAAGAAGCTATCAATTTATTAGAAGGAAAATGGTTATCTGTTTGTCCTGGAAACCCCATAAAGCTTATGGCAAAACGGGAATGATGGCGTATTAGCCATTCTGTATCTGTGAGAGAAAAAGGAAGAATAATTAAATCTGGTTCTTTCCCTAAGACCTGCACAGACCTGTTTCTTCCTTAGCGAACCATGAATGCTAATGTGTCTATCTCAGTGAGAAGTCTTGGAGCTCTACCTACTGGCTTGTGAAGCCACTCGAGAACCCCATGGTTCTGCCACAGTGCCCCCACTACTGTGGGGGTGGAGTTAAAGATTAGGTTTACCAGAGAGGTGGGGGAGAATCGAACAAGGTGCATGTCCTCGGGGGCCTGGTTAACCCTTTCCAGTGTCAAGGAGGCCTTGGGAGTTAACATACATTTTGAGGAGGGCTGTTTGTTTCCTTTTAACAGGTCAAACAGTGGTTGGAGGCAGCTAGTAGGCAGATTAAGATACTGCCTAAGCCAATTTAAATTTCCAAGAAAACTTTGTAAAGAAGCAAGAGTAAGGTTAGAAGGAAAAGTAACACTAGGTTTTAAGGGACGAATTTGCATTAGAGAAATCTCTGAACCTAAGAAAGATATTGGAGGAATTAGCTGTATCTTCTCAGGAGCTACATTAAGGCCGCTTTTCTTTAAGGCAGGAATGAGAAAATCACAGAGGGCACAGAGATCTGTATCTAATTCTCCCCATATTAAGACGTCATCCATGTAGTGAAAAACATTAAGGCCCTTATGAATATATGGAAAAAGGGCAGATTTAACAGCCTCTTGACAAATTGTAGGACTATTGGCCATGCCCTGGGGTAGTACCACCCATTCAAATCTATCGGCAAGGCTGGCATTATTAATAGAAGGAACAGAGAAGGCAAAACATTTACAGTCTTGTGGATGCAAGGGAATAGAGAAAAAACAATTTTGTATATCAAGATCTCATTGGAATCCCTGTGGGAATTTCAGAAGCAAGAGGCAAACCCCTTTGGGGGGAGCCCCAGACCTGCATGGTTTTATTTACCACATGGAGATCTTGGAGGAGGCGCCATTTTCCCGAGCGCTTTTTAATCACAAAGACAGGAGTATTCTATGGGCTTGAGAATGATGAATGTGTCCCAAGGACAACTGCTCTTGGACGAGCTCTATAAAACTTCTAGCATATCCCTAGGCAAAGGCCACTGTTACACCCAGACAGGCTCATTATAAAGCCAGTCTAAACAGGGAGTGTGGTTAAGAACAGTGGCAGTTAGTATTGGGGGTGCTGATTAGATCTATTCTCACAGGAGCGGGTGTTATGCTCTGTAGAGTCATCTGTGGATATCCTAACATCAAGACATTTCAGAAGATCCCTGCCCAGTAGGTTGGTGCTAATATCAGCTACCAAAGGGCAGAAGTGTCTAGTAGTCCCTTCAGGGTCTTCCCACATGAGCAAATCTCGTGTGAGAAAGGCTTGGGTCAACCCTCCAAGTCCATGTAAACGGGGTCCTGGGAGGATTTCCCAATTCTGGGGAACCTCTGCTTGCCTTAAAATCGTCTTTTCTGCCCCCGTGTCAATCAAACATTTAAAAGGAATATTGCCAATCTTTACTGTCATAGTAGGGTGATCTCATTCTAAGAGAGGAGTGGTCCACAAAATCTAAGGCCCTGAATTTTTACCATTCAGGGGCATGCCATCTTTATGAAACTTGGACCAACAATCTCTCCAATGAAAACCTTTCTGACATCTAGGACAAAGTGTTCGTGGCCTCTGGCTCCCTGACTGAAGGTGGGATTGCCCTGACTGGACGCGTGGTTGCCTTAACTGGAGGTGTGGATACCCTGACTGGAGGCTTGGATGCCCTGACTGGAAGCATGGTCATGGTTTATCTGGACATTTGTTACGCCAATGCCCTTGGTGACCACACTGAAATCAGTCCTTCTTTTGATTATATGGGGTAACTGCATAAGCTTGTGTCATAATGGGTACCCCATAAGAGCCTGGTCTATGTTCCTGTGTCGCTAAAATCCAATTATCTGTGTGTTGGTGTTTAAGACTGAGGCATGCCTGATGGAATAGCAGACTCATGCCATCCCAGACAATAGAATGCATGAGGAGAGTGCGGACTTCAGGATTATAAATCTCTCTAAGGTTGACCGCACCCTGATAATGAAGTTAGCTAAGGATTCATCGGTTTCTTGGTGAAGGGAGTTAATGGGGACTGAGGCCTCTCCTGTGGATGGGATTAACCTCTCCCATGCTTGTGCTGCACAGATGCATACCTGTTCAAAATAACTGACTGGAAACTTGGATTCTGCCTGCTGGATTCCTGTTTCAAACTCTCCTGCTCCAAACAGTGCATCAAAATTCCATTGTAGCTGTTTCTATTTTTCTGGGATTGTTTTGAGCATTCATCATGAAAACATGCCTCCCATTGCAAGTAGAGGGTGTCTGGGAGTGCAGCAAGGACTAAGTCCCTCCAATCTTGGGGGTTATTAAGGTGTTGGAAAAAGCCTCATAAAATGGACTTGTTCCATGGGGCATGGATTCCGTCCTTCACTGCCTGTCTGGCTTCTTTGAGTTCTTTGGAGGAGTATGGGTCCCACACCTGAGGGTTTTGTTTATGGGGGGCCACATTTACCGGGAAGGTGTGGACTTGGTTTTATGATGAGGTATCAGCAGGTGAAGGAGTCACGGAAGTGGAAGCTGCTGGAGAAGCGGCTGCCAGAGAAACCAAACATGTGTCTGCTGAAATAGAACACTCGGGGCAAAATACAGAAGGCTTAGGGTGGCTAAGCGCTGAGACATCTTCTTTAACTCTTGTATCTCAGCCTCAAGATCTCTTAAACTTTGGCAGGGCACCTTATATATATCCTGAAAACTACAAACATAGCCAAGATAACCCATGGTGCAGCCCCCAGTACAGCCCCCAGTAAAGCGTCTCTGAGATAGAGAGCCTGTCCCATGAGAAAAGAATAGAATGTCTGGGACACCTCCTCATAAAGCGGGAAAAGTCCCATGGTGGGGGGAAACGCGGGGCTGCAGAGTCAGGCGGCTGCCACTTACCTGTGTCTGGGTGGCTTTTCTGGACCTCAGGCCAGGCCGCCCTGTGGGGCATGAGTGCGGGACATGTTGGGTGCCAGGTGTCACTTGCAGCAGAGGGATGCAGAAAAAGGAGGTTTGGAGCAGAAAGGGAACACAATCCTTTATTTGCACTGGCACCTCAGAGTTGGGTGAGAGAGCAGCAGTTTGGGCCACGTGGAGGTAGCAAAAATGGCTGCCTCACACAGCAACCTTCCCTGTGTCTAATCACCAAAGTGAAAGGTGGGCAAGAGAGAAAGGGGCGGAATAAGGAGGGATTTTATGGGAATAGCTCTTGTGAGAATGGGAAGGGGGGGAGTAACCATAGCACTCCAGGGTAGGATAATAAATCTGGTGAGAATGGGAAGGGGGAGGAGTAACCATAGCACTCCAGGGTAGGATAATAACTCTCATGAGAATGGGAAGGGGGAGGAGTAACCAAAGCACTCCAACTATCGCAGGGAATTGACAATGCCCCGAGGGCACAACATGGCAGATGTGACTGCATCTGCACAATTTCCCAGCAACAATGTTGTAGTCCAGAGGTGGCACAGTGGCTAAGGAATTAGACCCTCAAGCATGAGGTCCTGTGTTTGATCCCCGGCAGCACATGTACCAGAGTGATGGCTGGTTCTTTCTCTCCTCCTATCTTTCTCATGAATAAATAAATAAATTATTTAAAAAAAAAAAGAAATATCACAATGTTAAGAAATAGGAGGAGAAAAAAATTGAAGTGAGAGGAGATTAAGGAAAGGAGAAAGGGGACTACAAGTGGCTTCCACTGAAACCAAGTTCTGAACTGATCACAACTAAAAATCAATATGCAGCAAAAAGCTGCATTAGCAATGTAGTTACACTTTTCCTATTTATTGCAAATGAGGACAGCATTTTCCATAAAGCTCATACTGTATGTGAAATTTCTGGAAGAATTTCCTCACTCCTGACTATATGTACCAGCCTAACCTAATTAAATATATAATTTCTAAAGTTTCCTTTTAAAATATTTAATTTATTTATGTATTTTTTGGGTAGAGACAGAAGTTAACAGGGAAAGGGGTGAAAACAAGAGAAAGAGATATATGCAGCATTGCTTCACTTCTCATGAATCATCCCCCTGCAGGTGGCCACTGGGGGCTTGAATCCAGTTCCTCAACACGTGTACTCTATTGGGTGTACCACTGCTCAACCTAACTTTAACATTAGATTGTTTATTATAGCTTAAAAAGATGAAAGCATAATTTCCTAAAGCTAAGATAGTGATTACAATATGAAGAAAATTATATAGATGTCTCTAAAATGCATAATTGGTAATAAAACCTTTTGGAAATATTTTATTTAGACATTTGATTAAGGAAAATACTCAGGAATAAGGTAAAAGTTTATGTTAAAGTCAGTCACAACATTATTTCTGTAATTCTTATAAAACCATCATCTGAAGGTGATATGAACAAAGAAACATAGATTAATAATTTATCTCTTCCAGTTTCCCAGGGGAGTTCTATTTTATTTGATGACACTTTCAGCTTTTATGATGCAGATTCAGAAGGAAAGAGTTGATGCTGGAAGCTGAAGAACAAGAAGGATGACAATCCAGCATGGAGGCACTTCTGTCAAAGCAGTGGCAGCCATTTTCCCAAGTAAACATCAACAAATGAACATATATGATTTGACTGCAGGCACATAGGTAACAACATCTTCCTAGGTGGCAAAATCTAGATAACAGGACAAAAATGGTGGATCTTGGCTAGCATGAACTCCATTATCAGAACAAGTACATCTGCTACTTGAACATCTGGTCCACATCATCTGCCCATGAATTTTAGTGTATCTGCTCCCTTATCTTAATAAGAGCCAACTCTTGTGGCCTTTGATTCTATTAGCCATTAGCTATGCCCTCTCTTTTTGTTCACCAGAGTCTTAGCTCTTTAACTAAGTAAACTTTTTCTTCCTGTACATGCAACTGCCTCATTTTTCTCTCCATGTCCCTGTTAAAGATAATTCAAATTCACTATTAGTTGGGGTCCTTTGACTATAAAACAAAACCTGATTGTGATTATCTTACGTAGCAAAGGATTTTATTAGAAGGATGTGACTAGATCATAAACCTGAAGGAAAAATAGAGTATCTCATTCTTGTAAAAGATGGGTACAAGAATGAACAAATGGTAATTACAAGGTACCATCAGGATGAACCAGCCCCCAATTTTTTCCCTCCTTTTTTCATTTTATTCTAGATTAAATACCTGGGAAGAAGATTTTGAATAGAATCTTGAAGCCTGTGTATGCTGTTAAGCCAGGGGAACATAAATAGCAGAGACTGGCTCTCTCTAGTTCACAGTAAACTATGTTCTTGACTTCCTTTGCAGCTGGGTGATGGCTACATGATTGAATTCTGGACAACAGAATGTGACAACAATGATGTATGCCACCTTCAACTCTGAACCATTAAGACTTGTAGTCTTGGGTACTGTCTGCTTCCTCATCTCCAGGCAGGAGGTGGTAGGCGCAAGATACCCTTGGATATATTTAATCAACCACATGGAAGGAACTGAATTCCTAAGTCATTAAATGAAGACTTAATGCCTCATTGGACTGTGACATGAGCAAGAAATAAATTCTAATGATATTGAGTCACTAAGATTTGACAGATTGTTTGTTTCATAAGTTAGACTGCCCAAAGACTTAAGAATGAGTTTGGGCAGGCAGAAACAAAAAACAAAAATTCACTTCAATTTATATATATATATATTTCTTTCAGGCCTATTACTGGGGCTTAGTGCCTGCAACTATGAATCCACTGCTCCTGGAGGACATTTTTTCATTTTTGTTACCCTTGTTGTTGTTAGCTTTTTTGTTGTTGTTGGATAGGACACAGAGAAATCCAGAGAGGAGGGGAAGAGAATGATAGACACTTGCAGACCTGCTTCACCACTTGTGAAAGGATCCCCTGCAGGTGGGGAGCCACAGGCTCTAACTGGGATCCTTATTCCGGTCCTTGTGCTTTGTGCCATGTGTGCTTAACCCGCCTGTGCCCCCACCCCATATTTGCATTTTGTAACACTCGGGGGAGGGGGGGGGATGCGGCATTGACTACTTAAAATACTTTTTCTCTTCCATGTAGTTCTTCTACACAGCTATAACCATATCTTGTCCTCCAAAATTCTTAGAAAAACTGTTCCTGACCTTGTCCACAGGTTTCTTGTTCTTCATATTCCAACTTCATTTTTTCCTTCTGAATCTATATCACAGAAGCTCAGAGTTATCAGAACCCCTGGGAGGATGGGAGAGAAATAGAAAATAGGCAACTGCCATGCAAAAATAAAAGACTGAGAAAACTCATGCACTTATGGTACTGAATATTTGAAAACCACATCTATGCCAATTAAGAGGAAAATGGTTACATTATGACATATTTGTTAACACTTATATGAATAAAACAGACTTAGTGCCTATGCTTATGGTGTTTATTGCTCAAGGATAATTCATAATTATTAATAATAAACATATTTTGGCTATCTAGTTATAATCTCAAAATAAAATTATGGCATAATTTCAGTGAAAAACTGTGTAGGAAGTTGTATATTTTTGGTAGTAAAAATATAACCCCATTCAAATTTTATGCTTGCAAGTCCTTGTATAATATGTGTAGGTATATATGTATGTGTGTGTCAAATTGCTAAAAGTTATTATCTTTGGATATTAACATTGCAAGTGGTTTTTTCTACACATTCCTATACTTTTAAAATGTCAATGATAAGTACATGTTTAATAGCAAATAGAACTTACAGATTACTCTTAACCTTTTCTTAAAATAGTCTTTATTTTCCAAGTGTTAATAGAGTATATGATTGGAAGAATCAGTCAACTCACTCTATCTGATATTACTTTGCACCAAGAAATGTTTGTATAAATCTTTTCTTGATTAAGTAGATTTTTTTTGCCTCTAGTAACTCTCTCTCTCTCTATATATATATATATCATTGTATATTACATGTGATCTAATAAATATTTATAACTCAATGGATTATTTTCCAAATTTACACAATTTAAAATGTTTATATTTACTTGATTATATGAGCTCTAATGAACTCAAATTTATTTGCCATTTAAAAATATAGGGACTATAATTTCATCTGATGGTTTTTAAGCTGTGAAATTATATACTTAAATATGGAGATGAAATAATTAATAACATTGGACAATTCTGTTCAGTTTTATTTATTGTTTCCTGTACAATTACTGCACATTACCCAACTGTGTCACTGGAGCTCCTATTTAGTAAGTTTCCTATTCTTCTCTCTTGTCAATATGAAAATCTGTAGAGATTAAAAATGCAGTTTATGCAGTGCTTAGAGAAAATGACTTTTAATCAATTGAATATAAAATTATTGAAAGCGAACCCCATGACTTTCTTCCCTCCTTGAACTAGCAAATACCATTGAGAGAAATGAGTGAACTATTGTAGGTGATTTTAATTTAAATTACTAAAACATTTCTATAGATATAGAAATCTGAGTTGATTAAACTTTAAACTATCTGATTAAAGCACTTATCATATTATGGTTGAATTTACAAGAAAGTACTTCAATTGATTGGTAAATTATGAATAAATAAGGAAAGATATGACTTAAAATTTGCTTCACTTATTAAATAATTGCTATATGAAGGAAATTGAGATGCTTAAATTGTCTTAGTATTATATCAAATTGCCTGGCAGATGCACTGAAGATGAATAACTTACAGTGTCTATGATAGCATAAATTCAGAAATCTGTCCTAATTGTCTTGAAATAGTGTCTACTTACTTTAAAAGATAAAAATTTAAGTAATAAAAATATATGACTATGATGGGTCTTACAGTTAATGGTAATTATATACTTTCCCTATATTTGGGAGCTACTTTCTGTCCTTATCTAGCTTTCTAGTCCCATTTGCAATTCTGACACTGTCTTCCCAGACAATACTTTTAGTCCACCTGCATGTTAACTGTTCAGCTCAGGCAAAAATTTGTAAAGTCATGGGCCCCTTGGGATAAACCTAAAATACTTCCTAGCTTCTTTCAACATGAAGATCTCAAAATCTCATCTGCTGTATTCTTTTATTTTAAAATTTTTTATTTATAAAAAGGAAACATTGACAAAACCACAGGACAAGAGGAGTACAACTCCACAATGCCCACCACCAGATCTCTGTATCCCATCCCCTCAATGATAGCTTTCGTATTCTTTATCTCTCTGGGAGTATGGGCCCAAGGTCATTGTGGGATGCCGAAGGTTGAAGGTCTGGCTTCTGTCATTGCTTCCCCGCTGAACATGGGTGTTGTCTGGTTGATTCATACTCCCAGGCTGCCTCACTCTTTCCCTACTAGGGTGGAGTTCTGGGGAAGCAGAGCTCCAGGACACATTGGTGGGGTTGTTTGTCCAGGGAAGTCTGGTTGGCATCATGCTAGCATCTGGAACCTGGACATTGAAAAGAGACTTAACATACAAAGCCAAACAAAGTGTTGACCAATCATGAACCTAAAGGTTGGAATAGTGCAGATGAAGAGTTGGAGGGGGGTGACTCTCCATATTGTAGATAGCTAGTAGGCATATTTTAGTTATATTCCAAAGGGCCTATGGCTATACTAGTGTGTGTGGTTTTTTGGTTTTGTTTTGTTTTTGCCTGAGCCTGAAATCTGATATGAGGGTGGATCCTATTTATTATCTGGGGAGATGATATCATGGCTGGCAGAAAGACCAGAAAGCTGGATCAGGGAAGAGTAGCTCCTTAATATAGGAAAGGGGTATAAATATTGTTGATTGTAAACCCTATCGATTTGATGTGATCTGGGGCCCGTATTCAGCTTAGGAGCCTATGTGACCTCAGGATCCCTGTAGATTTGAGGTAACATTCTGTCGTCATAAGTGGGAACATTCCAAAGCTGCCCCAATATCAGGACCCATTTTCCTCAGGTGTAGCATAGAGTATATTGTCAATCCTCCCTTCGGGGCTTGGAAGATTCTCACCATTGTTGATCCAAGTTAAGGGCAAGGTCCTATGGGGGTGCATAAAGGGGTCTATTGTGTTGTTCCTGATAGAGGTGACTGATAACAATGGAGGGATTTATTTGAGATCTAGGCCTATCAAGTCTGTTTGGGAATCTCAGGACTCCCTGAATAGGGCTCCAGCTGATGGGGAGGCCTGATAGTGACTAGAGAGTCATCCTTAAAATATGCCAGTCTCTTGCCCTTATTCAGCTTTTGCAGTCCTTGCTTTGGTAAGGATAGCTTGACAGTGAGTTAGAAAAATGTAATAGGAAGTAGGTGAGGAGGGTATTTAAGTCTAAGTAGACACTATTTCACTATGAACTTTATACTGACTCATTGCAGACTATTGTGTATTTTTGCTGTCAGGTATGTATTTTGCCTTAATTTATGGATATATGTGAACATATGCTCTAGCTCATGGGACCTGGTTTATATCTAGGTTTTAGGACTTTGTTAGGAAATGAACCTCCTGGAATGGAATTAGAGAATCCTATGAAAGGAAAGGTCTCACCTGAGTAATGAGGTGAAGGGTTGACATTCCATGCTTGATGTCTTTGGACACAGTCTGAAGTGAAGCATGCTGAGGTGGTACTTGTTGCATTGATTAGGTTGGGATCAGTGGATGCAATATCACTTGGTATGAATTGAAAGGAGCATGCAGGAAAGTGAGCCCCATCTGAGAGGTTCCAGGACTGGGGGAAATACAGGCTTTATAGAGGAAGCAGGAGGTTCTTGCAGTCTTAGGGTTTAAGAAGATAGTAGATACTTTTTGCTATAATCACATTATTTGGCAATTGGATTAACTTTGAAAAATCCCTTTGTTAGGATTTGCTGTATCATACACAACATCACCATAATTTATGTCTTTTGACATTATTATTATTATTTTTTTATTTAAGAAAGGATAAACTAACAAAACCATAGGGTAGGAGGGGTACAACTCCACACAATTCCCACCACCCAATCTCTATATCACACCACCTCCCCTGATAGTTTTCTCATTCTCTATCCCTCTGGGAGCATGGACCCAGGGTCATTGTGGGTTGCAGAAGATAAAAGGTCTGGCTTCCGTAACTGCTTCCCCGCTGAACATGAGCATTGACTGGTCGGTCCATACTCCCAGTCTGCCTCTCTCTTTCCCTAGTAGGGTGAGTCTCTGGGGAAGCAGAGGTCCAGGACACATTGGTGGGGTCTTCAGTCTAGGGAAGCCTGGCTGGCATCCTGATGACATCTGGAACCTGGTGACTGAAAAGAGAGTTAACATACAAATTGTTGAGCAATCATGGACCCAAAGCTTGGATTAGTGGAGAGGAAGTATTAGGGGGATACTCACTGCAAACTCTAGTGTACTTCTGCTTTCAGGTATATATTTTGCAGTAGTTATGGATACGTATGAACATATGCTCTCTCTCACAGAAACGGGTGTATATCTAGGTTTTGGGACTTTGTTAGAAAGTGAACCACCTGAGATGGAATTAGAGTATACTATGAAAGGAAAGGTCTCACCCGAGCAATGAAGCTGAAGGGTTGTCATTCCACACGTGAAGTCTCTGGACACAGTCTGAGCCGAAGCATGTTGAGGTGGCCATTGTTGCATTGATTAGGTTGTGATCGGCCAGTGTAATATTATTTTATATGGATTGGGAGAGGCATATGGGAAAGTAGGCCCTATCCAAGGGTTCCAGGACTGGGGGAAGGAGAGGCTCTATAGTGGAGATGTGAGGTTCCTGCTGTCTTAGGGTTCAAAAAGACAATTGATAGTTAATGTTATCATCACATTATTTGGTAATTGGGTTAACTTTGAAAAGTCCTTTTGTTATGGTTTGCTGTACAGTACCCAGTATCTTGTATATAGCTGTGCTATTGGTTGCTTCTGATCTACTTGGTCTAGACTTTTGAGAGAGTCTGCATATCAAATACACAGCCTATATATTAAAAAGATTCAGTCTGTGTTTTAAAAAACTTTGAGACATACAATTACTTTTCCCCCTCTCATATTAATTAACTAGTGATTTATATGACTACATTTTGCTAGGAGTGTACATAAACACCATTCCCACCACCAAAAACTTTGACATTATTTGTATTTAGCTGTGCCACTGGTTGCTTCTGTTCTCCCTGGTCTAAGTTTTAGGAGAGTCAACATATCAAAGACTCAGCCTATGTATTAAAAAGACTCAGTCTGTTATTTAAAAAGTTTGAGACATTCGATCAGTTTTTCCCCTGTCATATTAATTAAGTAGTGCTCTATATGACTACAAATTGATAGGAGTGTACATAAACACCATTCCCACCACCAAAAGACTGTTTCATCCCATACCCCCTCTGCTCACCCACCAACCCGTGAAGCTGAATATCCACCCTCACCCTCAACCCAGGGTTTTTACTACTCCAAATTCAGTCAGATCCCTCTTAGAGTTTCCCTTTCTGTTATTCTTTCTCAAATTTTGTTTATGAGTGGGACCATCCCATACTCACCTTAATGTTTCTGACTTAGCTCACTTAACATAATTCTTTCTAGCTCCATCCAAGATGGGTCAGAGAAGGTTGGCTCATTGTTCTTAATAGCTGCATAGTATTCCATTTTGTATATATACCACAGCTTTCTCAGCCACTCATTTGTTAGTGGGAACCTGGACTGATTCCAGGTTTTAGCTATTATTAATTATGCTGCTATGAACATAGGTGTACACATTTCTTTTTGGTTGGGTATTATGGAGTCTTTAGGGTATAACCTTAGGAGAGGGATTATTGGGTCATATGGAATGTCCATGTCTAGACATGTGAGAGTTTTCCAAACTGCTCTCAACAGAGGCTGGACCAGTTTACATTCCCACCAGCAGTGCAGAATGGTTTCTCTGTCCCCACAGCCTCTCCAGCATTTGTTTCTGCTCTCCTTTTTGACGTATGCCATTCTCACAGGAGTGAGGTAGTATTTCAATGGTGTCTTTATTTGCATTTCTCTGACAATCAGCGACCTGGAGCAATTTTTCATATGTTTGTTAGCCTTTTGGATCTCTTCTGTAGTGAATGTTTTCTTCATATCCTCTGCTCATTTTTGGATGGGGTCATTTGCTTTGTTTGTGCTAAGTTTCCTGAGCTCTTTCTATATTTTGGTTACTAGTCTCTTGTCTGATGTATAGCATGTGAAGATATTCTCTCATTCTGTGAGGGGTCTCCTTGTTTGTATGACAGTTTCTTTGGCTGTGCAGAAGCTTTTCAATATGATGTAGTCCCATTGATTTGTTTCTGCTTTAGTCTTCCTTGCAATTAGATTTATATCATCAAAGATGTCCTTGAGGTTTAGGTGGGAAAGTGTTCCACCAATGTTTCCCTCTAAGTATTTGATAGTTTCTGGTCTAACATCCAGGTCCTTGATCCATTTGGAGTTGATTTTTGTTTCTGGTCACATAAGGTGGTTCCGTTTTCATTCTTCTGCATGTCTCAACCCAGTTTTCCCAGCACCATTTACTGAAGAGAGTCTCCTCCTTTCATTTAATCCTTTGGGCCCCCTTATTAAAGATTAGATGTCCATAGGTGTGGGGGTTTAGTTCTGGGCTTTCAATTCTGTTCCACTGCTCTGTGTGCCTATTTTTGTTCCAGTACCAGGATGTTTTGATGATGATGGTCTTTTAGTATAGTTTGAGATCTGGCAGTGTGAAGCCTCCATTTCTGTTTCTTTTCCGCAAGATTCTTTTTGCAAGTCTAAGTGTTTTCTAGTTCCAGATAAATGATTGCAGTTTATGTTCTATTCTCCTAAAGAAGCTCGGAGGAAGTTTGATGGGTATCGCATTAAATTTGTATATGGCCCTGGTGAGAATATTCATTTTGATGATACTTATTCTTCCAATCCATGAGCATGGGCTGTCTTTCCATTTCTTGGTATCATATTCTATTTCCCTTGACTAATGACTCATAGTTTTCAGTATACTAGTCTTTCACTTCTTTGTTCAGCTTTATTCCTAGGTTATATAATGATTTAGCTACAACAGTAAATGGGAGTGATTTACAGATGTCTTCTTCTTCATGTTTAGTGTTTGTGTAAAGAAATGTCACTGATTTTTGTACAATGATTTTGTAGCCTATCACCTTGGTATATTGCCTAATAACTTCCAGTAGTTTTCTGCTGGATTCTCTAGGTTTTTCTATGTATGCTATCATATCATCAGCAAATAGTGAGAGCTTCATGACTTCTCTTCCAATCTGTATTCCTTTGATTTCTTTCTCTTGCCTGATTGCTATGGCAAGAAGTTCCAATACTATGTGAGAGCGTAATGGTGATATTAGACAGCCCAGTCTAGTCCCCGATCTGAGGGGGAATGCTTTCAGCTTCTGTCCATTGAGTATGCTGTAGGTTTGCTATATATAGACTCTATTATGTTGATAAATTACCCATCTATTCCCATTTTTTTTGCAGTGTTTTGAGTATGAATGGGTGTTGGATTTTGTCAAAGGCTTTCTCTGCATCTATTGAGATAATCGTGTGGTGTTTACTTTTGCTTTTACTGATGGGGTGAATGACATTGATTGACTTAAGTATGTTGAACCAGCCTTGCATTCGTGGTATAAATACCACTTGGTCGTTATGAACAATCTTTTTGATATACTGCTGTATCCAGTTGGCCAGGATCTTGTTTACTATTTTGGCATCTCTGTTCATCAGAGATATTGGTCTGTAATTTTCCCTTTTTTGTTGTGTCCCTATCTGCTTTTGGTATCAGGGTGATGTTTGCTTCATAGAAGGTGGAAGGGAGTGTTCTTGTTTCTTTGATCTTGTGGAAAAGCTTTAGAAGTATAGGTATTAACTGTTTCCTGAAGGTTTTGTAGAATTCATTTGTGAATCCATCTGGTCCAGGACTTTTGTTGTTGGGAAAATTCTTAATAACTGTTTTCATTTCTTTGTCTGTGATTTGTGCATTTAGGTTTTGTAGTTCTTGGTTCAGTTTTGGAAGGGCATATATTTGTAGGAATTCTTCCATTTCTTCCAGATTTTCTAGCTTGGTGGCATATAGTCTTCATAGAAGTTTCACATGATTTTTCTGGATTTCTGTGGTGTCAGTTGTGATATCTTCTCTATCTTTTACAACTCTATTTGAGTCTTCTCCCTTTTTTTGTGAGTCTGTCTAGGGGTTTTTCAATCTTATTTAATTTTTCAAAGAACCAACATTTGGCTTCAATGATCTTTTGTATGGTTCTCTTATTTTCAATGTTGTTTATTTCTGCTCTAATTTTAGTTATTTCTGTCCTTCTGGTTGCTTTAGGGTTCCTTTTTTCCTCTTCCCCTAAGTCCTTAAGGTGTGCAGTAAGGTCGTTTATTTGAGCTTTTTCTTGTTCTCTAATATGTGATTGTATGGCTATGAGTTTCCCTCTCAGTACTGCTTTAGCTGTGTCCCAAATATTTTGATAGGTTGTGTCTTCATTTTCATTTGTTTCCAGGAACATTTGAATTTCTTGCTTGAGTGTCTCTCTGACTCAGCAGTTCTTAAGCAGCATGTTGTTGAGTTTCCAAATTCTGTGACTTTTAGTAATTTTCTGTTTGTTGTTAAATGTTAGTTTACTCCACTGTGGTCTGAGAAGGTACTTGGATGATTTTGATGCTCTTCCATTTGTTGATACTGTCTTTGTAGTCTAACAGGTGGTCTATCCTTGAGCATGTACTTTGTGGATTTGAAAAGAATGTGTATTCCAGTATTTTGGGGTGAAGAACTCTGAAAATGTCCAGGAGGTCTAGTCTGTCCATCTCTAAATTTAATTCTCTTGTTTCTTTGTTGATTCTCTGATATGTTGATCTAAGTGTGAGAGTGGGGTGTTAAAGTCTCCCACTGTTATTGTATTACTGTTGATGTATTTTTGAAGTTCTTTGAGTAGGTGTTTGATGTATTTAGATGGTCCTTCATTGGGTGCATACACATTAGTAATTGTTAAGTCTTCTTGGTTGATTGATCCTCTAATCATTATGTAATGACTTTGGCTATCTTTTATTACTTTATTAAATTTAAAGTCTGTTGTGTCAGAGATGAGAATGTCTGTCCCTGCACTTTTTTGTGGTCCATTAGCCTGTATGATAGTTTTCCATCCTTTCACTTTAAACCTCCATTTGTCTTGTTGGGTCAGATGGTGCCGGGCTAGCTTGGCAGGCAGGAGACAGACGACCAGGGAATCATGGCTGAGCTGGGAAGAAGTGCCATGCTGGCTTTATTCATCTGCATTTATACTCTCCAGGAAGGAAATGATAGGGTGTAAAAACAGGGTTTGACTAGGAGAGGGGGCAGAGTGAAAAGAGAGTGCAAACCAGTGGGGATTAAACCAGTGCCCTGCAGACAGGGTGGGTCTCAGACAAAATAATGATTATGTAAATAGACCAACATCTCCCCCTTTCATTTTAACTAATGGCCATAGTATCATCAATGTGGGGTGAACAGAAACCTATATCGTGTAGGTGTTTTCAAAAGAACTGGCACAAGACAAGGAAGAACAAGTAGGAGAGCAGCAAGAATTAGTGTGATGCCAAGGGGAGCCCTGAGGGGGCGTTTCCTGCCTCAAAGGGCAGGGCCTATTAGGTGAAAGGGTGTTTCCTGACTCTGTGGGCGTCTCTTGCCTCTGTGGGCATTTCATGCCTCTGTGGGCATCTCTTGCCTCTGGGGGCATTTCATGCCCCAAAGGGTGTTTCCTACCTCTGGGGGTAGGACCTTGTAAGAAGGTGGGGGTGCCTGACTCTGGGGGAAGGGCCTGCAGGCAAGGGGGCATGGCCTATAGAGTTTCAAGACAGCTGGCTGCAAAGTCCATGTGTTGTTTTCGACAGTTTATGTTGTTTTCGCTGGGCTGGCTTCACGGGTGGGTAACAGACGACCAGGGACTCATGGTTGAGCTGTAGGCAGTATCTCTTTATTCATGCAGGACGCAGCCCAATCTAAGCCAAGCTAAGCTAAACTCAAGGTACTCTAAAACTCACAATGCTGTCTTTATATATACTTGCCAAGTAGGGTGGAAACAGGATGTGACATAGAGAGGGTGGAGAGAAAAGTGACTGGTGAAAATCAGAGTGTGACAAGGAGGGGGCAGAGCAGGTGAGAATCCTATCACTGAACCACTAATGCCCTGGAGTGCTTTATGTAAATGTAAAAGTGATTTATGTAAATAGACCAAAGCTTTGAATGGGATTAAATCTATCCCTATATAGGCATATGGTTAAGCAGAAGCCAGGGGGAGCTGGCATACTATCCAACATCTCCCCCTTTCTTTTTAACTATTTGCCATAGTATCAGGTTTGTGGGGTGAACAGAAACCTATATTGTACAGGCATTTTCAAAAGAAATGGCATAAGACATGGAAAACAAAATAGGCGAGCAGCAATAATCAGTGTGATGTCAAGGGGAACGTTTCCTACCTCAAAGGGCGAGGCCTAGCAGGCGAAAGGACATTTCTTGCCTCTGGGAATGCTTCATGCCTCTGGGGGCATCTCTTGCCTCAAAGGGCATTTCCTGCCTCCGTGGGCATCTCTTGCCTCTTGGGGCGCTTCATGCCTCTGTGGGCATAACCTAATAAGGAGGGGGGAGTTTTCTGCCTCTGGGAAAGAGCTTGCAGGCGAGGGGACATGTCTATAAAGTCTCAAGGCAATTGGCTGAAGTTAGTCTTTGAGAAACACAGCAGCATGTACCAGTAAGTCCGATGGAGGTGTCAGTCCAAAGTAGCTGACCACAGAAGAAAATGCCAGAGGATGAAATGCTGCACGTCTGTCTCGATGGGGAATGTTGGCCACCAGAATTCTGCTTTTCTGTAGAGAGTGAGCTTTGGAGTCTGTGAATCTGTTTCTTCAGGTCGTGCCAGGTCTCATCATTGGTTTCCGGGGGTGTGTTGTAATCATTCCATCTTGTGGGTGATGTCAGAGAACAGGGGTCCAAATGGATTTCCAGAAATTTTCATTTGAGTAGATGCTTTTTCATGTGAAGACTTGACAGCTGAAATTCACTTACTTGTCAAACAAAACTTGTAGCAGATTAGAAGTTTACTATAATTGATAACTCCATTATAATTGGAAGTCCTTTCTAGTATGATTTTAAGGTTGTTTAAACAGTTTAAACTCAATAAAATGTGGAAAGGTAAACAGAAGAACCACGGTTAAAAGCCTCAGACATGAGAATAATTAACATAATCATTGCACTATCTGCTCCACCCATAACTCATACAGTTTTCAGGATTAAACATTTCAGATTCATGTCAAGACATAAAAGAGAAATCAAAGGAGGAAAAAACAATTTTTTGGATTGTTTCTGGATGTCTCTAGAAATTGTGGCTGCGTCCAGCATTTTTTTTTTTTTTAGTCAATGTCAAACAAAAATTCATTCAAATCATTCTCTTATGAAACGCAACTTGAACCAGATTATCAAGATCTCACCATGTAGGATTAAGAGTCCCTGGAGGGCGTCCTAGTCCAAAAAGCTCCTCGAAATTCCATTTAGGGTGCTTCTGACTGTTCCTGCTGGATTGCTTCAGGCACCCATTTTTAAAAGCGTCTTCCCATCGAAGAAAGAATCCAATCAGGAGAGTAGAACTAACCACGTGTCTCCATACTTGGGAACTGCCAGGGTACTGGAGAATGCTCCTCAAACTAGAGTAGTTCTTCTCCATGGGAAACATTCGAGAAGAAGTCCAGAAAGTCCCAGGGGAAATCCCCATGCATATCCCAAGGTCTACGATCACGGTCATAAAGAACCAAACTGTGGCCTGGAGCAAAATGTAGTCCTTTTCCTCAGGAAACATGAGAGAGGGAATCCAGAAAGTCCAAGGAGAAATCTCCGTGCATCTCCCAAGCTCTATGATCCTGGTCATAAGAAACCAAAGTTCCTGGTCAGGGAACCGAAGTGTGGCCCAGAGTAAAATGTTCCAGAGACAGAGAAACTGTCTCATAATGAAACAGTAGAGGCTTTGGCAAACCTCTTCGTAAGTAGAAGAGAAGACCATAGAGCATAGGTAGGCAAAGTCTTCACTTATCTGGGAGTTGCGCAGGTCCAGTCCCATGTTGTAGCACCATATGTTGTTTTCGACGGTTTATGTTGTTTTCGCTGGGCTGGCTTCACGGGCGGGTAACAGACGACCAGGGACTCATGGTTGAGCTGTAGGCAGTATCTCTTTATTCATGCAGGACGCAGCCCAATCTAAGCCGAGCTAAGTTAAACTCAAGGTACTCTAAAACTCACAATGCTGTCTTTATATATACTTGCCAAGTAGGGTGGAAACAGGATGTGACATAGAGATGGTGGAGAGAAAAGTGACTGGTGAAAATCAGAGTGTGACAAGGAGGGGGCAGAGCAGGTGAGAATCCTATCACTGAACCACTAATGCCCTGGAGTGCTTTATGTAAATGTAAAAGTGATTTATGTAAATAGACCAAAGCTTTGAATGGGATTAAATCTATCCCTATATAGGCATATGGTTAAGAAGAAGCCAGGGGGAGCTGGCATACTATCCAACATGCATGGACTGCTGCAGTCAGTCTTTGAGAAACCCAGCGGCACAAAGGGAAGCTGCTGTAAAGTGTCCAAGTGGTGTACCAGTATGATAGAAGTGTCAGTCCAAAGCAGGTGACCACGGAAG
This sequence comes from Erinaceus europaeus, assembly GCF_950295315.1. Classification (NCBI taxonomy): domain Eukaryota; kingdom Metazoa; phylum Chordata; class Mammalia; order Eulipotyphla; family Erinaceidae; genus Erinaceus; species Erinaceus europaeus. The sequence continues at coordinate 100,993,209 of NC_080162.1, read as the reverse complement.
AAATGCCAGGGGATGAAATGCTGCATATCTGTCTTGATGGGGAAGGTCAACCACTGTAATTCTGATTTTCTGTAGAGAGTAAACTTTGAAGTCTGTGAATCAGTTTCTTCAGGTCATACCAGGTCACATAATTGGTTTCGGGGGGGCTGCTGTAGTCGTGCCATCTTGTGGGCAATGTCAGAGAACAAGGGTCCAAATGGATTTCCAGGGATTCCATATGAGCAGATGCTTTTTCATGTGAACTTGACAGCTGTAATTCACTTAATTGAACCAGATTACTTAGATCTCACTATGTCGCATCATGAGTCCCTGGAGGGCATCCTAGTCCAAAAAGCTTCTCAAAATTCCATTTTGGGTGCTTCTGATGGTTCCTGTGGGATTGCTGCAGGAACCCATTTTTAAAAACGTCTTCCAATCGAAGAAAGAATCGAATCAGGAGGGTAGAACTAACCATGTGTCTCCATTCTTGGGGACTGCCAGGGTACTGGAGAATACTCTTAAAGTTAGAGTAGTCCTTCTCCATGGGAACATGGAAGAGGGAGTCCAGAAAGTCCCAGGGGAAATCTTCGTGCATCTCCCAAGCTCTATGATCACGGTCATAAGGAACCAAAGTGTGGCCTGGAGCAAAATTTTCCAGAGACAGAGAAACTGTCTCATGAAGAAAGACTAGAGGCTTTGGGAAACCTCTTCATAAGTAGAAAGGCAGCCCATGGTGGATGGGTACCCAAGTGGCATTTACTTATTTGGGGGATGGGTGGGTTAGGTCCCATGTTGATGCATCATATGCTGGGCTAGCTTCACGGGCAGGAGAAAGATGACCAGGGACTCATGGCTGAGTTGGAAAGCAGTGCCATGCTGGCTTTATTCATCTGCATTTATACTCTTCAGGAAGGAAGTGGTAGGGTGTAAAAACAGGGTGTGACTAGGAAAGGGGGAAGAGCAAAAAGAGAGTGTGAACCAGTGGGGATTAAACTAGTGCCCTGCAGACAGGGCAGGTCTCAGACAAAATAATGATTATGTCAATAGACCAACATCTGGGCCTCAAACAAAATAATTATTATGTAAATAAACCAACAAGATAGATTCTTGTAAGTAGCATATGGTTGGGTTATGTTTTCTGATCTATCCTCCCACTCTGTGCCTTTTGATGGGTGAATTTAAGCTATTGACATTTATTGATATTATGGATTAATGTATTGTAGTGCCATTATTCAACATTTAAAAAAATTTTCTCTGGTATCTGGCAAGTATTGTGGTGATATTCTTGTTTACAAGAGGTCTTTTAGAACTTTTTTCAGGGCAGGCTTGGTGACGATCGCCTCCTTTAACTGTTGTCTGTCTGAGAAGGTTTTGATCTCTCCCTCTAGTTTTAATGAAAGCCTAGCAGGATATATTATCCTTGGTTTAAGCTCTTTTTCCATGGAGGGCTTGATAGATATCTTGCCATTCTCTTCTGGCTGTTAGAGTTTGAGTGGAGAAGTCTGCTGATAGTCTTATGGGTTTTCTACTATATGTGACTTTTTTTTCTCTTGCAGCCTTTAGGATTCTTTCTTTGTCCTTACTTCTATTCATTATAACTATGATGTGTCTTGGTGTCTTCAGGTGTCAGGCTATCGTCGCGCATGCGTGAGAGAGATGACCCAGGAACTAAGGTCATGGCGACAAGGCAATTCAAATCTTTGTTCATGTGACTGCCCCAGAGTGGGCGGCAGCACACCTAGTTAAGCCATGCGGTGCAAACCTCAATGGCTGGCATCAACTTCCCTGTCTGCATGGCTGTCCTCCTCCAGGTCAGGAAACAGAAGAGACAAGACAGAAATGGAAGTGGCTTGACCATATCATACATGGTTAGGAAAGGGGTGGAGAAAGGCAGAGGGGGCTGGGAATGGTATGGACCTTGCCAACAACTGTTGCTAGGGGTTCAACCAGTAGGATTAGCAATAACCTGTGGGGAATTAGGAAGGAGACGTTTAGTCATTTGTAAGACAAAGCAGAAGATTGATATGTAGATAATAAAAGGATGGGCCATAGTTTCAGGGAATACAGGGTGGAGCAGGCTTAATGTTTTTTAAGGAATGTCGGGCTCCTGGAGGCAGGAAGATGCAGAATATTTTTGTGAGGCAGGGAAGACTTACATGGCTGCCAACCTTTTGAGGTTCATGTGTCCCCTTTTTGCTCAACTCCTCCGCAGAGAGAAAGACTTATCAGGAGGGACTCACCTCTCAGTCAAGCACTGCCAGGCTCCACTACATCCCCACAACCTCCCTACATTCAGGTCTAGGTTGATTCTGTTTGGGATTCTCTGGGCCTCTTGAATCTTAATGTCCTTTCTGTTATTCAGGTCTGGGAAGTTTTCTTCTATTATTTCCTCTAGAATGTTTGCTTCCCCTTCCTCTCTTTCTTCCTCTGGCAGGCCAATTATATGACTGTTACTTCTTTTGAGATCATCCCATATGTCTCTTTTGTTTTTAGTGTCTCTCAATCTCTTTTTTTTCCTCCAGGGTTATTGCTGGGCTAGGTGCCTGCACCATGAATCCACTGCTCCTGGAGGCCATTTTCCCCCCTTTTTGTTGCCCTTGTTGTTGCAGCCTCGTTGCAGTTATTATTGCCATTGTTGACATTGCTTTGTTGTTGGATAGGACAGAGAGAAATGGAGAGAGGAGGGGAAGACAGAGAAAGGGGGGGGAGAAAGATAGACACCTGCAGACCTGCTTCACCGCCTGTGAAGCGACTCCCCTGCAGGTGGGGAGCCGGGGGCTCGAACCGGGATCCTTACGCTGGTCCCTGCGCTTTGCGCCACGTGCGCTTAACCCACTGCGCCACCCCCGACCCCCTCTCAATCTCTTTTTGAGCTCTTTTACCTCTTAGTTTTCTCTAGCTCATCCTCTGGCTAATTCTGTTTTCTGCTTCTGTTAGCCTGCTTTCCCTTCCCTCAGCTTCTTTTTTCAATTCATTTATAGTATTAGCTTGTTCTGCTAATTGACCTTTTAGTTTAGCTATTTCAGCTTTAAGTTCTCTAATTACTTTGAGGTAGCTTGTGTTTTCCTTGAGGGTCTCATCTGTTGTTTCCCTAATTCTGATAGCCCTTTCCTCCATAGTTGTCTTAATTTCTGTGATTATTAGGTTTATTATTGCTTGAATACTTTTCTTATCTATGGTTACTTATGACTAATTTGGAGTTTCTTTTGGACTCCTGTCTTGATTCATTGTGGTAGCAGTTTTATTTGCTCTTGATTTAACCATTTTTTTATTGATGTGTTTTTTATTTTTCTGTTCTGTCATTCTTTATTTGTTATGTTTTGAGTACAAGCCACACTATATTAAATAACTTTATAACAAATGTAGTTACCCAACCTCAGAAATTACAACAATAGTAACTGAAGCAAGGATTGATGGAGTTCAACAAATACCATTTAGCCAAACAACACCTTTAGTCCAAGAGACAATAGCAACTAAATCCAATGTAAAAAGAAAGAGAAAGGAAAAAAGCGAAAGCAAGAATAGACAATTATGCAAATCTATTGTCCACTGTAAATTCTAGGGATAGCAAGAGGAGAAAGGGAAGTACAGAAGATACATACACACACACACACACACACACACACACACACACACACACACACACACACTCCACTCTGAGATTTCTTCCCCAAAATAATTCACAAACTAGTATCAGTGAATTCAGAAAGCAAAAGAAGGAGGAAGAAAAAAAAAGACAAGAACAAGAAAAAAAAAGCAGTTAAAGCAAAGTTTTTCTTGTTTTTTTTTTTTTTTTTGAATTGAATTAGCTAGGAGGAGGGAAAAAGAAGGGTGGAGGGAAAAGGTAGAGAGAAACAAGTTCCTCTCACACTGGATAGGACACCCAGTCACATAGCAGCAGAAAAAACAACAGTTAATTTTGGTCAACCTGAAGAAGGAGGGGGGAATAGGGACACACATATATAATAATAGTAATAATAAAATAGAATAGAGTAAAAACCCCTAACACTCAGTCTTCAGCTTGGACTGCTCCTGAATGGCTGCAGGCACTGAGCAAAGACAGCCAATTGTGGGAAGTATCCAAAAAGAGAGAAAAAAACAAAAACAAAAAACCTCCATGTAGTCTTTCCCAGGCAGGGGTGAGGATCTGATTGGTCAGGTATTTTGTCACTCAAATAGAGCTCCAGCCACTTAAAAAAGAAAAAGAAGGAAAACAAAAAGGGAAAGGCTTAGAATGACACCCCTGGTGAGTCAGGAATCTTGGTAAATAAAATAGTTCAGAGAGGAGCCTTCTAGGAACAGCTGTCCAGCCCCTGGGGGCTGATTCTGGGGTGGAGGGGAGGGGTGAGCTTCAGAAATAATCAAATGATATTCCTTTCTTTTCCCCCCTGGCCTCCATTTTCTAACCCAAGAGTGGTGTCATCCTTAGGACCCCTTATTCACCCTCTTGCTGACGACCCGGTATCCTACCCTATCCAGAGAATCCTAGGTCACAAGCTGCTCCGCTTGCTGGAGTTCACACCAGCAGCTGCTTCCAAGTCACCATCTTGGCTCTTCCCCTCCCCATCAGCTATATTCTTACTTTTAGGTTCCTGATTATTAAACAATTTGTTCTGCTTTCTATCTTAATGCTTTTCATCCACCAAATTTCAGATGCTACCATGACACCAACCTGACTTCCCAGGGCAGAAGACCTCACCAATGTGTTCTGGAATCCCAACTTACCAGAGCCCCATCCCACTAGGGAAAGATAGAGACAGATTGGGGATATGAATCCACTTGTCAATGGCTATGTCCAGTGGAGAAGCAATTACAGAAGCCAGACCTTCCACTTTCTGCACTCCACAATGATCCTGGGTCTATAGTCTCAGAGGGATAAAGAATAGGGATACTTCCAATGGAGGGTATGGCATATGGAACTCTGGTGGTGGGAACTGTATGGAATTGTACCCCTCTTATCCCACAATCTTACCAATAACTATTAAATAACTAATAAAGACTATCTGACCAATTAAATATTACTGATGATGTGTCTCTAGCTGATTTCCTCATTTTTTTTTTTTTTAGAATATTCTCCTAACAAAGGTGCCACTTGTTTTGTTTGTTTGTTTTGGTTTTTTTTGCTTCCAGGGTTATTGCTGTGGCTTGGTGCTTGCACTATGAATCCACTGCTCTTGGAGGACATTTTTTCCCATTTTGTTGCCGCCCTTGTTGTTGCTCTTGTTATTGTTGTTATTTTTATTGTTGCCATTGATGTTGTTGTTGTTGGCTAGGATAGAGAAAAATCAAAAGAGGAGGGAGAGACAGAGAGGGGGAGAGAAAGATAGACACCTGAAGACCTGCTTCACTGCTTGTGAAGTGACCCCCCTGCAGATGGGGAGCCATGGGCTCGAACCAGGATCCTTATGCCAATCCTTGCACTTTACGCCATGTGTGCTTAATCCACTGCGCTACTGCCCAACCCCACAAAGATGCCATTTTGCTGTAAAGGGAGCTCAGAAAAGAAAAATAGGTTCTGTTTTCATTGGTTTATTCGGACTCAGAATTGAAATTAGCATTAACAGAGGGGATCTTAAAAAAAAAAAAGAAAGAAAATAAATGGTCATCTAGCATTTAAGACTTTGCGAGATCTATTGTGTTAATTTTTGGAGGTGTTTGTAGAGGGTGAGGGCCAGAAGACTTTGGTTATGACATGGAACTGTACTCCTCTTATATTCTAATCTTACATGTAAAAATCACTATGAAGTCAATTAAAACATCAATATAAGATGTAATTCCAATGAATCTTACTTTTTTTTACTAAAGAAAGTTGGAGAAACAAGTAGTTGCATAAATCCCCAAATTTGTGTTGCTAGGAAGTGACAGTGAAGCAAGTCAAAGGTTACCTTTTAGATTCTGAAACCTAGTTTCCTTCCTACTCCTAGGCTCTGATGTCTGATGTAACATTTCTTTGCCTCAGAGGCTGAATTTGGAGAAATTTTCTCAGGCCCGTCTTTCTTGTCACATGACTAAAGAGTTCCTCAGAGCTTACTATGTGTAGTAAAACAGTGATGCCCCCAAATTTCTTCTTTCATTTCCTATGGTTTCAGTTACCCATGGGAAATTAGGTTCCAAAAATATTATGTGCAAAATAATGTTTTGAGAGAAAAAGAGACATCATTATGTAACTATGAGTATAATATGTTTTTATTTTAATTAAATTATTTTTTTTGCCTCCAGGGTTATGGCTGGGGCTCAGTGCTAACACTATGAATTTACTGCTCATGGTGGCTATTTTTCACCTTGTTCTTGTATTATATAGGACAGAGAAATTGAGAGGGGAAGGAGAGCTAGAAAGGGAAAGGGAAAGACACCTGCAGACCTGTTTTACCACTTGTGAAGCGACCCCCCCATATGTGGGGAGTCAGGAGCTGAAACCTGGGTCCTTGCTCTTCCTACTATGTGTGCTCAACCCAGTATGCTACCACCCGACCCCAGTATAGTATGTTTTTATAATTGTTCTACTTTATTTTTACTGTCAGTAGTTATTGTTAATGTTTTACTGTGTCCAATTTGTAATTTAAACTTTCTCATAGGTATGTGCCTTTAGGAAAAATAATGATAAATATAGTTTGATACTAGCCATGGTTTTGGAATCCACTAGGGATCTTGGAATGTATTCCTTGCTGCTAAAGGTAGATTAGAGTATCATGAACACCACTTCCTCCCATTATTTCATTTTTCAGAAGATATTCATCAAGTATCTATTAAGTATTGACATGAGAGTTCCACATATGGTAATCAGCAAAATAAGACTGTGTGTACTTTGAAATATAAGGCTGGATGGAAAACACCAACAGAGCAACACTACAGAACTACTTTATTTTCTTTTCTTTTTAAATTTTTTTATTAGTGATTTAATAATGATTAACAGATTGTGGGATAAGAAGGGTACAATTTCACACAGTTGCCATGAGCAGAGTTCCATGTTCCATCCCCTCCATTGGAAACTTCCCTATTCTTTATCCCTCCAGGAATATATAGAGCTACTTAATATCACATGTCTAAGTCTTCATAGATAAACTTTGACATGGTTATTAACAGTATATGATGTAGGATCAGGCAAGCTAGACTGGACTCCTACCCAATCACATGTTGGTTATTGTGATCTCAGACATCATGTTTAATCTTTTTGTGTTTTACTTTTCCATATGTAGACTCTGATGCTAATAATAGCCTTGTAGGAGTGTTGTGAGGATTAAGTAGCTTATACTTTTAAAAATATTTATCCTTGAGAGAGAGAGAAACCAGAACACTGCTCGATTATGGCTTATGCTGGTGCCAGGGATTGAACCTGGAACCTTAAGGTCACAGGCATACTAATATAGTGTGCTTTAACACTTGAACTATTTCCTCCAGGCCCAACTAACTTATTCCTATAAGACAGAACTGTGTTAGGTAAGTGGTAAGTCTAATAAATATGACTTATTTTGTTTTTTCCCTTGCCATAAATGGATATTATTTGGTGGTAGGTACACTTATATGGAGAATATGCTTAACTTAAATGAATTCCAGAATGCAATGTTTGCACAATAGTGAGCTTCTCTTATTTTTTATTCCTATTTCTAGTTTTTAAAAATAATTTACTTTATTATTATTATTCATAATAATGCCTGCAAGACAAATCCATTATTCTCAGTCACCATTTTCCCCTTATTTATTTATCTATTTATTTATTTTTATAGATCTTAGAGCAATTGAGAGAGGAGAAGGAGATAGAAAAGGAGAGAGAAGAATAGACACCTACAGACCAGCTTCACCATTCATGAAGCTTCTCACTACAGGTGGGGAGTTGGGGCTTGAACCTGGATACCTGTACATGGTAACCTGTATGCTCAACCAGGTGCTCAACCCCTGAGCATTTCAATTTTGTGTATGATGGAACCTTTTAAAAATGTTTTAATTTTTATAATTTTTATTTATAAAAAGGAAACACTGACAAAAACCATAGGATAAGAGAGGTACAACTCCACATAATTCCCATCACCGAAGCTCCATATCCCATCCCTTCCCCTGATAGCTTTCCTATTCTTTATCCCTCTGGGAGCATTAACCAAGAGACATTATGGGGTGCAGAAGGTGGAAGGTCTGGCTTCTGTAATTGGTTCCCTGCTGAAAATGGGAGTTGACAGGTCGATCCATATTCCCAGCCTGTCTTTCCCTGGTGAGGCGGGGCTCTGGGGAATCAGAGCTCCAGGACATATTGGTGGGGTTGTCTGCCCAGGGATGGTTGGCATCACGGTAGCATCTGGAACCTGCTGGCTGAAAAAATAGTTAGCATATAAAGCCAAACAAGTTGTTGACTAATCATGAACCTAAAGGCTGGAGTAGTACAGATGAAGAGTTGGGGGTCTCCTTTTTGTAGATAGCTAATAGGCATATTTTAGTTATATTCTAAAGGGCCTGTGGTTATACTATTTTTTTCCTCCCCCCCCCCCCCGGGCCTGAAATCTGGTATGCAGGTGGATCCATGTTATTATCTGGGGAGATGATGTCATGGCTAGAGAAGGACCAGAAAGGTGGATCAGCGAAGAGATTAGCTCCCAAATATGGGAAAGATATATAAATATTGTTGACTGTAAACCCCATTGATTTGATGTGATCTGAGGCCCATATTCAGCTTAGGAACCTACGTGACCTCAGCATCCCTGTAGATCTGAGCTCAGATTCTGTGGTCATGAGTAGGAATGTTCCAGGCTGCCCCAATATCAGGACCCATCTTCCTCAGGTGGAACATAGAGTATGTTGTCCATCTTCCCTTCGGAGGATGAAACATTCTTTACTGTTGTTGATCCAAGTTGAGGGCAATGTCCTATGGGTCCCATAGAGGGGTCTTTTATGTTTTTAATGATAGAGATGATCAGTAATAATGGAGAGAGGGATTTATTCGAGATCTAGGCAATGGAACCTCCTTTACTCTCCAGATAGATTGGTACCTGTGGGACCAAAAACTGGGAGGTGAGGTTTGGTCATGCTTGGGGCCAAAGACAGGTTGTAAGGGAATAAGGAATTATTGTGTGTGTGTGGGGGGGAGGGGGAGGCACCATATTCTCATGTGGGTAATGGCGTAATGATACTCAGCTGAAGCAAAGTAGTTTCAACCTGATACAAGCTGTAATGTAGGATGTAAAAACAAGGACTCAACCACTGGTGGAGAATCCTGTCTTGTTCCCTTTCAGTGATGATACAGTCAACTGCACAAAGGGCCTGGGAAGTATTCCAGTAGGTATTAGAAGTACCCTGACAGGTTGTGGTGTGGATGTGCACAGGGCTGTGTGTTGACACAGGCTGTAGAGAAAAAAAAATAAGAATGCATTGGGCAGAACCTCTCTCTCTCTCCTCCCCTCTCTTCTTCTTCTTCTTCTTCTTCTTCTTCTTCTTCTTCTTCTTCTTCTTCTTCTTCTTCTTCTTCTTCTCTCTCTCTCTCTCTCTCCCTTCCTCCTTCTTTTTCCTTTAGTCCAAGTACAGATAGCTCAGGTCTTGAGATCTGCAGAAACAAGTATTCTCTCCTAGAAACCTTTTTTCCCTTATCTTTCTCATTCCTTCCTTCCTTCCTCCCTCCCTCCCTTCCTTCCTTCCTTCCTTCCTTCCTTCCTTCCTTCCTTCCTTCCTTCCTTCCTTCTTCTGTCCTTCCTTCCTCATTGTCTCCATCTTTGCCAAATGTGGGGAAATAAGGCATAGAGAAAGTAAAGTACTAGTTCAAGATTTCACAAGTTTAAGCACAACTTAAACTTACAGGAAATTTCATGCTATAAGTCACCAAACTTCTGCACAAACACTGTGAACTGTAGTCAAAATGTACTAAACATTTAAATCAAAATTTAGAGTTTCTGTTTAATTTTGTCATGGTGAAAGCATTTAAAATCCTTATTCCTCTCTCAAAACTGATCAAATACACCAGCAACAATAATGAAAAAAGGAGAGAAAGCTGTGGTCAATAAAATATGACTATAGCTTCAGCTAATAATATGAGTCAGTCCTGGTCTAAACTAGTCTGGACCTAAAGAGGAAAGGACATGAGAATAGTGTTAATAGATTTCTTTCAAATATCACACACCTAAAGACCCATATTATCATTCTTATTCACGAGACATCTAAAATTTTGACTTAGCAAGACCTCATTCACTAAGTAGAGAATGCCCTTGGGAGATTAGGTTAATAATTTTCAGTGACTGGATGACATCTGTAAGAGACAAGCCTTAGTGAAACATCAGATTTAGTGTTTAAATCCACTGCTGCTAGCAGTAAGATAACAAAGAGCAGGAAAACTATTCACCTATTCACAACCTAGAGAGCACTTGATTGGCAGCTGCACTAAACTTCAGAGACAGAAAGCAGAGGACTCCAAAGGCAGTGCTTTAGGACTCCCACCTTTGAACACACCCTCTGGCAGATTGCAGCAAGCTTATCTTCCTGTACCACTGATTTTGCCCTCCCTTAGCCTCTCAACTCTCGGTCTGAATCTGTTTAAGTGTTTGAAGGTATGGCAAGAGGTAGTACTTGGTAAGGAGCAGAACAGTCAGGGCTATGATTTTAATCCTTTTTCAGCTTTGACTTGACTGTGAAGATGCTGGAACTGTTCTTCAGGAAAATGATTACAGGGAATAAGAGCCTAATTGATCGACTAGTGTTCCAGATTGCTTCAAAAATTCCGCAATACTAAAACTCTAAACCCTACTATTAGAATTTCTTAGAAACGTAGCTCTGCCTGCTGCATAAATCCATGTATGAGTCATTTTCTTTGTCATCCCAAGCTTCCCTTTCAGTGGCATATATTTTGTTTCTAACTTATTTTTGCCTCTGTTTGTCCCTGGGCTTATTATTCACCAACTATCATCAGTATCACATCAGTTTTTCATTGGGAAGGAGGAAATACTTCATGGAAGTGTTGAACAACCCTAAGCAGAAATTTCTCTCCCTGAACATTGATTCCTATAGAAGGCTGCAGAAGTGGTGAATATGGGACCCAGATCAAATTGATGGGGTTTACAGTTAACAATATTTATACATGGGGGTTGGGTGGTAGTGCAGTGGGTTAAACGCATGTGTTATGAAGCACAAGGACCAGAGGAAGGATCTTGGTTCGAGCCCCCGGCTCCCCACCTGCAGGGGAGTCACTTCACAGGCGGTGAAGCAGGTCTGAAGGTGTCTGTCTTTCTCCCCCCCCATCTTCTCCTCCTCTCTCATTTTCTCTCTGTGTTGTTTTCGTTTGGGAGCTCCAGCAGGCCGGGCTAGCTTCGCGGCGGTGAACAGAGACTCGGGGACTCATGGTTGAGCTGTATGCAGTATCTCTTTATTCATGCAGGATGCAGTGCAATCTATACCTAGCTAGACTAAAACTAACACAACTATCAACTAACTAAAATGAACAATGTTGTCTTTACATACTTTCCAAGTAGGGTGTAAACAAGATGTGACATACAGAGGGTGGAGAGAAAAGTGACTGGTGAAAATCAGGGTGTGACAAGGAGAGGGGGCGGAGCAGGCAAGAATTCTACCACTGAACCACCAATGCCCTGGAGTGAGGGTGGTGCTTTATGTAAATGTAAAAGTGATTTATGTAAATAGACCGCAGCAGTGGTTATGTAAATAGAATACAGTAGTTATGTAAATAGAATACAGTGTTACGCAGGGGGTATTAAACTAATGAAACAGAAGGGGTTTTTAGAAGCATACCAACAATTCCCCTTTCTTTTTAACTAATGGTCATAGTATTGGGATTGCGGGGCACTTTGTGAGGCAGGGAGACTGATAAGAGGCACACCTTTTGGGGTTCTACTGTCCCTCCTTGCTCAACCTCTCTGTGGAGAGAGAGACTAACAGGATTGACACACCCCTCAAGCTCAAGCCCTTCCAAGCTCAACCACATCCTCACAATTCCCCAACATCTCTCTCTTACTTTATGGCCATATATAACTGGGTCAATGTCTATAAAAGGCTTCATCTCTGTCAGGGGAATAGCAGTGTAGGGGTGAACAGAAACCTATATCATACAGGCATTTTCAAAAGAACTGGAATATGACATGGATTAACAAAATAGGAGAGCAGCAAGAACCAGTGTGATGCCAAGGGGAGCGTTTCCTGCCTCAAAGGGAAAGGCCTAGCAGGCGAAAGGGCATTTATTGCCTCTGGGGGCATCTATTACCTCTGGGGGCGCTTCATGCCTCTGTGGACATCTCTTGCCTCAAAAGGGCGTTCATGCCTCTGGGCATCTCTTGTCTCAAAGGGCGTTTCCTGCCTCTGTGGGCATGACCTAGTAAGGAAGGGGAGTTTTCTGACTTTGGGGACAGAGCCTGCAGGAGAGGGAGCACAGTCTATAAAGTCCCAAGGCAACTGGCTGAAGTTAGTCTTTGAGAAACACAGCAGCATGTACCAATAAGTCTGATGGAAGTGTCAGTCCAAAGTAGATGACCACGGAAGAAAATGCCAGAGGATGAAACATTGCACGTCTGTCTCGATGGGGAATGTCGGCCACCAGAATTCTGCTTTTCTGTAGAGAGTGAGCTTTGGAGTCTGTGAATCTGTTTCTTCAGGTCGTGCCAGGTCACATCATTGGTTTCCAGGGGTGTGTTGCAATCATTCCATCTTGTAGGCAATGTCAGAAAACAGGGTTCCAAATGGATTTCTGGGAATTCCTTTTGAGTAGATGTTTTTTTTTCATGTGAAGACTTGACAGCTGAAATTCACTTACTTGTCAAACAAAACTTGTAGCAGAATAGAAGTTTACTATAATTGATAACTCCATTATAAGTGGAAGTCCTTTCTAGTATGATTTTAAGGTTTGTTTAAACAGTTTAAACTCAATAAGATGTGGAAAGGTAAACAGAAGAATCACGGTTAAAAGCCTCAGGCATGAGAATAATTAACATAATCATTGCACTATCTGCCCTGCCCATAACTCATACTGTTTTCAGGATTAAACATTTCAGATTTATGCCAAGACGTAAAAAAATAAATCAAAGGAGGAATAAACAATTTTTTGGATTGTTTCTGGATGTCTCTAGAAATGGCTGTGTCCAGCATTTTTTTAAAGTCAATGTCAAACAAAAATTCAGTCATTCAAATCATTCTCTTATGAAATGCAACTTGAACCAGACTATCAAGATCTCACCATGAGTCCCCAGAGGGTGTCCTAGTCCAAAAAGCTCCTCGAAATTCCATTTAGGGTGCTTCTGACTTTCTGCTGGATTGCTTCAGGCACCCATTTTTAAAAGTGTCTTCCCATCGAAGAAAGAATCCAATCAGGAGATGTTGTTAAAATTCGGTGGCTCCAGATGGCCGGGCTAGCTTCACGGGCGGGTAACAGAGATGACCAGAGACATACGGCTGGGCAGGGAAGCTGTATTTCTTTATTCAGGAACAACGATTCATAAACTAACCCAAACTAATCACCAAACAGAACTCTGTTGCCTCTTTCCCCCGTGACGGCACCAAGCACTCTTGAACTCTGGAACTCTGGAACCCTCTCGGGGTTCCTTGGGGCGGGGCCAAGCGGGTCTGTGAAATTAGCAGGACTGATCCAATTTTCTTGGCGGGGGAGAGCTAGAACAACCCAATGTAAAGCATATAACAATTCCCCCTTTTCTTTTTAACTAAATGACTACAGTATAAAGGGTGTGGGGTGAACAGAAACCTATATTGTACAGGCATTTTTTAAAAAAAGAAACTGGCACAAACATGGAGAAACATGTAAGCAAGTAACAAGAACCAGTGTGCTGCCAACGGAAGGCCTGAGGGGGCCAGCCATTTTTTGCCTCTGTGGGCAAAACTTTATCAGCTTAAAAAAACATTTCTTGCCTCTGGGGGGCGTACTTGCCCCAACAGGCATTTGCATGGGGGCGGGGAACGGCCTAGAGTCCCAAAGGCAGATGGCTGTAATTACTTACTATGAAACAAAACTTATTAGCATAACCATAGCGCAATCTAACGTTTCTAATAGAGAAGGAATTTGAGACTTTTACATATCAACAACGTCTTTTTAACCTTTTGTTAAACCCATTCAAGATGGAGACACACCCTAGGTGTGCGCGGGAAAGGAAACCTCAGGTATGAGAATAATTAGCATAGCCATTGTGCGATCTACCATTTCTAATAGAGAAGGTAATGGAGAGTTTTACATATCAACAAGTCTATTTAACCTTTTGTTTAGACCAACTTAGTTAAAATATATTGATTGTCAACTAATTTTTACCTCAGACTTTAAATGTAAGTTAATTTTATCTTTATGAGAATTACGTTGAAAACCTTTTTCATTTAACTTTGACTAGTAAGAATTTAGCCTTAAAGTTACTGTTTACCAAACTTTAAACATACACATAAACATGGTCATTAATGCATAAGGAGAGAAACCTTTGTTACGAAGACATGTCATTTCAAACATGAATTTAGATATGTACTGTCTTAGTTGTTGGGGGGGGGGTCACCATCTGGAGGTGGCTTCCCGCGCAGCTCCACTTCAAGGAATTGCAGGTTGCGATCTCTGCACAAATCTCTGCGTACTCCAGCTTGTCTGCCTTCAGACCGGACTGGCAGCTGGAGATCTCATGTGCCCAGTTTCGGCAGGGACCCCGGGGGTCCGGGAGGTGCAGGATTATTCCAGAATTCATAGCACGAGGGTGGGTGGGCCAGCCTTGTAGAAGGCATGGGCCTAGGTGCCCAGGGGTGGCGGCCATGATAGGCTGCCGCAGCCCTGCCCCATGGCCCTGTCATGCCTGCTGCCCTGCTTGCAGTGGCCGAGCAGCATGGAGGGATCACACGTCCAGCTCCCTGTGCCACACGGTGGAGAGCCGGCTCCTGTGGGCTGGTCTGTGTGCTGGCATTGGGCTCCTGCGTGGTGGCATCAGGCTCCAGTGTGTTGGCATTGGGCTCCTGTGTGGTGGCATCGGGTTCATGTGTGCTGGCGTCTGGCTCTTGTGTGCTGGCATCGGGCTCCTTTGTGGTGGCGTTGGCCTCCTGCGGGCTGCAGGGCTGCGGGGCTGCAGGCGCGGTGCGCGGGGTTGTCTGGGCGCAGCCGGCTGGCTGGCTGTTCCACCAGGTGGAAAAGGCAGCTCCGTGCCTTGCCTCTTGCCCGCTGACTCTTCCCGACTCATCTGGCTGTTTTGAATGCGCCCGAGCGCATGGAAACCACAGAGTGGTCAAGAGATAAATGTTCCAGAAACAGCAAAACAGTCTCGTGAAGAAAGAGCAGAGGCCTTTGGAGATCTCTTCACAAGCAGAAGAGAAGGCCATAGTACATAGGTAGCCAAATTGTCTTCACTTATCTGAGAGATGCGCAGGTCAGGTCCACGTGGGCGCCATTTGTTGTTAAAATTCGGTGGCTCCAGCTGGCCGGGCTAGCTTCACGGGTAGGTCACAGAGACAACCAGAGACATACGGCTGGGCAGGGAAGCTGTATTTCTTTATTCAGGAACAATGATTCATAAACTAACCCAAACTAATCACCAAACAGAACTCTGTTGCCTCTTTCCCCCGTGACGGCGCCAAGCACTCTCGAACTCTGGAACTCTGGAACTCTGGAACCCTCTCAGGGTTCCTTGGGGTGGGGCCAAGCGGGTCTGTGAAATTAGCAGGACTGATCCAATTTTCTTGGCGGGGGAGAGCTAGAACAACCCAATGTAAAGCATACAACAAGGAGAGTAGAAATAACCACGTGTCTCCATTCTTGGGGACTGCTACGGTACTGGAGAATGCTCCTCAAATTAGATTAGACCTTCTCCATGGGAAACATTCGAGAAGTCCAGAAAGTCCCAGGGGAAATCTCTGAGCATATCCCAAGGTCTATGATGGTCATAAAGAACCAAATTGTGGCCCGGAGCAAAATGCAGTCCTTCTCTTCGGGAAACATGGGCAAGGAAATCCAGAAAGTCCAAGGAGAAATCTCTGTGCATCTCCTAAGCTCTATGATTAGGGTCACAAGAAACCAAAGTTCCCAGTCAGGGAAACAAAGTGTGGCCCAGAGTAAAATGTTCCAGAGACAGAGTAACTGTCTCATGATGAAACAGTAGAGGCTTTGGCAAACCTCTTCATAAGCAGAAGAGAAGACCATAGTGCATAGGTAGGCAAAGTCTTCACTTATCTGGGAGTTGCACAGGTCTGGTCCCACGTTGTAGGTGCCATATGTTGTTTTCGACGGGTTGGCTTCACGGGTGGGTAACAGATGACCAGGGACTCATGGTTGGGTTGTACGCAGTATCTCTTTATTCATGCAGGATGCAGCGCAATCTATACCAAGCTAAGCTAAACTAAACTACTACAAACAATCTTGTCCTTATAAATATACTAGCCCAGTAGGGTGGGAACAGGATATGACACAGAGAGGGTGGAGAGAAAAGTGACTGGTGAAAATCAGGGTATGACAAGGAGAGGGGGCGGAGCAGGCAAGAATTCTACCACTGAACCACCAATGCCCTGGAGGGAGGGTGGTGCTTGTTAACAGAGGTTATGTAAATAGAATACAGTGTTATGTAAATAGAATGCAGGGGGGATTAAGCCAAATGAAACAGAAGGGGTTTTTAAAAGCAGAATTAGAAGCATACCAACATCTCTGTCCTATCTAACTACAACGACATCAATAGCAACGATAATAATGACCACACAACGACAAAAACAACCAGGGTAACAAAAGGGAAAAAATGACCTCCAGGAGCAGTGTATTCATGGTGGAGGCACCCAACCCAAGTAACAACTCTGGATGCAAAAGAAAAAAAACAATATTTATACACTTTTCCCATATTTGGGAACTACTCTCTTCCCTGATCCAGCTTTCTGGTCTTTTGTCCAACTATGACACCATCTCCCCAGGCAATAACCTGGGTCCTCCTGCATATTAGCTGTCAGAGTCAGGCAAAAACTAGTAAATTCATGGACCCCTTGGAATATACCTAAAATAGACCTATTAACTTTTTCCAAATCTTCATCTGCAATATTCTTGATTAGTTCATGATTAGTCAACAATTTGTTGTGCTTTATATCTTAACTCTTTTTCACCCACCAGGTTCCAGATGCTACCATGATGCCAACCAGACTTCCCTGGGCAGACGATCCCACCAATGTGTCCTGGAGCCCTGCCTCCCCAAATCTCTACCCCACTAGGGAAAGAGAAAGACATGCTGGGAGTATGGATCCACCTGTCAATGCCCATGTTCAGCAGGGAAGCAATTATAGGAGCCAGACCTTCCACCTTCTGCACCCCACATTGATCTTGGGTCCATACTCCCAGAAGGTTAAAGAATAGGAAAGCTATCAGGGGAGGGGATGGGATAGGGTGTTCTAGTGGTGGGAATTATGTGAAACTGTACCCGTCTTATCCTATGGTCTTGTCAATATCTCCATTTTATAAATAAAAGTAAAAAATAAAAAAGAAGGATGCAGAAAGCTAGGAAGGTGTCTGTGTGTTGCTGTGAATAATGGGCATACGGCAGGGACTCCTACTAGTTTTACTATTCATGTTATGTATCAGGAAGGGGTATAGGAAACTTGCATCCTTTTAAAGGGAATGAATGTAACTAGATAATGAGATTCTTTCATTTTGGTTAAAACTGTTATAGAGGGCTGGGTGGTGGCATGCCTAGTTAAGCATACATAATACTCAGTGCAAAGACCTGAGCAAGGATCTAGGTTTGAGAACCCAGTCCCCACTTGCTAGAGGGAATGCTTCATAAGTGGTGAAGCAAGTCTGCAGGCGTTTATCTATCCCTCTCTCTCTCTCTTCCCCTCTCTCATTTTTTCTCTGTCCTAACCAACAAAATGGAAAAAATGGCTGCTAGGAGCTGTAGATTTGTAGTGCTGGCACCAAACACCAGTGATAACTCCAGAGGCAACAAAACAAATGTGCACTCAATTGGGTACGCCACTGCTTGGTCCCTTTCTTTTAAATTGTGGCATAGTCAATCTTGGATGGACCTTGACAAATTCATGTTAAGTGAAATAAGTCAGAAATGGGAGGATGAATATGGGATGATCTCACTCTTGGGCAGAAGTTGAAAAACAAGATCAGAAAAGAAAACACAAGTAGAACCTGAACTGGAATTGGCGTATTGTACCAAAGTAAAAGACTCTGGTGTGGGTGGGTGGTGTGTGTGTGGGGGAGAATGCAGGCCCAAGAAGGATGACAGGATCTAGTAGGGGTTGTATTGTTATATGGAAAACTGGGAAATGTTATACATGTACAACTATTGTATTTACTGTTGAATGTAAAGCATTAATTCCCCAATAAAGAAATTTAAAAAATTGTGCCATAGAGAGATAATAGGGAGAGAGAGAGAGAGAGAGAGAAAGAGAGAGAACATAGCTGTACCTCTGTAGAACTGCTCTGCTGTTCATGAAACTTCCCCTCTGCAATTGGAAACCAGGGACTTCACACATGGTGCACTCTACTGGGCATACCATCACTTGGTTCCTATGAACTGTCTTCTATTATACATGGTAAGAATACTTATTTTGGGGAGTCAGGCAGTAGCACAGTGGGTTAAGTGCATGTGGCACAAAGCAAAAGGACCGGCAAAAGGATCCTGGTTTGAGCCCCTGGCTCCCCACCTGCCAGTCACTTCATAAGTGGTGAAGCAGGTCTGCAGATGTTTATCTTTCACTTCACCTCTCTGTCTTTCCCCCCTCTCTTCATTTCTCTCTGTCCTATCCAACAGCAATGACAACAATAATAACTACAATAATTAAACAACCAAGGCAATGAAAGGAAATAATTTTTTTTTTAAATTTTAAAAAGAATACTTATTTTTATCATGTATCTGGTAAATCCAATGTTTTGTGGATTTGCAGATTTTTTTCTAGCTATTTATTTGTAATCATAATCTCTCTCTTATCTCATGAATTAAGGAATTTTTCTGATGTGCTCATTTTCCTAGGAAATGTATCTTGAAAAATTTTAAGTTCTGGACTTAATACAGAGAATGAGTTCTTTTCCCACTGCTGTGTTTATGGGAACATAACAATCCTAAGATTATTTAAAACAAAAACAAGAGGGTCGGGTAGTAGCGCAGCAGGTTAAGCGCAGGCAGTACAAAGTGCAATGACCCGTGTAAGGATCCCAGTTGGAGTTCACAGGTGGTGAAGGAGGTCTGCAGGTGTCTATAGTTCTCTCCCCCTCTCTGTCTTCCTCTTCTCTCTCCATTTCTCTCTGTCCTATCCAATAATGACGGCATCAATAACAACAACAAGAGCAACAAAGACAAAAAAAAAAAAAAAAAAGCAAAATTGGTGTAAGCTTTCCAGGCCCACACAGATCACTTGAATCCAAATTCACCTGATATAAACTTGTGAGTAGAAATATTAAGAGGAGCCTTTTTTAAAATACCCATCAGGGGTGGAAATTCTTGGGGTGATAGTGCTGGGGAGTCTCCTACATTTAGAAGCTCTGATTGACCTCTCATTTTACCCTCTCCAGGACCGTTCTCTTTTAGATATGTTAAATCCCAGACTCTAGACCATTCAAAATTAATGTTCAACTACTACCTCCTTTTAGTTAAGTATTTATTCTTCCCTTATAAGCTCAAAATGAATTAAAATGGGTATTGGGATCAAGGAGGTGGCTTACCATAGGACACATCTCTTGCATGGGTAGAGTCCTGGGTTTGGTTCCAGGCAGTGTATTTAGTGGCCCTTGTCTTTTCTGTTACAATAAAACAGCAATAAAAATACAGATAGTTCTAATTCAGGACTTTAATATCAAATATATATTTGGAGAGTCAACCAAATGAAACTAAATATGATGAAGTAAATGCGACTACATCAAATTAAAAAGCTTCGACACATGAAAAGAAAACTCTATAAGGGCAAAAAAGGCAACCCAGCTATTGGGAACACCCACCTGTTCATTGCACATTTGACAAAATAGTGATATCAAACATCTGTAAAGTAATCATACAGCTCAACAAAAGAAAAAAAAAAGTGGGCAAGAGATAGGAATAGTTTTCTAAAGATGAGAGATACATATGGCCCACAGACATATAAAGAAAGGCTCCATTTCACTTATCATTAGAGAAATGCACATTAAAACCATAATGAGATGCCACCTCACACTCATGAGAATGGCATACATCAACAATACAAACAATGACAAGTATTGGCAAAGTTGTGGAGAAAAGGGGACAGTTATAGTTGCTGAAATGGCAAACTGGTGCAGCCACCTGGAAAACAATATAGAAAGTCCTTAGTCAAATAATGATAGAAATTCCTTTCTTCTTCTTCTAGCATTTGCCCTTCTTCTGTAGCCAGTCAACAGCATCACGTTGAGCCTGATGTAAAGTTTTGAGACCTCCTTCGAATCTGGAGAGGTGGCAGTCGTTGACTATGTGGGTCATAGTCTGTCTGTAGCCACAGGGGCAGTTCGGGTTGTCTCTGGCTCCCCAGCGATGGAACATAGCGGTGCACTGGCCATGGCCTGTTTGATAGCGATTGAGGAGGGCCCAATCATAACGTGCTAGGTCAAAGCTGGGTTGACGCTTGCAGGGGTCTGTGATGAGGTGTTTGTTCTTGACCTCAGCTGACTGCCAACTCTGTTTCCAAGAGTCTGGAACAGAGAAGTTCAGTGTAGGCGTAGGGGACCAGATTGGGTGACGAGACATCAAGCGTTGGACAGGGTGGGCTAAGATATCCGCGTATATTGGCAGGTCCGGTCGAGCGTAGACGTGGGAAATGAACTTAGATGATGCCGCATCCCGATGAATATCTGGCGGGACGATGTTGCTAAGAACTGGCAGCCATGGAACTGGGGTGGAACGGATGGTTCCAGAAATGATCCTCATGGAGGAATATAATTTGGAATCGACCAAGTGGACATGGGGGCTACGGAACCATACTGGGGCACAGTATTCTGCAGTGGAATAGCATAATGCCAGAGATGATGATCGTAGTGTGGAAGCGCTCGCGCCCCATGAGGAGCTGGCCAGTCTTGCAATGATGTTATTCCTCGTGCCCACCTTTGCTGAAGTTTTTATGAGATGTTCGTGAAATGACAGGGTGCGATCGAGAGTAACGCCAAGATAGACTGGCTGGGCTTCATGCCGGATTCTCGTATCGCCAAGCTGCACATTAAGCTCACGTGAGACCGAAGCATGGTGTAGATGGAAAACAGATGATACCGTTTTAGCAGTGCTAGGAATTAGTCGCCATTTTTTACAGTAATCAGATATCAGAGACATGTCTTTTGTGAGTGTTTCCTCGAGGATGTCGAACTTTGATGCCTGAGTTGCACAGCAGATGTCATCAGCATAGATGAACTTCCTTGAAGAAGTTTCTGGGAGGTCATTGATGTAAATATTAAATAGCTTAGGAGCCAGAACAGAGCCCTGGGGGAGGCCACTTGAGACAAGTCTCCATCTGTTAGACTTGTCATCCAGATGTACCCGGAATCTTCTGTTTTGGAGAAGAAACGATATAGTGTTGGCCACCCATGGAGGCAGGCATCTTGAGATCTTGACCAGGAGACCACGGTGCCAGACTGTGTCATAGGCTGCTGTGAGATCAACAAAGACAGCACCCGTCTTTAAATTCTTCTGGAATCCATTTTCAGTGTAAGTTGAGAGGGCCAGGGCTTGTTCGCAGGTAGATCTTCCTGGGCGGAAACCAGCCTGGGCGGGTGATAGGAATTTCTCTGTAAGATGAGAAATACGTGACAGAAGCAGCCTCTCAAGGAGTTTGTAACACATGGAGAGGAGAGAAATTGGTCTATAGCTGGCAGCCAGTGTTGGGTCTTTCTTTGGTTTCAAAACCGCTATAATCTTCGCACGACGCCAAACTTTGGGCATAGACTCAGATTCCAAGATGTGGGACAGGAATGAAGCGAGCCACTTCTTTGCCGCGGGACGCAGCTTAAGAATGAGTTCTGGGGTGATGTTATCATAGCCAGCAACTGTTCCCGGTTTAACCCTCTTCAAAGTGTCTTCCAGTTCAGACAGTGTAAAAGGAGAGAGTTTTGGAGATGGACAAGATAACCGGAAGTGGGATGACCACTCATGGGAAACTTCTCTTTTCCAGACTGGGTCGATCTTAGCACGTCCAACTTGAGTTAGGTGACTGGCCACTGAGTTTGGAGATACGGGAGGATGGGAAACGGGAGGGGGTTGGCTACCGGCACCCAGTCTGTGAAGAAGCTTCCAGGCCTTCCTACTTGAGTGGGTGAAGTTCAGACTTTCCATGAGTTGTTGCCAGCAGGCTTGGCGTGCTGCATCCAGGGAGGCAATGAGATGGTCAGCCACGTCTGGGTCGCCCGACTCATCATACTGCTTTAGTAGTTGCTCGCATTCAGCATCAAGACAAGGCGTATAGTTAGCACGTCTCCCATGAGGAATGGCTTGGGAAGCTGCTTTGAAGATGGCTTGGCGGAAGCGCCTGTAGGAATCTTCAGAGGGGATAGAGTTAATTGGAATTGCAGGAATAGATTTGTTGGTAAGATCCTTAAGATCCTATAATACCACTCCTAGGCATATGTCTAAAGGACATGAACTCAAAGGGGCAGTGCACCCTTATGTTCATAGCTGCGTTATTCACAATTACCAAGGAATGGAAGTTAATTAATTTTATTTATTTATTTTCCCTTTTGTTGCCCTTTTTTTTTCTTTTTGTTGTTGTTATTGATGCCATCTTTGTTAAATAGGACAGAGAGAAATGGAGAGAGGAGGGGAAGACAGAGAGGGCGAGAAAAAGAGAGACACTTACAGACCTGCTTCAGTGCTTGTGAAGACTCCCCTGCAGGTGGGGAGC
Organism: Erinaceus europaeus; assembly: GCF_950295315.1. Taxonomy (NCBI): domain Eukaryota; kingdom Metazoa; phylum Chordata; class Mammalia; order Eulipotyphla; family Erinaceidae; genus Erinaceus; species Erinaceus europaeus. Next base: position 100,970,475 of record NC_080162.1, on the reverse strand, counting down.
TGGGGGCTTGACCAGAGATCCTTATGACAGTCCTTGCTCTTCGACTCATGTGCGCTTAACTCATTGCTACCTCCTGACTCCCAACTAATTAATTTTTTATAGCTGCTTTATAGATAAAGTTATCATCAGATCGTGAAGACTTCTAATTTGAATTGCTAGTTGGTGATATACAAAATGGGTCTACTTTGCTTTTCACTTCTTTTTTTATTTTAAAACTATTTTTATTTATTTTATTTTAATGAGAAAGAGTAGGTACAAAGGGAAAGATACACATAGAGAGAGAAAGAAAGAGCAGACCCCTGCTCAGTTCTGGCTTATGGTGGTGCTGGGGATTAAACCTGGGACCTTAAAGCTTCAGGTTTGAAATGCTTTTGCATAAACATTATGCTGTCTTTGCAGCCCTGCTTTTTATTTCATTTCTTTCTTTTTTAATTGGGGGATTAATGTTTTACACTCCACAGTAAGTACAATAGTTTGTACATTTTCCAGTTTTCCACATAACAGTACAATTCCTACTGGGTTTTTTGCCATCATGTTCCAGGACCTGAATCCTCCTTCCCCCGACCCACCCCAGAGTCTTTTACTTTAGTGCAATACACTAACTCCAGTTAAGTCTGCTTGGTGTTTTCCCTTCTGATCTTGTTTTTCAACTATGAGTGAGATCATTCCATATTCAACCTTCTTTTTCTGACTTATCTCACTTCACATGATTTCTTCAAGCTCCATCCACAATAAGGTGAAGAAGTTAAGTTCATTATTTTTAATAGCTGAGTAGTAGTATTCCGATATATATATATACAACACCTTAGTTAGCCACTCATCTGTTGTTGGACAGCTGGGTTGCTTCCAGGTTTTGGCTATTACAAACTGTGCTGCTATGAACATAGATATACACAAATCTTTTTAGATGGGTATGTTTGGTTCCTTTAGGATATATCTCCAGGAGAGGAATTGCAGGGTCATAGGGTAGATCCACTTGTAGCCTTCTGAGAGTTTTCCAACCTGCTTTCCACAGGGGTTGGATCAATTTACATTCACATCAGCAGTGCAGGAGGGTTCTTTGTCCCCACAACCACTCCAGCATTTGCTGCTGCTACCTTTTCTGACGTGTGATGTATGTGGAAGTTAATTTAAATGCCCATTGACAGATGGCTGGATGAAGAAGTTATGAGACATACGTATTCAATGGAACACTACTTTGCAGCTAGAAAAAGATGATTTGTGTCCTTTGGGACAAAATGGGTAGAAATGAAAGTGATTATGGTCAGCAAAGTAAGGAAGAGAAAGACATCTACTGATGGTTTCATTCTTATGTAAAATGTAGGGAATTGAAACACAAAGTTGCAACACACACACACACACACACACACACACACGTAACTAAATTGTCTCTAAGGTTTTGTGAGAACTATGGCAATTATGGGGGGCAGGGAACATAAAGAATTTTTGGTGATGGTGCAATGTAGAACTATAATAATCTTTTACAAATATTTCTTTCTTTTTTTTTTTTTTTAACTTAATAGGACAGAAATTGAAGAAGGAAGGGGAGATAGTAAGAGAGACACCTAAAGTAACACTTCACTGCTAGTGAAGCTTCCTCCCTATACTTGAGGACTGGGGCTTTGAATCTGGGTCCCTGAGCATGTAAAGTGTCCACTTGGTGGGATGTGCCACTGGCCAGCTCCATACTCTTAGAAACCATTATTAAGTCACTAGTTAAAAATAGGAAAGAATTGTAGACTCTGATGACATAAAAACATATATGACTCTATGAAAAAAATAAAATGACCTTAAAAATAAAATTTAAGGGCGGGGGAGATTGCATAATGGTTATGCAAACAGACTCTCATGCCTGAGGCTCCTGAGTCCCAGGTTCAATCCCCCACACCACCATAAGCCAGAGCTGAGCAGTGCTCTGGTGTTTCTCTGTGTTTTTCTCTGCATCTCTCTCAAAAATAAAATAAATAAATAAAATATTTAAAATAAATAAATAAATAAATAAAATTAAAATGTTTTAAAAGATTTCATCTAGTTTTAAATTTTATGGCTGCTCCAAGAAAAGTTTCTATAAAAATCTAATCACCCATATTGCTGTTACAGAAACATATTTCCTGTCATTCTACACTTTGCAATTCTAAAATGAATCTATTAATGATTATTTTATTATGGTGACATTTCTTATATACCATTTCTTCCTTATCTACCTTGGTGTATAAAAGTACAACACACTTTCACTAAGAGGGAATTTAGCCATTAATCTGGATGTTTAGCATATTGTGCAGGTTAGATATTTAGGTAATTGATATATTCTTCATTACCCAAATATACTATTTGTCTAGAAAAAGCAGTTTGTATGTCCCACATTGCTACTATTAAAATATATATATAAGGATAATTAATTTCTATTGGTTTTGGTTTACCTTTTCACTTACTTCATTGGTACTCTAGCTTTTGTCTAAAATGCCAATCACAATTAAAATATAGGAGATATTATTTTAGAACTGGATGTTTTGTCTGAATATGGTTAGGCTATGGTGACATGTGACTATGATACCTATTAATTTTTTGGCATTTTTTTTGAGGACAAGATTACATAGCAGAGGACGTGTAAATATTAGCAGTTATACTGAAATACTTGAGGATTAAGTAAGACTCAGAATTCGAAGAAAAATGGGATTATTATGAGGTTTACTAAGAGTAATTTCTACTATAATTCACTAATCCTGTTTTATCCACAAGGAATCTTACACTAGTAATCAGATAACTTATTGATATGTTGAGAAGAAACATATATATATATGAGAAAATAGAAGCAAACACATTTGTTCTTATGAATAAACCAAGTTTCTTTTGTTCAGACAGTTTTCAAACAAATAAGAGGCACCAAGTCATAATAGCAGGGCTCATTGCATTACTTGTTTCATTGTATTTATTAGTAGAAATAAAATAGAAACGTATTCAGCTAACTTTATATCAAGACTATCCAGCACAATGAGAAGTAGAACAAATTGTGTTTTCTGTCTAAATTATCCTGCTTAGATGCAAATGACAGGTAATGGCAATTCAATTTAAGAGGGAGGTGAGAATTTAGGGATTGTTTCTCAGGAATAAAGATAGATTTGATCTAAACTATCCACACTTGTTAGCTGAGCTAACCTAGCACCTCACTTGATGACGATAATAAGAAATCATTAGACAGGATCCAACTCGGGCTGTGTTCTAACCACTGTGGTTATCCGTGGAATATCTTATCACTGCACTAGTCTAGTTTTTTGGCAGTAGGGTTCTGTTGTTGGAAGCAATATTGTAACAAATTGGAGGGAAGATCTTGACCACATGCCCTTCATGTAGTATGTGACACAATTTCTTTTGTCTTTCTATTTTTTTTTTTTTTACTTTATGGGGATTAATGGTTTACAGTAAAATACAGTTGTTTGTACATGTATAATATTTCTCAGTTTTTGACATATCAATCTAACCCCCTCTAAGTCCTTCCTCTGCTGTCATGTTCCAGGACCTGTACCCTCACCCTCACTTCAGTCTTGTATTTTGATGCAATACACCAACTCCAGTCCAAGTTCTGCTTGGTGTTTTTCCTGCTGATTTTGTTCTTCAACTTCTATCTGTGAGTGAGTTCATTCCATATTCAATCTTCTCTTTCTGACTTATCTCACTTCACATAATTTCTTCAAGCTCCATCCACAATAAGGTGAAGAAGGTAAGTTCACCATTTTTAATAGCTAAGTTATATATATATATATATATATCACAGCTTACTTAGCCACTCATCTGTTGTTGGACAGCTGATTTGCTTCAAAGTTTTGGCTATTACAAACTGTGCTGCTATGAACATATACATACACTGATCTTTTTGGATGAGTATGTTTGGTTCCTTAGGATATGTTCCCAGGAGAGGAATTGCAGGGTCATAGGGTAGGTCCACTTCTAGCCTTCTGAGAGTTCTCCAGCCTGCTTTCCACAGGGGTTGGATCAATTTACATTCCCACCAGCAGTGGAAGGAGGGTTTTTTTGTCCCCATAACCTCTCCAGGATTTGTTGCTGCTACCTTTTCTGATTGAAGTCGTATTATTATTACTTATTTTGGAACAATTCATAATGACACAAAATACATCATAAAACATTTGGTGAGTGCATTCAATAAAGGACTTGGAAAAGTGAGAAGGAACCATGGAAATTCATTCTTTCCTCTTTTGTTTATTTCTGTTATTAATTAAAGTGATCTTGTTTCCTTGCTTCTTAGTCATTACAATATTTCTCCCATTGCCTTAAGATTTATTTATTTATGCATGAGAAAGAGAGGGAAGGAGAACCAGAGTATCACTCAGGTACATACAATGCTGGGATTAAATTTAGGACCTCATGCTTGAGAGTCCAACACTTTGTCCACTGTACCACCTCCTAGACTGCCTGTCTCATTACCTTCTTGTCTTCTCTTGTCCTGCTTTTCTTGGTTGTCCTTGGGTGGAGGAGGTTAATTTATTGAAAGGAGTCACTTCAGTCTCTCTTTGGGAGCTATGTGCACCTACAAAACAGGGAAGCATGAAATGGCACTCCTCAAAGCAATCTAAGCATAGTGACTTGAGTGTTTGACAGATTTTCTTTTAATCTTTCAAAAGCCCGGTTTCTCCGATGTGTAATTTTTCCAAGCCTTTTCCATGTTTTATCTTGCAGGTTCAGGTTCAAGAGGTCACTTCCTTACATTAAATTAGGAATTAACTTTAAGAGAGATTCAGTGTCAACAGAAAACAATTTTTATGAAATTCAACAGCTCACAACAATGAAGTTATTCCATTTCAGCTTTAGTCTCCCTTTCAGGGAGTCCATATATGTCAGTTTGGTAGCCCAAGTAAGCCCAATTAAGTCTATAGGAAATGGAAATATTTGAGAAGGGCAGGGATAGAATCTGCTTCTTAAATTAACTTGTATTTTCTTCTTTCTTTCCCTTTCTTCCTCTCTCCCTCTCTCTTTCTTCTTTCTTTTGTCCCATTTTTGGTGATGCAAGGGATTGAACCTGGGACCTTTAGTGTCTCAGCGAAGAAAGACATTTTATATAATCTAATCACAGTATTATCTCCCCCTAGCACATTTTAAAATACTTCATATTATTTTTATCAGCTCAGCTCTGGCTTATGGTGGTACTGGGGATTGAACCTTTACCCCTTGGTGCCTCAAGGATGAAAATCTTTTTGCATAACTATTTTATTGTCTTTCCAGCCCAATTCATTTTCATAGAAGAACTGAGTCAGAATCTGAAGTTACTTTTCACTTATAAACAGTAACTGACATAATTAGGTCTAAGTGGAATGTGGTGGTGCACTTGGGGCTCACTCAATTCTCTATAGCTCACAGGTACTGTTCAGCCAGGCTCTGCTTCAGGATTTCACTCAGGGCCAGTCCCAGTGAGCTGTGTCTAGGGGAACAGGCATTGATCCCTTTGCAAGCTTCTGAGGTTTGGGTTATTTTTAGTTTGCATCTGGGTTTCCTGGTATTTTATCCACAAGTATATCACAGAAGGGAGGGGTATCTTAACATTTACAGCAGGATTTTCAATCTTCTGAATCTTCCAGTATTGTTACAACAGGGCTCCTCTTTATTCTAATTAGAAGGTCTTTTGTTGTTGTTGTTGCAAATAGCTTAGTTTATCCAGGAGATGATGTAATATGGGGTTCTGTCATCAAATCAAATTTAGAATAGAATAGCAATTTTTAAAAAATGAGACTGCTTTCTTCTAAATATATACAATTTCAATTTTGAAATTAATAGAAATCCTTTAAAGTATTGTTTATGGATTAGGGGAGCCCCTGAGGGTATTTAGTGAAGCTCATTTTGTTCTTTTGGTATCACTGCTGAACAAGTCAAACTCTAGTTGTAGTAGAGTAAAATTTTCTTTATTGGTGTGATTATTTAGTAACACTCAAGAGTAATTGAATTTATCACTCCAAGTAGAAGGGGACCTTAATAAAATTCTAACCCAAACTTCACATTTTGCAAATGAGGGCTTGGAGGCCAGGAACACAGTGGCAGAGTAGGAAATTATTGCATGTATCTGAACAAAAAAAGGCTGATGGTTACATTTCAATGTACTTTTGATTTTCTGATTAACTAAACTTACAGGCTTTCTTCCACTGTCTAGGCCTGTGGGATAATGGTATCACAGGAACATGTTAGTTCTTAGAGTGGTTTTAAAAATATTTTATTTATTTATTTGAGACAGGAAAATTGAGAGGTTAGGGTAAAGTAGAGAGTCAGAGAGAGAGGCACCTGCAACACTGCTTTCAAAGCTTCTTTCCTGTGGGTGGAGACTGAAGGTTTAGCCCAGGTACTTGTGCATTGAGAATGTGTACTCAACCTGCTGCACCACTACCTGTACCTTCCCCAGGGTTTTAAATTCAGAAGATCTCTTGATGTCTCTCCAGGCACTTCAGTTGTTTCTCCTAGTGGTTTTATTAATGTGACATAGAGAAGAGGAGGACTCTTGATATAGAGAGGTAGCCATTCTGGACATATTCATAACTCATTTCTTATGAAGAGAATAACTTAGGGTTTTAACAAGTAGTGGGATAATTTCTCCTTGACAAAGAAAGGACCCTGATTTCAATTATCCTGAATCTTATGTCATATATATCCTTGAAGTTGTGCATGCTACTATATTTCTTGGCATTTGTTGTGACCCCAACAGGAGTTTGGGACTATTAGCATATGAATGAAATCAGCCTGAGGCAGGGACACAAAAGGGAATGTATAAACAACCTTACTTGCAGCAGCCCATGCTTTTCAGCTGCTGCTTCTTCTGGTTGGAAGCATCTCAGTGGAGGTGCTCAAGGTATCATGGCCACTTCTCCTGGGAACTGAACATGTGTGACTCTAATAACTGGTAAACCTTTAGACCCCTCTACATCCATGAGCAACCTTTACCAGAGCTGGTAATTGTTTATCTTATGGACTAAACTTTTGATGACTATGCTCAGACTTTATGGACCTAGCGTACTCTTGACCCTTGATGATAATTGCTTATTTTACCTTTTACTTGTTTCATCCTAATAAGACTTGTGTTGTTTAAACCCATTCCCAGCTCCCCACTGTGAATCATTTTACTTGCTGCAGCAGCCACTAACCCCTTTTAAGTTAAATAACAACAGGCATTCATATCACTTTTCTTTCTTTTGCCTCGAGTTATTGCATGAGGTCCCTAGTTCAATCTTTAGCATCACATGTAGTCTAGTTCATTCTCAATTCTCTCATTATTAAAATACATATAAAAATGAATTCTTCTAATAAAACTAGATTATCACTTGACATCATATACTAAAACTAACTCAAGGTGGATAAAAGACTGAGATATTAGACTTGAAAATTTGAAATATATAGAAGAAAATATAAGTGAAGCACTTCAGAACCTTAACTTCAAAGATGAATCTGAAGACCTAATCACCAAATGTAAGGAAAACTAAAGAAGAGTAATCAAATTGGTTATATCAGATTAAAAAACTTCTTAAAGTCAAGAGAAACTACTACAAAGATTTAAAAAAAAAAAAGCAACTGAGTAACTGGGGGAAGGTATTTGCACATTGCACATCTGACAAGGATTTGGATATTTACAAAGAAACCATGGAATTTAACACCACCACCAACAATAACAACAACAGAATAAAATACTTTAATACAAAAATGGACAAGAAGATCTGAATAGACAGTTTTCTAAAAAAGACATTCAGATACCTCAGAAACAGGAAAAATAATTCCGCATCACTTATCAGTAGGGAAAAGTAACTTAAGTCCACAATGAGATACTTCTCAAGCTTGTAAGAATGAACTACTTCAACGAAACAGGAAATGACAAGTGTTGATGAGACTCCAGAGAAAAAGGAATGTTGGGACTAGTGAAATGGCTCTCTTGGATAGTATTCTGCTTCACCATACTGGTGACCCAGGTCCAAATCTGGCCCCTACCACATTGAAGGAACTTTGGTGCTGTGGTCTCTTGTTTCAAGAAAAACAAATGAAAAACATATGGAATTGAAGGTGATTGTGCTTATAGAATACGACAAAATGGCTTTATTTTTCTATAAAATAACAGACATTGTCATGTTAATAAAGCATGATTGTAGGTCATGCTGTAGGGCATGATTCTAATTTTATATCTCACTCCACAGTCCTCTTATTAATAATGTGGTTTCTCCAAAAAGGGATTAAAGAAGGTGGAGTGTATTGGTTTATTAAAGATTGAGAGAGGGGGCAAAGGGAAGAGAAAGAAAGGGACCATAGTACTGAAGTAGTTCTTCAGTTTGAAGGGGGCTGGATTTGAACCTGGGTGTTGTACATGGCAAAGTAGTTTACTATCTATTTGAACTATTTCACTGGCCTATAAAGAAGCGGTAGGTTTTATTTTTTCCTTCTTTGTACTATTCTGTGAATTTTTAATTTTTATAGAGCATATGTACTAATTTTTTTACAACATGAAACATAAGAAGATTTTAATGTTTTTTTTTTGTTTATAATTGCTATATCCTTCTTTGTTTATAAAGTTTAAACAGATAACCAATTTTAAGTTATATTAGGTATCCAGGGATTTATATAGAAACATTCTAAAAAGTATGTATCCTGGGGGCCTTTTATACCTTTGACTGGAGGAATTTGATCCTGTAGCTTTTGTTTTTGCAATAATTGCACATCTCTCCACTTTTAAAATGAAAATTCTCTCAAGAATAATGTTTCTATGAGTTACTGCACTAACTCCTATAGGAGTGCTGGTAAACATCTCCGGATGTGAAACTTTCAATGTAGCAGAAGTGTTGATTTGCTTTCTCTTATAAGATCTATCACCAACGGGACACAAGCAAGTACTGTGAACAGCTCAACAAGGAGATCTATGGATAGAATTAGAACAATGTGGGAGGAATATAAAAGGTGATTTCAGGAGGACGGATTAATTAAAGGAGTAGCAGAATGGTGTTATGCAGGTGGGAAATCAGGAACATTTCTTGTTTTCATGCAAACAGCCTTAGGGGGAAGAAGACAGAAAATAAATAGAATCAGAAGTAAATTCACTGTATTACTTAGGAAAAATGTGTTGCCAAATATGTTTTCAATGCATAGGAGTTGTTAACCAGATCCAAAATGTTTCATTGTTTACTTCAACCCAGAGAAAATACTTAATATTACTACTGATTTTTTTTGATGTTCACTTCTTAAAGACATCATGACTTTATTTTAATTAGAGTGTTTCATTGGTGTTAATTGTTCCATGTTTGTATCCTAAAAAGGCATGTTGTTTACCTTGTAGAAGACAAAAGCAGTCAGAAAGTAATTATTATGTTACTTATGAATACATGTGACATTAAATGAGTGAAAACTACAGCAAAATAATTATTAACATTTTAATTGTTCTAATTTTTCAAAGAATTATCTAAGTTTGGTAAGAAACTCCATATTAAAAAGAAGATAAGTTATTTAAATAGGTTCCTACACAAAGCAGAGCTTGGACTAGAGTTGGTGTATTGCACTGAGGTAAAGGACTCTGGAGTGGGGGGAGTGTTTAGGTCCTAGAACATGATGGTGGAGGAGGACCAAGGTGGGGGGGGTTGGGAGTGTTATGTGGAAAACTGAGAAATGTTACACATGTACCAACTACTGTATTTTACTATCGACTATAAACCATTAATCCCCCCAATAATGGGGGCAGGGAGGTTGGGAGGGGAAGAAGAGGTTTCTTATACATAACTAGTTTGAGGAAACAAAATGGAAACATCATTTTGTTCAAATTGTTGATAAATTGGTAAACTTACTATGTTTAGTAACAGAGCAATGATCATAAAACAACTTGTGACAATCACTGTACTATGATGTAAATACTGAGATGATGAACTGTAAACATGACAATTTATGTTCTACTGTAATTTAAAATCTGAATATTAAATCACACATATGAGATATATGTATTGCATAACATGTAAAGATAGGAGATTTCAAATTTAGTGGAAGGGAACACTATAGTATAAACTACATTTCATTATTTTTGAATTATACATGTTAATAATATAATCTACTTGTGTTTCATTTCTGTCTTTTCCCCAAATTCCACCATGTGGTTATGTGAAAATGAATTTTAAAATTTATTTATAATCAACCATAATATAAAACATTAGTTTGAGTCAACATGCTCACTCAAGGATCCTTCAAAGCTTAACCTGACCTTATGTTAATTTTCTTATTTTGTAAAGCATACCAGAGAGTATAATGTTTATGTTTTCACACTGACAGGATATATTGTTTCTGATGGAGTTTAAATTTCATCTAAGGCACATATATTTCTTTTTTATCTCTTTATTGGGGGGTTACAGTTGACAGTGAAATACAATAGTTTGTACATGGGGCCGGGTGGTGGCGCACCTGGTTGAGTGACATGTTACAGTGTGTAAGGACCCGAGTTCGAGCCTCTGACCCCCACCTGCAGGGGGAAAGCTTTGCAAGTGGTGAAGCAGGGCTGCAGGTGTCTCTCTGTCTCCTCCTTCCCTCTCAATTTCTGGCTGTTTCTATTGAATAAATAAAGATAATAATAAAAAAAATAGTTTGTACATGCATAACATTTCCACCTAACAATTTAACTCCCACTAGGTCCTAGGTCCTCCTCTGCCATCATGTTCCAGAACCTGAATCCGCCCCCCCCACCCCCCCATCTTAGAGTCTCCTACTTTGGTGCAATACACCAACTCCAGTGCAAGTTCTGTTTTGTGTTTCCCTATTGATTTTGTTTTTCAACTTCTGCCTATGAGTGAGATCATTCCATATTCATCCTTATCTTTCTGACTTATCTCACTTCACATGATTTCTTCAAGCTCCATCCACAATGAGGTAAAGAAGGTGAGTTCACCATTTTTAATACCTGATATATATCTCAGCCACTCAGCTGTTGTTGGACAGCTGGGTTGCTTCTAGGTTTTGGCTATTACAAACTGTGCTGCTAAGAACATAGGTATACACAAATCTTTTTAGATGGGTATGTTTAGTTCCTTAGGATATATCTCCAGGAGAGGAATTGCAGGGTCATAAGATAGGTCCACTTGTAGCCTTCTGAGAGTTCTCCAGCCTGCTTTCCACAGGGGTTGGATCAATTTACATTCCCACCAGCAGTGTATGAGGGTTCCTTTGTCCCCATAACCACTCCAGCATTTGTTGCTGCTATACTTTCTGATGTATGACATTCTCACAGGAGTGAAGTGGTATCTCATTGTTGTTTTTACTTGCATTTCTCTGACAATCAATGACCTGGAGCATTTTTTCATATGTTTATTGGCCTTTTAGATCTCTTCTGTGGAGAATATTCTGTCCATATTCTCTCCCCATTTTTGAATGGGGTCATTTGTTTTCTTGTTGCTGAGTTTGGTGAGCTCTTTATTATATTTATATATATTTATTTTATTTATATATATATATTTATATATTTTGGATACTAAACTCTTGTCTGATGTATGACATGTAAAGTTCTCCCATTCTATAAGGGGTCTCTGTTTGGGTGGTGGTTTCTTTTGCTGTGCAGAAGCTTTTTAATTTGATGTAATCACATTGGTTTATTTTTTATTTAGTCTTCTTTGTAAATGGATTTGTTTTATTGAAGATGACTTTAAAATTTATATGGAAAAGAGTTCTACCAATATTTTCCTCCAAGTATTCTGGTCTAACATCTACGTCCTTGATCCACTTGGAATTTGCTTTTGTGTTCGGTGAAATATAGTGGTTCAGCTTGATTTTTCTGCATATTTCAACACAATTTTTTGACACCATTTGTTGAAGAGACTCTCCTTTCCCCATTTAATAGACTGCGCACCTTTGTCAAAGATGTCCATAGGTATAGGGGCTTACTTCTGGGCTCTCAATTCTATTCCACTGCTCAGTGTGTCAATTTATGTTCCAGTAGCAAGAAGTTTTTTTATCACAATGGCCCTATAGTACAATTTGAGATCTGGGAGTGTGATGCCTCCAGTTCTGTTCTTTCTTCTCAAGAATGCTTTGGTGACTCTAGGTCTTTTCTGGTTCTAGATAAACATTTGTAGCATTTGTTCTATTCTCCAAAAAATGCAGTTGGGATCTTGATGGGGATAGCATTAAATGTGTATATAGCTCTGGGTAGTATATTCATTTTGATGATCTTAATTCTTCCAACCCATGAACATGGAATATCTTTCCACTTCTTTGTGTCTTTTTCTATTTCCATGAATAGTTGACTCATAATTTTCAGTGTACAAGTCTTTCACTTCTTTTGTTAGGTTTATTCCTAGATATTTTATTGTTTTTGTTGCTATAGTAAAAAGAATTGATTTCTTCTTCTGCTACCTTAAGTGTTTGTATAGCAGAATACCACTGACTTTTATATGTTAGGCACACATAATTTTACTTTGAATTAGATGAGACAAGACACATGGAAGTTATCTTAAAATAAAAACATTGCAAAAAGGATACCAGTTGGAGCCCCTGGCACCCCACCTGCAGGGGAGTCGCTTCACAGGTGGTGAAGCAGTTCTGCAGGTGTCTATCTTTCTCTCCCCCTTTCTGTCTTCCCTTCCTCTCTTCATTTCTCTCTGTCCTATCTAACAACAACATCAACAACAATAATAACTACAATAACAATAAAAAACAACAAGAGCAACAAAAGGGAAAATAAATAAATATATAAAAAAAAACATTGCAAAAATAGAACTTCAATGTTACTTACCATTAACATCTCTATTATCCATAGGATAGAGCATGACTACAATAGAAGTAAGCCAATAGCTAGAACTAAATGGTTAAATCAATTTATAAGGACTGATACCACCTGCATTGAATTCTTTTTATTGACTGCTTAAAGATTTGATCATCTGATAATCAAATCATAAAGTTTTCTGGAGGATGAAGCAAGAATTTCTGCAATCCAAATTTATATCTGATTTTGTTTGTTTTAAATTTCCTTTTGTTGTTACTTTATTATTCTGCACTGTTTTTTTCTTTATTGGGGGATTAATGGTTTACAGTTGATAGTATTTGGTCAAGGTGTAACATTTCTCAGTTTTCCACATAACACTCCAACTCCCCTCCTAGATCCTCCTCTGCCATCATGTTCCAGGACCTGAACCCTCCCCCTTAAATATCTTCTCTGGTTTTAATCTAGTTCAGTAGAAGATTTTTAAAAAATTATTTATTAGTAATTTAACATTGATTTACAAAATTACAAGATAACAGGGGTACAACTCCACACTGTTCCCACCACCAGAGTTTTGGATCCCCATTCCCTCCATTGTAAGACACAATCATTCCCCTATGGTTGCAGATATGGTTTAACTATTATTTCTACAAGTATCTGTTTATATTAGTATGTATTCCCTCCCTTTCCCTTATGGTCCCATTTTCTCTTCCTTTCTAGGTCACACATACACCTTTTACTACATCCAAATGTTCCTCCCTTTTTCCTCTTCTATCTCTAGTTTGTGATGGAGTTCAGAGCCCTCTGGTCATCTTCCCCCTATTTTTTTTTTCTCCCCTGCCCAGGAGTATGGATCAAAATTCTTTTTGGAGTGCAGAAGGTGGGAGATCTGGCTTCTGTAATTGCTTCCCCACTGATGATGAGCATTGGCAGGTTGGTCGGTCCATACCCCCAGCATGTTTCTATCTTTCACTAATTCACCCACTTCTTAGGTCGTTTTCTGCCATCATGCACCAGGACCTCATAGTTCTCTCAGATCCCTATGACCACACTTTTGACAGTCTGTAGAATTTCTAGTGTATTTCAGGATTCTCTGCCTAAGTATTTCTGAGATTGCCTTAGAAGCAATCACGTTATACATTTCCCCTCCAAAACTGGAGCCATGTATATACATGATTTCATTGCTCCAGGCTGCTTTTTAATTCATATGGGGACACACAGAGAGGGGGAGAGATAGCAGCACCAATACTATAGCACCTCACATGCAGTGCCAGGACTTGAACCTCAACTGCACACATGTCAGTGCAGGTGACCTACCAGGCGAGCTAACTCTAGCCCACATTTTGCAAATTGTCATAGGTGTTGCCAGTTCAGTCCTCTAGCTACTGATGTCTTGATGCTCTGTCTTGTCAGTACATTTCCTGCTGACTAGCCTGCCACTTCCTTGGCTTTCTTCACCCTGCAGCTAAAAGTCCTCTTCCCAAGATAGATGATTACTTAACATGGGGATTTCCTTCAGTTCTACCCTAAAACAGTCTGTTAAGTGGTTCAAGGCTTTATGAAAAATTGAGGGTTTCAGAAATGAACAACAATAAACAGAAAGTAAAAAGGATTATAGACAGACCTATTTTCAAAGCCTTTTCATGAACTCATCATCTACAAGGCCAACTCTTTTCCAGATTTCCTCTCAGTGTAACTTCTGACCTACTGCTTAACTATCCAGAGCACAGCTCTCTTAACTGAAATTGAGGCCCTTAGACATACTCCTAAAAATATCTAAATTGTCATGCTTTCCCATGCCCTTCTGGGTGTTTGGGAATGTTCATTCTCTTAATGGAAAAGGCCACAAAAATCAGGGCTTTCTTATTGATTTTAGAATAAATAAGAATTCTGAATCAATAATATGTGTTTTCCTATTTTAGGGTGTTTTATCTTTCATGATGCCAATTGTGGAAGAAGGAGCTCAGCTCCAGGATAAACTGCTTCAATCCTGGCCTGTTACTGTTCACATTCTCTTCTGAGCTGCAAGATTAAGAGAGCTTCAGTTTCTTGACTATTAAAGAATTTGTTCTGCTTTGTATCTTAATACTTTTCAGCCACCAAGTTGCAGATGCTACCATGATGCCAACCTGACTGGGCAGACGACCTCACCAGTGTGTCCTGAACCCCCCTCCCCCAGGGCCCTGCCACACTAGGGAAAGATAGAAACAGGCTGGGGGTATGGATCAACTTGCTAACGTCCATGTCCAGTGGAGAAGCAATTACAGAAGCCAGATCTTTCACTTTCTGCATCCCATAATGATCCTGGGTTCACACTCCCAGAGGGATCAATAGGGAAGCTTCCAATGAAGGGGATGGGATACAGAACTCTGGTGGTGGGAACTGTTTGGAATTGTACCCCTCTTATTCACAAGCTTCTTGATAATTATTAAATCACTAATAGCGAGAGAAAAAGACAGAGAAAGAGAGAGAGAGAGAGAGAGCGAGCAGCGTTCTATACAGGCCTATGATCCTATCATTTTCATTCCATCTCAGTTATTCCTGGACACAAATGCTGAGAAAGACGTACATTACTCTGCCACATGTATTCATGTATATGAATAAGGCTTATAAATCCACATTTGGAGAGGCAATATTTCCCTAACATATTGACTGTATAAACTGTAGAAACATAAATCTGTTCAAAGATCTGCCTGATTTACATTGCTAACCAGAACACTTGACTTTGGATGGAACAGATTGTATCTGGGTTTGCATTTAGGTCTTCCCCAGAGCTGTGGATAAGTACTGCATAACTGAAGGATCCATTCAAGAGCCTTTTCACAGAATTAAAAAAATCCATCTCCAAAAAGAAAACTTAAGTTTTTACTCTCAGATATACAGTCTACTTATAACTTCTCTAGCTTGAAAATAAAACATATTAAAGAAGAGTTATGAGCCAAGGCTAACCCTACTAGATATTAAAATGCATAATGAGACTGTGATAATTAAATCAGTTTATAATCAAAGTAGAGAAAGAAAGATCTATGAAACACATTACAGTCTAAATATAGACATGCATATATTTTGGGATTTGACACAAGGGTAGTATTTAAAACTAACTGGAAATTGTCTAATATATAGCTAGATTATCATTATTATTTTTTAATTTTTTATGTTTATTTTATTTATTGGATAGAGGCAGCGAGAAATTCAGAGGGAAGGAATGATAGGGAGAGACAGAGAGACACCTGCAATACTGCTTCACCACTTGCAAAGCATTCCTCATGCTGGTGGGGAATGGGGGCTTGAACCTGAGTCCTTGTGAACTCCAACATGTACACTCAACCAGATGTGCCATCACCTGGCCCCAGATTATTATTTTTTTTACTTAATGTCTAATGTTAAAATAAATTCCAAAGAGTTAATACATTAATAATTTTAGATTAAGTAATTAAAATGTTAGAAGAGAATACCAATAATTAGAAAGATAATCTGTAATGGAAAAACTCTTCAAGCTTAACATAAACCCAGGAATTGTAAGACATGAGACTGATAAATTGGGGTGTGTTTTAAGAAATGTAAAAATTTGGGCAGAGCCAAGTTGGTGACTTGGAGGCAGCTGCTGGCCTGAGCTCCAACAAGCAGCAGCTTGTGACCTAGGATTGTGACCTGGATAGGGTAGGATACTGGGTCATCAGTAGGAGGATGAATAAGGGGTCCTAAGTGTGACACCAAGGAGGGGTCTATAGCTCACTCTTGGGTTAGAAAACGGAGGCCAGGAGTAACAAGAAAGGAAATCTTTTGATTATTTCTGAAGCTCACCCCTCCCGCCCACCCCAGAATCAGCCCCCAGGGGCTGGACAGCTGATCCTAGCAGGCTTCCCATTGAGCTATTTTCTTTACTAAGATTCCTGGCTCACCAGGGGTGTCATTCTAATCCTTTTACTTTTTGCTTTCTTTTTTATTTCTAAGTGGCTGGAGCTCTATATGAGTGACAAAATATCTGACCAATCAGAGCCTCACCCCTGCCTGGGAAAGACTACCTGGAGGGTTTTTTTTTTTTTTTTTTTTTTTTTTTGATACTTCCTACAATTGACTGTCTTTGCTCAGGCTGCCTGAACCAATCCGGAGCCATCCAAGCTGCAGACTGACTATTAAGGTTTTTTACTCTACTCTATTTTATTATTACTATTATATATATGTGTGTTCCTTCCCCCCTCCTTTTTCAGGTTGGCCAAAATTAATCATTATTGTTTTTTCCATTGCTAGGTGACTGGGTGTCCTATCCATTGTGAGAGGAATTTGTTTCACTTTACCTCTTCCCTCCACTCTCCTTTTTCCCTCCTCCTACCTAATTCAAACAACAACAACAACACAAAAAAAACCTTGTTCCTTTCACTGCTCTTCTTTTTTTCTTGTTCTTGTCTTCTTTTCTTCCTCCTTCTTTTGCTTTCTGAATTCACTGATACTCATTTGTGAATTATTTTGAGTAAGAAATATGACTCAGAGTGGACTCTCTCTGTGTGTGTCTCTCTCTTCTCTACTTCCCTTTCTCCTCTTGCTATCCCTAGAATTTACAGTGGACAGTAGATTTGCATAATTGTCTATTCAATATCATACTCAATGGACAGAAGCTGAAAGCATTCCCCCTCAGATCAGAGAGTAGACAGAGCTGTCCACTATCACCATTACTATTCAACATAGTATTGGAAGTTCTTGCCATAGCAATCAGGCAAGAGAAAGAAATCAAAGGAATACAGATCAGAAGGGAAGAAGTCAAGCTCTCACTATTTGCAGATGATATGATAGTATACATAGGAAAACCTAAAGAATCCAGCAGAAAACTACTGGAAGTTATTAGGCAATATAACAAGGTGACAGGCTACAAAATCAGTGTACAAAAATCAGTGGCATTTCTTTATTTAAACACTAAGTCTGAAGAAGAAGATGTCTAGAAATCACTCCCATTCACTATTGTAGCAAAAAATAAAATACCTAGGAATAAAGCTGACTAAAGAAGTGAAAGACTTGTATACTGAAAACTATGAGTAACTAGTCTGGAAATAGAAACTGATACCAAGAAATGGAAAGACATCCCATGCTCATGGATTGGGAGAATAAATATCATCAAAATGAATATTCTCCCCAGAGACATACACAAATTTAACACGATACCCATCAAAGTTCCAGCAAGCTTATTTAAGAGAATAGAACAAAAACTACAATAATTTTTCTGGAACCAGAAAGCACTTAGACTTGACAAAATAATCTTGAGGAAAAGAAGCAGAAATGGAGGCATCACACTCCCAGATCTCAGACTAGGCTCAGGGAAAAACTAGTAGGGTCATGGGGCCCTTGGAATGTACCTAAAATAGACCTACCAGCTTTTTCTAAAATGGAGACCCCAAATCTTCATCTGCAATATTCTTGCCTTTAGGTTCATGATTAGTCAACAATTTTTTCTCTTTTATATTTTAACTCTTTTTCAGCCACCATGTTCCAGATGCTACCATGATGCCAACCTGACTTCTCTGAGAGATGACTCCACCAATGTGCCCTGGAGGCCCAAGTCCCCAGACCTCTGCCCCACTAGGGAAAAAGAGAGGCAGGCTGGGATTATGGATCAACCTGTCAATGCCCATGTTCAGCGGGGAAGCAATTTCAGAAGCCAGACCTTCCACCTTCTGCACCCCATAATGATCCTGGGTCCATGCTCACAGAGAGATAAAGAATAGGAAAGTTATCAAGGGAGAGGGATGTGATAGGGTATTCTGGGAATTGTGTAGAATTGTCAATATTTCCATTTTATACATAAAAACCAAAGAAAGAAAAAGATGAATAAGACATATGGATGAGTAGTTCATGGAGGAAATGTGCTTTCGTGTCTATGAATACAAAATGATATTAAGGGGCCAGGTGGTGGTGCACCTGGTTAAGTGCACATTACAGTGTGCAAGGACTCAGGTTCGAGTCCAGGTCTTCACCTGCAGGGGGAAAGCTTTGCAAGTAGTGAAGCAGGTCTGAAGCGACCCCTCTGCAGGCAGGGAGGCGGGGCTGGATCCTGGATCAGAACTCCAGCTTTTGCGCTTTGCACACCTTTATATCAAGGATTCCACATCTAAGATAGGCCTGCACAGGCACACAGAGATATATGTACAAACACTTTAGTTGTAGCATGACTTGTAAAGAGAAACAATTGGAAGTCATTTAGTGGGTGCTTATGAAAGGACTCATTAAGTTACAGTCTGCCTAAATAATATTCAGTCCTTAAAAAGGAATGAATTAGATCTGAGTGTATTGAGGTGGAAAAACATGTTCAAATACATTAAGTTGAAAAAGCCAGCAATGTTAAAAAAGCAAGCAATTGGAACAGTGTGCTTTATGTGACTCTCATTTGAATATTTTAAGAAGTGGTATATATAGAATCAGTTGCATATGTATAAACCATTTCTTCAAAAATATAAAACAGACTGTCAAGTGTGGTTACCTGTAGTGAAGGCACATGGGGGAGCTAGGTGATAAGGAGAGGAATTTTCCCTCTCATCATATACAATTGGGCATAATTGAAGATTTTACTCTGAATATATAATATGTTTCAATGTATATCACAAGCTTAAACTTTGGGACCAGTTTTGGATAGGGCTGAACATTGTATGCGAGAATTCTAGGTTTCAGATTCTCCTGGAAGCTAAGGAAACCATATGGGGTTAGGAGCATGTAAATTTTAAAAATTTAAAAATTCAGTACCTCCAAAACCTTCTTTGTTATCCTATGCCTCTCATGAGGAGGAATAGTAGCAAGGTATCTTTTTTTCTAGGAATACATCTTCTGACTTCTCCTTTGGTCAGCTCGAAGTGAAAAAGAAAAGTCTATAAAGAACACAGTTTCAAATGCAAGGGCGGGAGTAAGGATCCTGGTTCGAGACCCCTGCTCCCCACCTGCAGGGGAGGTGGCTTCATGGGCTGTGAAGCAGGTCTGCAGGTCTCTGCCATTCTCTTACCCTCTCGTTCTTCCCCTCCTCTCTCAATTTCTCTCTGTCCTATCCAACAACAACAACAACAACAACAGCAATAACAACAACAAGGACAACAAAAATGGGAAAAAATGGCCTCCAGGAGCAGTGGATTCATAGTGCAGCCACTGAACCCCAGTGATAACCCTGGAGGCAAAACAAACAAACAAACAAAATCACAGTTCCCAATTTTGCTCTTCCATATATATTCCCTTGCCACACCCATAATCCTCTCCTACTGAGAGTCAGTGCAGAGGATACTTTCTGGCTAAACTTTGCCTTTGAGGGGAGGAAAGACTCTTGGGAGTCAGCTCTTGGAGCTCTGAGGAGTCAGTTTTGTCTATTCTGTCATCTTACCACAGGTTGCACCTTCTACGATGAAACAAGATGGTGAAGAGAGAGTAGCTGTTGTAGATATGGCTGACAAAGCTTCCTCTGTTGGCACCAATATGAAGGTTCTGGAATGGTAAGAAGCAGTCTGTGTCTAACTACTATAATGTATTCATGCATTAAAAACAGTTTGCTGGGGAGATAGTATAATGGCTATGCAAAACGACTTTCATGCCTGAGGCTCTGAGTTCCCAATTTAATGCCTAGCTCCACCATAAGCCAAAGCAGAGAACTGCTCTGGGGAAAATAAAACAAAAAACAGACCAGACAGGAAGGAAGACAATCAGAAAGACAGAAGGAAAGACAGGCAGAAAGGAAGAATGAAAGGAAGAAAGAAAGAAAGACTGGCAGAAAAAAAGATAGGCAGAAAGACCAGCAGAAAAGAAGGAAGGAAGAAAGATAAAGAGAAAACTTTAGTGGAACTTGATGGCAACAATTTAGGAACTGCTCAAAGAATGATGAGAAAAACTAAAACTTGTTCATATAGACTGCAACTTTTTCTTTTTTAATCTCTAGGAAAGTATGGATTGAAGGGATTCTAGAGTTTGCCATCTTTCCTCTTTCTCTTTCTTCTCTGTGACCCTTTAAGGGGAGGTGGCTTCATGGGCTGTGAGTTTATGAGTTTTCATAAGTGCTTGAGGAGGTAGCTGATGAATATTCTTTCAGTTTTAGGGGGGTGCCAGGTGGTGGCACACCTGGTTAAGCACTCACATTACAGTGCTTAACCAGGTTCAACTCCCCCAGTCCTTACTTGCAGGGGAAAAGCTTCATGAGTGGTGAATCAGGGCTGCAGGTGTCTCTCCCCCTCTCCCTCCCTGCTCTTCTCTCCATTTCTCTCTACCTTTCTCAAATCAATAAATAAAATATAAAAATATAAAAAAGTATTAACAGTTTTTTCAGTTTTATTTCTTTTTTGTCTGTACCTAAAGCAGTATTTAGGTTCTAGTGAATGGTGTGGAAATAATAGGATTTTTCATGATAAAGGGAGATGCTATGGACCTGGAAAATTTCATTATCAATAAGCCATCACCATTAAAGAAATCTGGAAAGGAACTAGTCAGATTTTGCTGGTGAAGAGAACACACTGAGCTCCACTGGGCATCGAAAGCTATCCATTGCCTGTGCATCTTCATCCAGTTAGTTATACATCCTTGAGAATTCCTTCTTCAAGCTATGGTAATTTATCAGAAGTGCATTGCTCCTAGTGGATGGGGAAATGCTAAGGTATGTAAGCCATTGTGTGTGTGTGTGTGTGTGTGTGTGTGTGTGTGTATGTGTGTGTGTATGTGTGTATAGATGTATGGTGTGCTTGTGTGTTGCAGGGGTATATGCATATGAACTGTGGACAAGAGAGAAATGGGACTTCCAGTTATATTTATATTTATTTTTTGGGGTGAAGGGGTTATCAGGGGAGACTCCCTGAATCAGATGACATGTCTTGGGAAGGAGAAGACTCTTGGTTTCTTTCAGTGAGATAGAGTGATGGCCCAGCATGGTTATACTATAGTGTGTGTATGTGTGTGCTTGCATGTATGCATGTCTGTGCATTTGAGGGAAAGACAGGTAAGAGAGTTAGAGATACTAGAGAGTTAGAGGAAGAGAATTGGTTGAGATTCATGTGAATTTATTCAGACAGGTGATTTTCTGCCATACATTTGCAAATATTTTATGTAAAGTCTATATCAATTAGTGTTTATGATAATATACAATTGTTAAAGTATTGTTTGATAGTCTAGGGGTATGGATCAACCTGCCAATGCTCATGTCCAGGGAAGAAGCAATTATAGAAGCTAGAACTCCCACGTTCTACACCTCATAAAGAATTTTGGTCAATATTCCCAGTGGGGGAGAGATGATAGGTAAAAGATGACCAGAGGACTCTCAGCTCTAACTCCATCAGAACCTGGAGAGAGAAAAAGAGAAAGGGAGGAACATTTAGAAGTAGTGATCAGTATATGTATGACTTGGAAAGAAAGAGAAGATGAAAGCATAGGTGAAGAAAAAGGGCAAATATACACACATATTTGTAGTTGTAGAAATAATAGTCAACCCATATCTGCAACTTTGGGAGAACTGCTGTAGCTTCCATTGGAGGGAATGGGGGCACAGAACTCTGGTGGTGGGAATAGCGTGGAATTATATCCCTGTTATCTTGCAATTTTGTAAAACAATATTAAATCACTTATAAAATTTAAAAATACATTAGACGGTTGGACTTGGGATTAAGATATCTGTTCACAGCATTCTGGAAAAGCAAACTATATTGAATGTGTGTGTGTGTGTGTGTGTGTGTGTGTGTGTGTATTTTCTAGTTAGTTATATTCAGTTCATCATATGTGCTCAACTACAGGGAAATGAAACCAAAGAGGGAACAGAGACTAAAAAACAATGCAGTTGCTTTCAGTCTGATGCATAAGCAGCTTAGACCACATCTGTAGACTAGGGCTCAGGCTTGGCTGTTAATGGAGAAAGAAGGGCAAGATTATGCTGGAAACAAGCCTTTGGAGAATTCCTTCTGCGACTTCAGAGTGGGAGAGGTGAGGCTCTCCTAAATGCATTTCATTCCCAAGTGTGCTTTCTGCTTACCTGGGGCTCTGTCCAAAATAGTGCATGTGACTTCATTAATATTTCAGAACCTGGAAGTCAGATTCCACATTCCAGTTACCCCTACTTTTAGTGTTATGTGCAGTGGGAAAGGGAAGTTGTAAAGAAGCCTTTGTGTGGGGTGGAAGTTGAGGGAAGTAGAAAAAGAGAGATTCTTTCCATCTTCTTTTAAACCTTCTGGTGGATTTAGCAAATCATAAAGTCTAATCCACACATTTTGAATATGATCAAATTTATTGAAATGAGATGAATTCTACTAGTAAGGCTATGATTGGAACTGATGGCTTTGGCCTGGAAATTTACAGTTCTTCCTAAAGAGCTTGCATATGTAAAAGTTTCCAAGATAACTAACTGTAAATACCAGAGTATAGAAGAGTCATTTTTGGAAACTCTCTGCCACATAGGTGTGCCTCTCAGTCTGGAATACATTTTTAAAGGAATCATCCTGAAAACATGCATACTACCAATTGACAAACTAAACTATAGAACAATAATCATGACATTTTACTTTTTAAAAAATTATTTATAAAATGGAAACACTGACAGGACCATAGGATAAGAGGGGTACAATACCACACAATTCCCACCACCAGAACTCCCAATCCCATCCCCTCCCCTCCACTCCCCTTCCCTGATAGCTTTCCTATTTTCTTTCCTTCTCTCTCTCTCTTTCTTTTTTCTTTTGCCTCCAGGTTTATTGCTGGGGCTCGGTGCCTGCACTACGAATCCACTGCTCCTGGAAGCTATTGTTGTCCTTGTTATTTATTGTTGTTATTATTATTGTTGTTGTCACTGCTGTCATTGTTGTTGGATAGTACAGAGAGAAATTGAAAGAGGAGGGAAGACAGAGAGGGAGAAAGAAAGATAAACAGCTGCAGACCTGCTTCACCTCCTATGAAGCAACCCCCATGCAGGTGGGGAGCCAGGGGCTTGAACAGGGATCCTTGCATTTTGTGCCATGTGCACTTAACCCACTGCACTACTGCCCAAGCCCTAGCTTTCCTATTCTTTAACTCTCTAGGAGTATGGACCCAGGGTAATTATGGGGTGCAGAGGTGGAAGATCTGGTTTCTGTAATTACTTCCTCACTTAACAGCTGTACATGGGCATTGACAAGTCATACTCCTAGCCCCTACCCCTCTTTCCTTATTGGTGCAGAGATCTGGGGAAGCAGGGCTCCAGGATACATTGGATGGCATTGCCTTTATGGTACAAATCTATATGTTTAAAAGTTTTTTTTTTTTTGGTCTGAATTCATCATATAGCTCTGGAAATTGTGAAGTAGCATTGTTTTAAAATTAATGTTGGCAGTGGATACTTTTATCTTATGTGGCCGTGCCCACTGAAATATGTTAAGAAATCAACTACTGTATGCAATGTGGTGGTTTTATAATTGCCTTTTTGCAAACCACTGTTCTCATTTTGCAAACTCATAAAGATGGATAAGGTAGAAGCTTCCCAACATAATGACTGTTCTTCAGAATAATTTCATAAAAATAGACCCAGTTGCAGTCCAATTACTTCTACTCTTGTCTGAAAAGCAGGAGAAGAGACTGAAGCATGCCTTTAGGAAACAGTCCCAGGGGTTGGAATTGGCATTTGTGTGATTCTTTTTATACTTTTAATTATTAAGCCTGTTTATGAAAATATCCAGAAAAGTTTACAGAGAAAAAAAAATCACAGGAGTCGGGCTGTAGCACAGCAGATTAAGCGCAGGTGGCGCAAAGCACAAGGACCAGCATGAGGATCCCGGTTGGAGCCCTGACTCCCCACCTGCAGGGGAGTCGCTTCACAAGTGGTGAAGCAGGACTGCAGGTGTCTATCTTTCTCTCCCCCTCTCTGTCTTCCCCTCCTCTCTCCATTTCTCTCTTCCTATCCAACAACTATGACAACAATAAAACAACAAGGGCAACAAAAGGGGATAAATAAATAAAATTAAAAAAAATCACGAGTTGGGAGAAGATAAGATGAAGATGACTTAGCCTATGCAATGAGTTAATTTAAATTGGACCATTATACAAATACAATAATAAGGGGAAATTCTAAAATTTTAGAGTCCAGTTAGAACCAACTAATCTTTAGAGGGATCAAAATTTAGTACATTTCTTATTTGAAAGAGAATTTGAGGTGTCATTGATACAAATTGAGAGACTATGAGGTTGCCTTTTTATATGGTAGTATTTATTTGTTAGTCATAAAATTAGACCCTACACTCTTACCAATAATTATGAAGGTCAAGATTTTACCATCTATTTAAGTCATCAGTAAAAATGTGAAATGACATTGTGGGAAATTTTAAATTTCACAACCAGATTTTGGGGTCAGGTGTGGCACACCTGGTTGAGTGCACCTTACAATAATGCAAGAACCCAGGTTCAAGTCCCTGGTCCCCACCTGTAAGGGAAAGCTTTGCGAGTGGTGAAGCAGTGCTGGTGTCTCTCTTTCTGTCTCTCTTCCCTTTTCCTCTCAATTTATATCTATATCAAATAAATAAATAAATAAAAGAAGGTAAAAACATTTAAAAAACTAAGATTCAGATTTTAAATGGTTTTGCAAAGAAAGGACTTTCATGCCTGAGGCTCCATAGTCCCAGGTTAAAATTCCTAGTTTTCTCTACGCAGCTATTAAGAACAATGAACCCTGTCAGCTAGGAATACCAAAGGAGACCACCTGGGACTGCAACAAGGCAGGACTAGAATGACTTCAGGAACCCACCAACTCACCAGTGAGTGCAAATACATGTATTTCATGGACATACAGGAGCCTAGGGAGAGATTAACTGGCTGGTAACAGTCCTGCAGTTTACCAGTTGAGACACCCCCTCCAGTCTGTTTCACCAACAAAAAGATGGCTGAAAGGAGGAGAAGACTCCACTAAGACTCACCAAATGTAATTGTGAGTCTCCATTGCTACTTCCCTGAGAATCTGGAGCAGCTGGAGGGGGGAGGGGTGGTTCTTGTGCTGACACCAGGAGACAGAGAACTAACTAGGAAACTCAGGAGAGGATCTATACCTCAGTGGCCTAGCGGTGGTTCGGTGGTTCGGTTGTGAGTTTCTTTGCATAACCACTCTGCTCCACCCTGTTTTATCTCTTGGTCAGGAGTCAGTAATTAAGCTAAGAAGCCTACTTATAGTTGAAAAGCCCTCAGGCTCCCATAGCCTACAGGTAAGAAAAAGAACAAAAGAAGGTTTTAAGCCATTGTGCTTCAACTCAGAGATTAAAATGCTCTTGAAACAACTGTCAATTTCCACAACTGTGAACCCTTTAAGTACCTTATTTAGACACAAGTCAATCCAGGTAAGAGTGATCAGTAATTTCAAAAGTACTTATTGACTTACTGACTCATAGCATATTAGATAAAATGGTTAATCAACAAGAAGAAATGTTGAAGAAATGAACCAGGACAAGAGTCCAGCTAAAAGCCCCCCAAAGGTTGAAGCACAAATCAATGAGGTCAACATCCAAACACTAGTTAAGGAAATAATCACAGGAGTGAGTAAAGAGTTTAAAAGAATTGTTATCAGAAATGCAGAAACAACAAATGAGACTCTGGAATAAAATACTAATTATCTTAAGGTTATTAGAGAGCTGAAAGCTGAAATAGCTGAGCTAAGAACACAACTAGCTGAACAAGCTAAAACAGTATCAGAACAGGGTAACAAAATAGATGAACTCCAGAAAACAGTAGAGGGGAGAAAGAATAGAATAAATGAGGCTGAATACAGAATTAGCAAGATTGAGGACAAATTAGAGACAACTAAAAAAGAAGAGATCTCAAAAGGAGATTAAGAGATATTTAAAACAACAACAGAGACCTATGGGATGAGCTAAGTCAGAAAGTATGGGATGATCCCACTCATAAACAGAAGTTGAGAAAGAAGAACAGAGAGGGAAACTCAAAGCAGGATTTGACTGAATTTGGAGTAGGGCACCAAAGTAAAAACCCTGGGTTGAGCCTGAGGGTGGATGTTCAGCTTCATGGGGATGGGAGGTGGGGGAATATAGGGGGGGTGAAGTGTGGGATGGGACACAGTCTTTTGGTGGTGGGAATGGTGTTTATGTACATTCCTTATTCATGTGTAGTCATATAAATCACTATATTAATATTAGAGGGGAAAAACTGATTGAATGTCTTAAACTTTTTCAATCACAGACTGAGTCTTTTTAATACATAGTCTTTGATATGTTGACTCTCTTAAAAGCTTAGACCAGGGAGAACAGAAGCAACCAGTGACACAGCTATATACAAATAATGTCAAAGGACATAAATTATGGTGATGTTTTTATGATACAGCAAATCTTAACAAAGGGATTTTTCAAAGTTAACCCAATTGCCAAAAAATATGATTATAGCAATAACTATCTATTGCCTTCTTTTTTTTTTACTCCAGGGTTATTGCTGGCCTCGGTGCCTGCACCATGAATCCACCGCTCCTGGAGGCCATTTTTCCCCCTTTTTATTGCCCTTGTTGTTGTAGCATCGTTGTGGCTATTATTATTGCCATTGTTGATGTTGTTCATTGTTGGATAGGACAGAGAGAAATGGAGAGAGGAAGGGAAGACAGAGAGGGGGAGAGAAAGATAGACACCTGCAGACCTGCTTCACTGCCTGTGAACCAGGATCCTTATGCCGGTCCCTGCGCTTTGCGCCACATGCGCTTAACCCACTGTTCCACCGCCCAACCCCTCTATTGCCTTCTTAAACCCTAAGACAGCAGGAACCTCCCACTTCCTCTATAGAGCCTATATTTCCCCAGTCCTGGGACCTCCAGAGTAGGGTTCACTTTCCTGCATGCTTCTCTCAATTCATACCAAGTGATACGGAATCTGCTGATCCCAACCTAATCAACATAAGGAGTACCACCTCAGCATGCTTCACTTCAGACTGTGTCCAGAGACAGCAGGCATGGAATGTCAACCCTTCACCCTCATTACTCGGGTGAGACCTTCCCTTTCATAGTATTCTCTAATTCCATTCCAGGTGGTTCACTTCCTAACAAAGTCCTAAAACCTAGATATAGACCAGGTCCCAGGAGATATGGCATATGTTCACATTTATCCATAAATTAGGGCAAAATATATACCTGAAAGCAAAAGTACATAATAGTCTACAGTGAGTCAGTATCAAGTTCATAATGAAATAGTGTCTACTTAGACTTAGATACCCTCCTCACCTATTTCCTATTATACTTCCCTCACTCACTCCCAAGCTATCCTTACCAAAGCAAGGA